>NC_051311.1:5136347-5447680 GCF_015220235.1 Choloepus didactylus | reverse complement strand
GGAGGGCGGCCAGGGCAGCCCGCACCGCGCGGAGGGGAACCGGGCGTCCCGCCCGCGGGCCCCGGAGGCCGGGACACTGGGCCGCGGCTCCCCCCCGGCCCCCAGCCGCGCCGCCGCCGGTTCGGTTTCTGGGCTTTGTCTCCGGCTGTCGGCCGCGTGGAGCGCCGGCTCAGGCCGCCTCGGCCGGGCCTGCGGGCCCCGCAAATGCCCGGCGGAGCACCGGAGCGGTGGCCCGGCAGTGCGGACTCGGAGAGAGAGGCCCAGACCCTTGCCTGCGCCTCCTGGTCTTTTGTTTAAAGCTTTTCATCTCTTTCTCCTTCTCTCCCTCGCTCTCTCTCACGCAGACACACACACTCTCCATTAGAAACCTGAAATGCACTCGGAAGCTAGGAGAAATTAGATGAAAGGTTCTTGTTTCTGTTTTTTAACAAGAAAAAGACTTTCTTCTTCAGTCTAAGATACGATATTCCTATCTTCTTTTCCCATCTCCTCCATTCCTCCCTTTCCAGCCAGCTGGGACCGGGGAAGCAAGGGGATGGGCGCTGGGGTCGCAGGCCCAGAGGCCGGGCGGGAAGCGCGTCCCTGGGCCCGGCCCCGCGGCCTTACCCCGGACTTAGGCCCCGCGGGGTCGGGGGAAAGCACCGGCCGCCGCTGTGCGGCCGCAGAGCCCTGGGATGAGCTAGGGGGGAGAAAACCCGGGTTAGGTGGACTGTGTGTGAGGGTCTGGAGCCCAGCAAATGCAAATCAGAGGGAAATGTTCATCCCAGTCAGAAAAACCTATATCCAGCTATCAGGCTCCCCTTCTAAGCCGGCCCTCTGCTTGTGCGCTCTCGCGCTCTCACCAAATTAGCTATTACGTGCAATCCCTCTGGGTTTAAAGCACTTGTTTCGCGGATTCGCGTACAACCCATATTAACTATGCACTTTCTGCTATTCCTCCTGTGACTAGCCCTGCCTCTTCCTTCTTTGCGGAGAGTGTGATGCATTTTATTTTAGCCCAATCGATGCTTGCAAATACTGGGATAACGCAACCCACACTTCTACCAAGGAGGATGTTTTCAAAATTGAGTTTAGGAATCAATACCAAGTCGAAATGCTCCAAAGTGCACGAACTCGCAGAATTCGAGCTTTGGGCTCCCGAGCGCCTTTCCTGAGCAGGGGAAGCACTGGCAGGTGATGAAGCTTGCACCGTCCCTGCCTTTCAAAACAGGATGTGTTCATCACGGGTATTTGGTTTTCCCTAAAGGCCACTCCGGTTTGCTTGGAAAAACACGACCCCTAAATGTATGCAGTTAAAACCCTGTGGATGGCTTCCACGCGGCTCTGCTCGCACACTTGCGTCGCTGGCTGCCATTCCTCTTGCTTTATTTTCCCAGACCCTACAGCATCCCCGGGAAGTGCCAGGGTGGGTGCTGGGGAAAGGTGCGGAGTTGACCGGATGCCCTACTGGTCGGGGAGCCGCCCTCTCCTGGCCACTGCCTGACTCCCAGGACTTTTCCTTCCCCTAGAAAGAGCGCTCTGGGGGCAGCCCAGCGAGCTCTCCATTCTTCACCGGCCGCGGCCATGGCTGCGGGCCGGGCTGGTAACTTCCTGGGGGGAGGGCGATGGTCGTCCCCTCACAAGAGAGGCTTAAGGCAGGGATCCCAAAATAGAATTTGAAGGGGCCCGGGCCTGCTGCTTGCAGGTGTGAGGTGTGTGTATGTGTGTGTAGGAGGGGGTGGGAAGGGAGAAAGAGCGAGGGAAGGAGGGAGAGAGGGAGGGGGAGAGAGAGAGAGAGAGAGAGAGAGAGAGTCTGAAAAGACCATTTCCAAGGGAGGCAGCCCAGGCGTTAGCGCCCTCGGGTGTACCCCAATCCATATCTCCTGCTGCCTTCATCTCTCTTCGGTTGAGACGGTGGAACAAGGCAAAGACAGGTGGAGGGAGACAGTGACAGGCTGCTCAGAGGATCTCAGTAAGACCCATTTCTGCGCTGCCATTGATATTTTGTGCCTGACTCTTTTTGGGTGGAAAGGCTTAGCAGTCAATAGACGCTGAGATCCTAAAGTCTGTTAAAATCTTATGGCCAGTCTAGAGGAGAGCAACAGCCCGCAGATGTGCCAGGGCCCTCCCCAGCCCGGATGCAGGGAAGGAAGGGTGGGGGGAGCAAAAGGGAAGCCAGCAGAGTGGCTGCCCGCCCCCTTCCCCAGGCCACCAAGAACAACAAACAAACAAACTCAGAATGCTCCTGGAGACCCGGCCAAGGAGAAGCCCGTGGAGGGCACCAGAAGGCGGGAATATAATTTCCATTGTTCGTATCTGCCCTGTAAAAGATCAGTTTTAGTTAGCTCCAGGAAAAACACAGTGCTTGTGATAAATGATGAGCAGTAGAGAGGAAAAATAGCATGGGAGAGAGCCAGCACTAACCCGAAGGTTAGACTGACACCCACATAGAAGCCCTCTTAGGGCTGCAGCCTGGTTGGAAGGCTTTCCGTCTCTGAAATGACTGGAGAGGGCGTAGAATTCATGGATCTCCCAGGGAAAAAGGCACATTTTACATGCATTCTCCTCCATGTCCCTCTTTCTCTTCCCCCCACCTCCCTTTCAAATGAATACCCTGATTGTCAGTGGTGCAAATGTCAAAGATTAGTTTTCTTTCTCTACATTGGATCCAAATATGGGTTAAGCTTTCAGAAGCCTGGCTGTTCTACCCATTCAAAGTCAAACCTGCATGATATAGCAGGAATTGCCATAAACAGGTTTATGCACCTTTCTTCCCCTTTTCTTTTATCTTCTTTTTCTCTTCTCCCACCCTCTCAGCCTCCCTCCTGCTTCCCCTCCCCCTACTTAGCCCTGCCCCCCATGTGAAGCTTCATGGGGAAATACCAATATTGAGTATTACTTTCTCCCGACGTGGAGAGAGGCTGGGCTCTGGATTCAGCAGAGCTGATGGAGGCAGCCTGGGAGCCTGAGGTGACCCTGGGCTTCCTTGCTGGGGTGTGAGGCTAGAGCTTCCAGGCCTCTTCTCCCGTGTTATTCTGGTTAGGCTATAAAAATCAGTGTATCTCAAGACTGGGAGAGCTCAGCCCCATAAACACGCGGCTGTGGCTCTCACATGGAGTACATTGCCAGGTGCAAATGCCAAGAGATGCTTTTAATTTTGTTCCAAGTGTTATACATCATGTGGCAAATTGGTCTTCAAGAAAGCCAGTTTTTATTTTTTTCCTGTTAATAATAAAGAGTTTTTAAAAACAACCTCAAACATACATAATTGAGAATTAAAAGGGTTTACATCACTATTGCCAGACTGTGTCTTCTCTGAATTTAAAAAGAGGGATGGGGTACACTTTATTTCCTAAATAAGGAAAAATTTTGAGTAGAAAATCCGGGTTAACATTTGACATGCTCAATTGTTTTTCTACACATATATTTTTAAGAAAATGATAAAAAATATTTTAATCCTTGTGTTTTATCTGTTTACATCTTTATGGAAAGTAAATTTTAAAATAAACTAGGAAGTTAGTTAAACACTATCTTATACATTTCAGTCTATGATTTGTGATTAAAGATTGCTGTTAAATAAAAGGAAAATATAACTTCTTTTGCAGAAATTAAATGGAAGGGAAATAGAGCTTATTATATAGACTTTGCAAATCTCATCCTCTGTATCAATCTCCAGTTGGTCTATCTGAACAGGGCCTAGCACTACCTAACATGTGGGCGCTGAATAATATCCTGACACAATAAAGGAATTCTAGATGAATTGGAAGCATCCTTGTTGTGAATTTCCCATCTTCCTGTTTTGCACCAACACTTTAAGGTATACTCCAGGGTTCGTTTTAAATGTGAAATCTTTTTTTTCGTCCTTCAAGAAAAAAAAGTGCAGAAATGAGTATTAAGGAGAAGAAAAGCAGGAACTCTTATAAATACTGTTAGGACCATTGATCCTTGTTACCTGCTGTAATACAAATGGAACCACTAGGGCTGTTTGTTCCATTGACAGGACTTCTTCATTCAGGATCCTGGCCAAAGGAATAGCATGTCAATGTGTAAAATTCCAGCCAGAGATAAGCCATCACAATGGAAATAGCCATGTGCAAAGTCTCATTGAAGCCGAGGAAATTGCGTGTACTATCCACACTGCATTCTCGTGGGCATGCTCCAGGATTTAGTATGTGGCTCTGCACTGAAATGAGAGTATGCATATAAAATGCCAATGTAGAATACAAAACACAATAAAACACAAGAGAAGCAACTTAAAAGCCCATATCCATGGGCTTTACTTAAATTTGAACCTCACCTGCCAAATAAACCATGACATCATCATAACAGCAAATCTACAAAATATCCTCGCTCTGGTTCTCCATGCCTCCTTCTGCAGGACCCCCACCCCACCCCCCTCCTATCCAAACAAAACTCTTTTAAGTGCAGTCTTCAAATCATCTAACAATTCCCAAAGGTCTTAAAGTGTCTTTCTAAATTAAAAGGTCCCAAACAATTTAAATGCATTTTTTTAACCAAAAAATCAGAAGGTGTTCAGACTTGCAAACCTCCGGGTGTGTGAAAAGAAGAAAGGGACCAAAGAGAAAATGCCTCCACAGTGGATTACAAGGTTATGGGACAGGTCACTAGAAAAGGGAAATAAAACTGAGTGTTAGGGTGGGCTTATAAATTATGCACCTTCCAGGGAAAGAGGCTCAAGGTCTCTTCACTCGAGGGTTTTTTCCCATCCATTTTCCGATTAATTCTTAACTCTGGGAAGGCAGTTCCTTAATGAGGTTGTTTGTGGCAGGTTAATTTTCTCCAATCTACCAGCTCCTCCTTTTCCCCTTTAAGTGCAGTGCTGCCTGGAGCTTCCAGTATTTTCCATATCAGAAGAAATCAGGATAAATGTGAAGTTGGAAGGCTGAAAATTAAAGGTGTTACATGGACAGACACACAGAAGGCCAGGACAGATGGGAGTGGGAGTGTGTGGGGGGGTAAAAGTCAGGCCGAGTTGAGGGCATGAGGGAGAGAGAATTTGGTATTAGGAAACCAATGACCCTGAGAGTGTAATATATTAAATATTGCAGTGATCGATTTCAATACCCCAAGTGGACACGGGAATAAAAATTCACCAACAAGCTGCAGTGATTAGGAATGCTTTGCTGCGAGGGAAAAAAACGTGATTTTCTTCTGATCCTTTTTGTTCAGGTTAGAAGAGGCCTAGAGAATCCGAGTCCAAGCCCCGAGTCCCAGTTTAGGCTACAACCCTGAAGATCAGTCATATCTCAACAGCGCTTCTGCATCGTGAAAAGATGGGTCTCTGTACCAGGGAGGATTAAATATCAGTCACAATTATGGGCAGGCCACTCTAGGGGTTCTCCCCTCAGATCAGAGAAGAGCCCAGTTTGGAGAGGTTGCCCCTTTCTTGTGTTTCAGTTCTAGGGCAGAGCAGTTACTTTTGCACAATTCTTTCATTAAAGTCCCGGGGAAAATGCACAGTGTGGTTTACAGAAGGTTGATTCACAATAGTGGGGCATAAAAACAGCCTTGGGTGTTACATCAGGATGAAATTTTTTTGAACATCATTCTGGGGCCAAAAATATGAATCTGTCAGATATTCAGGCACCGATACTTGCTAGCACATATGACTTCGATGGTGATCTCAGAATCGACTGGGGCTTTCTGCTCTTTTTTCTCCCAAATCCAGCTGTGAGGCCTCCGTGCTCTGAACTGTGTTTTTCCCAGTTCAGGGATCTGCTTGGGGATTTGGCGCAGTCACTGCTGGGGGCTGCTGGGAGTGGGGAGACTGTTTTCAGGCCCAGCCTGATGGCAATGCAGAGCCCTTTCCACACTGGGGACTCCAGGTCTGCTGCTGGGACACACTGCTGGATGTCCACATCCCCACCCCTTCTGTGCACCTGGGAAAGACATGCAGCATCGTACAAAGGGTTTCTTTAAGGAGGGTGAGTCCCTCAGTGACAGAGAGCTGGGATGGCCGCTTGGGCCTCTTCCTAGGCCACATCTTTTCCCACCCATCATATCCTTCTTATACACCGGCCTAAGGTTGCAAAGGGCACCCCCTCCCCCATGGCTCCTTTGGAAAACCCTTGGACTGATTCCTATTTTACCCTGGCACTGAATGAGGATGGAATCCAAGGGTCGAGTCAGGTTGGAATCCCGGGGTCAGGCAGAAGCACACTCCTCCATATATATGATGGCCTGCCTGGGCTCCCTCCTCCTCCTTATGTATGTAAATTTATATATATATGGTGGCTGCCTCTGCCCCCTCCCCACCCACACCTCCAGCCTTCTTCCATCCTTGGCTTCCCTTCGTCATCTAGCTCTCACCTGGAGCACCTGGAGCTTCGTCCTCGGGACCAGTCACACGTCTGAAGGGGGATTTCCTACCAGGGAAGGGCCAAGCCAGGAGAAGGCACCCAGGCCTCACCATTTCTTTGGAATCTAATTTGGCTGATCTTGGCTGGGTTGAGGCTGTGGTTGGTTGTGCCCTAGGGAGAACAGCTGATGTGGCCTGAGACCCCAGGCTCCCCGGGGAATGAAGACTGTATACTGGGAGGGTAATATGTCCATGTTGTTGTTTATTAGCCTAAAGCTAGATGACTCCTGCTTCCTTCAGGCTGAGAAGTAGGCTGGGTCCATCCACACCAGGAGGAAAATGTCACTCTGAAACATTTCTTTGAGAAGCTACAGTTGCTGAAACCAGCCTTCTCTTCCTCTCTCTCTCTCTCCCTCTCTGTCTCTCTCTCAGTGTGGAAAAGGTGACATTATGGAGCAATTTGGATGAGAAAGGAATGGCTCTGTCTTGCTCAGATCTCCTTGGTCTTCCTTTATTCCACCATTGCTATTACTGTTATTTTCAATCATGCCGGGAAGAACTAGCAGGTTGAGCGTCCCCATGGACTGAGGCTACAAGGCCGCGAAGCCTGATGGTGTCTGGGCAGATGGTACAGAATGCACAGGGATTCCTGTTCTTGGGGTCCGAGGGGTAGTTTAGACACAAGAACTCTCTCCGAGGTGGAGCTGGGCCCTCTCTGTGCAGGTCAGTGAGGAAGGTTCCCCACCCAGCCTGAGCCCTGGGGTCCCGAGAGCCTGCCCTGGTGGGAGTACCTGTTGCTTGAAGCTGTTTGGGGAGCCTCTGGGTGCTCCCCTGCTGTAAGTCCGGGGGTTAGGGGGGCCTTCCCCTGTGGCTCTGGAGTCACCTGTCATTCTGCTCACTGCCCAGGGCCCTGACAAACCTCCACAATGTGGGTCTGAAAAAGGGCGCTCGAGGTTCACTGATATGCTTGTAGAACTTTGCAAAACTACAAATAAGCGAGAAAATGTGTCTATTCTGGTGAAGGGAAATACACGTTTGCACTTACATTGGAAGCATGAGAAAAAGGGAGGTTGGGGGTGGAGGGGGGAGGCCTCTCCTGGCCCAAAGCCCCACTGTAATCTCCAGAACAATTTCATTTCCTCTGCAGCACCCCGGCTACCCCAGGCCAGGCCTCAACAAGGGCAGGGACGACACAGAGCTGGAATAGAGAGAGGCCGGGAAGCGCGGAAGGTGTCTGGGCTCTTGGCACGGTGGCGGGCGGGAGAGGGCCTCGGGCTGGCGAGGGGATGGGTCCCAAAGACCGGGCTCGGGAGATCCCAGCCTTCTCAGGGCCTCGCCGCGCCGCTCCGGGCGCTCTCCGCGCCCCTCTTGCCCGGCAGGCCGCAGGGAGCTCGCGTCGGCGGGCGCTCGGCGGGCTGCGCGCACGGGCCTGCCCCGCTTGCTGCGAAAGGGAAAAGCGGCCGGGCGAGCGAGGGCTGCAGCGCCGCTGTCTCCCGCCAGCCGCTTCTCGGGAAGGGGCCCTGGCGGCGGCGGCGCATCCCGGGTCGGCGCTGTGGCGGGAACCCGGGGGCTGCGGAGCCAAGCAGGCCGCGGAGGAGGCGTCTCCTCTCGCCGACCCCGGCGAGGCTGGAACTTTTGAACCCTGGCCTTGCCAGTGATTGATCGCGTCCTAACCCGGGCGCAGCTCCACCCCTGTCCCCACCCCGCCGCCGACCGGGGCGCCCCGGTTCTCGGGGCGCGCGCGTGCGTTTGGGGGCTGCGGCGAGTTCGGGTGAAGCCGAATGGGAGACCCCTCCGCCGGAGCGCGGGTTCCTGCCTCCCTGCCTGCAGCCTTTGGGTGGAAGAGGCAAACGGCAGCTTGTCCCCGGACTCGGTCCCTGCCCGGCGGCCCGTCCGCCCGGGGTCCTTGAGAAAGAGCCTCGGACACTCGGGAAGGAGGCTCGGAGCCCCCCGAGTTAAGTTGATCATCATTTGGGCTGCTCGGAGCGAGTCACATGCTCGACGCCTTCGCCTTTGGGAATCGTCTCCCGGCTGGCGTGGGGGCGTGGATGGCCCCGGGCTGCGCCTGGCTCCCGGATGCGTTTGCGTGGGCTGGGGAGCGCTCCCTGCGCGAAGGGTGGCTGTTTCTCCTCTCTAGATATATTCTTGGTTAACTGGTGTAGACTAAACACGTCAGTATTAAACGGGGTAAAAAATATATATATATGAAAAAAGAAAAACACTAGGGTTGAAAGTGGGGACAGGTCAATTGGACCCAGACCTGGCCATACTTCTCCTCCGATGACAAATCAGGGTGTTTCCAACACGAAAATAGAAATGTAACATTCAACTGGACGAATTAATTTTTGACAGATTTACGGTATGATTCTCTTTCACGCGGTATTCATTGGTTCTTTCCAGGCGTAGTGCGGTGCAAAGACAGAAATATAAACAAGCACTTTCTGCTTTGCGGAAACCCCTTCACAGTATCTCCCAAAGAAAGATCAAGACACTTTGTGAATTTCCCCCACATAATGCCTCATATTCCGAATGACTGATCAGAGAACCCCGGTATTGTTAAATAAAACGAGAGGAAGGCGAATGACGTGGGAGGCGAACAAAGGCATTTCTGAATCGGTTTGCTTGATTGACATTTGGGAGCTTCCTGACCCCAGGGAACAGGACTCATTACGGTGTACACACCAAAACATCAACCGAGATTAGAACTCTAGATCCTGTGTTAATCCCATTTCGGTCTAAATTATAGTGGGAAAATACAAAATCCGAGAGGAGACAATTACTCCATATATTGACCTCAAGTTTTAATTGTGCTAAGGGAGAACTTAAAAGTGGAAAGCCGATATACTTTTTATCTCTTTAGGAATAGCACTGACTGATAAGTAAAATGTATGGATTTGGAAGGGTAGGTACAAAGGATATTTGTGTGGCATTAAATATTTTATACTTATGTGGGGAGTTATCTTACTGGAGAAATATATGGAAGCCTTTATTTTTATGTTATGAGAAAAATATACTCACCCCCCTCCACTGGATAAAATTTGTTGCAAGGATCATCAGCAAATTGATGCTGAGAAATAATTAGGTACCTTAAACCTAGGGCCCAAATTTCCATTATTATTCAGAAGTCTTCTCTACTTCTTGGGAGGGGGATTGTTTTAAATGTCAAAAGTTGTGTTAATATGTAAATTTAACACAGGAAATTGTGAGTGCTGATCTTCAACTCATGCGGGGAAAAACGGAATGTGTTTGAGCAGTCTATTTTTCACAAAACACAAGTGTGAGATAATGTGGCCTGACGTAAAGTAGGAATATCATCTCTGGCAACTTCTTTTAAAAGAAAAAATTGATTCTTCAGTGGAACTGTGTCCTCAAATTTTAGGAAGATTAAAAAAAAAACTTCAAGTCTTAGATATAGACTAAATTCAACCAATAGATCACAGAAAGACAAAGCTGCAGTAAAAGATATTACATTTATATTCTCAGATTTTTTAGTAGGCAAATTTCAGCAAGGGAATGTAACAGGAAGATAAGAAAATAGAGCAAATATACTATAAATAATGGAACAGAGAGAGTTTCTGCACAATATAGCTTCACAATCTTCTATTTTGAGGAGTAGATTTTAATGAGAAGCTTCTGTGTTGCACGGGAACTGGGAACCTCAGGAGTTATTTATGCAACAAGAAGGAACAAAAATTAATTATTAGAAGCTCAGTAATCACCAAATAAACTCTGAGCTTTGAGGTTAAAAATAGACGACTATCTTCATGTTCAATTATACAGTATCAATTGCTAATACAACTGATGTTTCAGCGTCTCAGCGCTAGCAGATACCATCTTCTATGGAGATATCTTGGTATTAATTAATGACTGCTTTATTCTCATTATTCACAAGGAAAAATAGGGGTCGTGTCACATTAAAATTAAGATTATCTTAGTTTATCTGAGCTCTTAAACAAAGATCATTCAAAGTATTCATATTTTTTGAATTAACAAAGGTAGGAAATCTATCTCGTTATTTTTTGTTCAAGAACAGGATGAAGCAGAAATAAGCAAAGTTTCATTTCGAAGATAGAAAGACCCAACAAACATGTCTTGACTTTTGCAATATTTCCCTTACTAAAGGGGGGAATGAGGGAACCGTAAAAGACGTGACTTTGCAAAGTCAAGTCCTTTTTAAAAGACTCGGATCGAAATTCTTGCTATGCAACAAGGATTCAGGTTTGATTAATTTTCTGCAAGCGACGTGACAGCGGTGTTTTAAAAGATTAATTAAAATTGAAGTGATACCGAGCAGGAATTCAACCTGCAGAGGCGTCCCTGGCGCCTTGGGGGGCTTTGCAAGCGACTCCCAAGCCGGAACCGTGGGCTTTCCCGAGCCTGGGACTCAAGCCCCGTCTCCTGGAGAGGAACGCGGAATTTGGCAGGGCGCCCGCCTGGCCGCCTGGCATCCCGAGCTGGCCGCCAGCTCTCGGGGGTGGGGACAGGGTGTGTCCCGGGGAACCCGCCGCCGAGAGGACGTGGGCGCGGCTCGCGACGAGCCAGCGAGGACCAGGGCCACGGTGGGACGCCGGAGGGGCTCTGGGCAGTCTGGAGCCGACGGCCCGGGCCGCAGCCGCCTCTCCCCTGTGGTGGGGTTGCTGCGGGGCCCCGGCCCTGGCGGAAGCGGGCCGGAACGCCGGGTGAGGGTGGCGCCCCGCGGGACCCTGCCCAGGGCTGAGGGACGAATCGAGCCGCCAGGCCGCGGGGAGCCCAGCCCGGGACTCCGCGCGGCCCCGGCCGCCGCCTCCCTCCGGTGCGCTCGCCTCCCTCCCCAGCTGCTCCGCCGCGCACCCCCCGCCACGCCGCGACTCTTCACCGAGGAAGAAATTCGGCTGAGCGTGATGGTGGCTGTGCTCAGAGGACCCCGCGGCGGAGCGAGGGGGCGCTCGGGCGCGGCGCCTTCCCCAGGGCCCATCTGGCCGGCTGGGTCGGGGTCTCCGCGGCGCCTCGGTGGGGGCTGGGGCGGTCCTCGACCCACGGCGGCGCCGGGAGACCCCTCCTCCGCGGCGACCCTAAGGGTCGGGGCCTCATTCGGGCCCGGGGAGCTCTTCGCGGGAAGCTGACGTGGTCCCTTCCCCCTTCCCCCGGCATCCGCCTCTCCCGGCTCCTGCCCGGGGACGCGGAGGGACGCGGCGGCGGGAAGGGCGCCCGGAGCCGGAAGGGAAGGGTGGTGGGGACCGTCGGCGGGGAGGGCCCGGCTGGGGGGGGTGGTCGCCCGTGTCCTCCCGGCAGCCGGGGACCCCGGGCCCGGGGCGCCCCAGCCGCCCGCTCCCGAGCGCGAGAACAAAGGGTGCGAGCGGCGCGGCCCACGGCGGAGCGCAGGCGGAAGGGGCGGGGGCGCGCGCGGGCTCCGGCCGCCCCCCGACCCCGGCTCGGGCACCCCCGGCGCCGCCGCCCTCCCCCACCTCCCCGCCCCCGCCCGGGCCGCCTTGGAGCCGACGGCGGAACCGCGGGCCGGCAGCGCCCCCTGCAGGCGCCCGGCGCCCCCGCCCCGGAAGGGGGACCCCGCCCGGTCCTCGCAGCCCTCGCCCCCAACGCGTCCCCCACCCGCAGGCTGCTGCCCCCTCGGCTCGGGGCCGGGTGCGCGACGCGCGTTCGCCCCTCGCCACTGGCCATTTACGCACGTCAAGACCGAAGGCAAAGTTAGTTTATTAAGAGCGGCCAGGCAGCAGGGGAGGTAGCTGAGGGTCGCCCTTGCTATGGGTGCTTCGGACGCAGGGACTGAGGATGAGACTGCCGGGTCCCGGAGCTCTTTCGGCGCTCACGTCCCGCACCCCGTGGACGGCGCGGCGGGGCCGTGGCCTGGAACCCCGCCTGCCTCCTGCTCCGGCCCGGAACGTGGAGGGGGTCGACAAGCAGTTTGGCTTTACTTATTCTTTAGACGACGTCTTGAAATAAGGGTCCTCCTCAGAGAACTCGAGAACTTCAGGCAAAACCTGCGAACACTGAGCACTAAGCAGCAGGAAACGAAGGAGCCAGCTCAGGTTCCGGGACCAGCCGCAGTCATTTCCTAACTCTCGGCCTCCAGGAGAGGGGGCCCTCGGGGCTGCCCCAAGCCTCGCGGACACCGGGACCCAGGTCGCCCAGCAGGCCAGGGAGGGGCAGCTCTGGGCCACCCCCCCCCCCCCGTGGTCACCCGCCCCGTGGGACAGTCTCCTCGCCCCAGGCTCAGCTCACCTGTCCCGAAGGACTTTCCAATCCCGCCCTGGGCGCGGCTCACCTGCGCCGTGAGATCCCTCCCCCAAACCCGCCCCGGGCGCGGCTCACCTGCCCCGGGAGACACCCCCTAATCCCTCCCTGGGCGCGGCTCATTTGCCCCGCGGGACCCCCCCGCTCGGCGCTCCGCCTCGCTCCGCCCCAGGGCCCGCCCGGGGAAGCGCCTGGACAGGTGCCGCGGGGTCAGACCCGCCCCGGGGGCTGCAAACCACAAGCGAAAGTCGAGAGCGGCCGGAGCTTTCCCTCTAATCCGTTTTACACCGTGAAAACCGCAGGGCTGTCGCCTGGGCGGCCACTTTTTAATTGCGAGGCAAACAGACGACAAACCAAAGCCAATGCGCGCGTGGAACTCGTTCCCGATCGCCTCCTTGTCGGCCAAACGCCTGCTCTGGGGTGAAGGGAGTCGCCCCGCGCCCCCTCGGCGCGCTGCCGCCGCCCGGGCGCATGGGCCTCCCCGGGTCACGCCGAGGTCGCCGCTGCGGGCCAGCCCGTCCCACGCTGCGCGCTCGGCTCCGGAGCAGATGTGGCCCTTGGGTTCGGGTCCCCAGGCGCGCTGCCACTGTATCGAACCGGGTCCCCCGGTTTGCGTCGCTTGCACAGGGGCTCGGCCACCTCCGAGACCACCAGAAGCCTGTAGACGCTTTCTAGGCTCCCAGCTTTCCCTGGAGCAAAGCCGGAGTTCCTAGAGGCACCGCGCGGCGCCCGAGCGAACGCTCAACTTACTGCGCGCCCTGCAGGGGCTGCTCAGCTACCCCGGAACCCCCAGAGAGGCCGAGAGAGGAGCGCGCGGTAGACCGCCGGGGTCAGGTGGTCCGAGTCCAGGAACGGCGGATGTCCACGTCCCACGTTGATCATTGAGGAGCCTACGTAGAAACATCATTTTCACTTAAACTCATGGTTGTGGAAATAGAGGGGAGGAAAGTAGAAGAAAAATAGGGATAAAGAGACCTTTACTAAAAAAAAGAAAGACTAGGAAAAATTGCGAGGTCAAATAATGGAGGAAGGAAGGAAGGATGGAGATTTTCCTTCTTTGTTCTTAAAAAGAAAAAGCCCGAGCACTTTCTTAAAAACCAGTGTACAGAAAGGCTGTCAGTTTTGGAGCACGTTTATGCGGTTGAGAGTCGCTGCTCATAGCTTCACTTTTCAAGCATTTGCTGGGTTGAGCCAAGTTTTTAGAAGCTTCTTTCCCACCCAGTCGCTGTTGGAAGTTCCACTCTTGATTTAAAACAGATCTGAGATAAAACATTTCAGAAGAGAAAATGAGTATTATGCACCTGTACATATTTGCACATACAAAAGTGTCTGTATCGCCTCTAGTCTATTTTCAAGACAAGAGATTCTGTAGTAAATTGTATGTGATGGCTGATGTTTTCCTAGTATTGTCACCAGAGAGAAGGAAGACTCCTGAGTTATCTGTCTCTCCACTCTCCCATTAATAAATAAGGGAGATGGCTGCCATTACGCGATTATGGCCTTCTCCCTGTCCCTCCCTCTCCCCCCTCCCCCCTCTCTTTCCCACACACGAACAGAACACTCCTTGCATACATGCCATGCACGGACTTCTCCCAATCAGCCTGTATAATGTGTGTGTGAATCCAAACCCATTTCAAGTTTCCACTGGTGTTGGGCACAATGTCGAGGACTGACTTTTGGTCTTCACCATGGGTACCCTTCATCACTGTAACCCAATAAAATAATCATCTTTGTCTGAATTAATTTCTTTATGATCAAACGGAAAATAACATGAATGGTTTAAATAGTATTTTTATATCAAAATGTCAACTAACAATGAAAAATGAACCATAGTTTTTCCAAATGTTCAGAATGATGGCTTCCCATTTGCAGTCATTTTTTGGCAAAATGATTTCACGTTAATTGGAAACGATTAGGACAGTACATGCGTTTCACATAGAGAGGCTTATTCACTAAATCGTATGACCACCAACTTCAATTTTCTGGTTCAGATTACTTAAGTAATGTCTACTCGAGAAGGGGTTGCAAAATTAGGAATTGTGGAATAATCTGTGTGTGTTTGGTCTTTTCATGAAGCTTTAGTTAAATTTGATTTCTGCCCTCCCCCCTACGTGGGATCAGACACCCAGGGAAGTGAATCTCCCTGGCAACGTGGAATATGACTCCCGGGGAGGAATGTAGACCCGGCATCGTGGGATGGAGAACATCTTCTTGACCAAAAGGGGGATGTGAAAGGAAATGAAATAAGCTTCAGTGGCAGAGAGATTCCAAAACGAGCCGAGAGATCACTCTGGTGGGCACTCTTACGCACACTTTAGACAACCTTTTTTAGGTTCTAAAGAATTGGGGTAGCTGGTGGTGGATACCTGAAACTATTAAACTACAACCCAGAACCCATGAATCTCGAAGACAGTTGTATAAAAATGTAGCTTATGAGGGGTGACAGTGGGATTGGGAATGCCATAAGGACCAAACTCCACTTTGTCTAGTTTATGGATCGATGTGTAGAAAAGTAGGGGAAGCAAACAAACAGACAAAGGTACCTAGTGTTCTTTTTTACTTCAATTGCTCTTTTTCACTCTAATTATTATTCTTGTTATTTTTGTGTGTGTGCTAATGAAGGTGTCAGGGATTGATTTAGGTGATGAATGTACAACTATGTAATGGTACTGTAAACAATCGAAAGTACAATTTGTTTTGTATGATTGCGTGGTATGTGAATATATCTCAATAAAATGATGATTAAAAAAAAAAAAAAAATTTGATTTCTGTGAAAAGCAAAACCAAAACAACACAAAAATCCCCACTCTTAAGTGGTCTTGTAAATATGCAGTTGTTATTTTTAAAATGTGTTACCCAAAAGATATTTTAATGAAACTAGATGGTACAAATATGACTCTTGTTAAGTGTTTTTTCAATGATTTTTTTTCTCTCTCTCAAATGTAAGGCATATAGGTCTATAGAATACACACTTTAATTTGTTCTGATAATAGGAAAACTGTGCTGTGCTTCCCGGAGTATAGCATTTTCAAGGGGCAGGCCGAAATCATTGGATAAACATTATCTTTCCTATCACATCATTGTCTACATGCAATTCCATTGTAGGAAATATGCAAGAATATGATATTTGTTTCAGAGGCTACAAAGCACAATGGAATTTGAAGTATTGAAAATATGATTCCTAGTTGACAATATCCTAGAAGTTGCAGAGGTATCTCTTTTTGAGATGTCTTTAATAATGACTGACTTTAATAATGTGAGAAAGTAGGGACAGATTTCAATAGGAGGCAAGATGTGATGAATGGACAGAAGGAACAATGAAGCTATTGACAAAACATGCTCATTTTTAGAATTCTATCTAAATTATTATTTTTCTTTCTAGTGCAGAGGAAGACACCGAATGCATCAGTGTTCATCAGATGCAGGGTAATAAAAATGTGAGTGATAGTCAATGGTATGTGACTGATGTGTTTGTTGGCACAGGTAGGTGACGGTGTGCTCCTGTTTAAAGGTCTGCAGTCAAAATAGGTGAAGTTTGCAGAAAATGGAGGCCATGAAGGAGAAGAAGGAAGGAATGTTAAAAAAAGAATAAAGCAAATTCAGTAATTAAAAAATTATTTGTTTTCCCTTTTAGATTTGCCTTTAGTCAAGAATTGTTCCTGCTAGCTATTTGGATGAAATAAGTGGAATATATAGCTTAATAGGCAGATGCTCTGATTCAATTTCCTCTTAAAGTATCTGATTCTGGCATCCAAAGGAAACTGGAATTCAAGTTAGCATTAGAACTTGAATTTGTTCTGCCAGAGTGAAAATTGGTTCCATTAGGCATCAGTCACACAACCCTTTGGACCTGGCTAGTGCTGGAGAGACAATATGTCCAACTAGCTGAAATAATAAAGTCTTAAGTAATGCTAGATGGGTTTTGGAAAATCAGCTGGGGGGGTGTTTTGTTTTTTTTTGTTTTTTTTTTTATGAAAGTTTCCTAATTTTACAGTCCTCATAAATCTGGAACAAGTCTAATTAAGGTCATCCGGGTGAATGAAAGCCTACTGCATGCTCCTTTGGAGATCACATAATAAGAGTTAATTAAAATGGGAAATATTCAATTCTCTTCAATCTTTAGCAAGGATTGTTTCAACAACATTTTTTTTTTTTTTTACTCACTAACCTATACTTCCTTCTCTTGCAGATTTATAGTGCTGTGGGGGAAGTAGTGATATATGAGACAGATATACTATCTAAAGCTTAAAAGTTTAGTGTCTTGACTACATAAATAAAAATCTAAACAACAGCAATGAAAAAGAAAATCAACTTTAATTTCGATGAGCAATTATGTCCAATATATTAAGGGGAATGGGAAAAATATGTATGTCATTCCAGAATTCCTAATTGATTAAATATAGAGGGGTTACAAATAAATCTGATTCATAATATGCATGTGGATTTATGTACATAAAAATAATGATCTTTCATAAGTTAAATAAAAATAAATTGATTGGAAACACTGGCATGTTCCTTATATGAAAATATTTTATAGCTTTCATTAAATAGTTAATTGGGCATTATAAGATTTAACAAATTGCTAATGAGAACTAGAATATGAGACAATAGAAAAATTAAAATAAATTTAAATTCTCCTTAATTTATCATAGAAATCTGTTTTCTGTTACTTCTCCTTATGGACAGAACATTTATCAACTTATGATTTTGGCATCAATTTCTCCTTGTATGTGTTTTATTTCCTTGTGAACAAATGTTATTAGCTAAGTGAGAAGTATGGAATACAGTAATCATAATGTCTCAGAGGTAATGTTTTGGCATGGATGTTAGTTCAAGGCTGGGCGTATTTATGGGTCACTCAGAAAACTTACTTTGGTTAATTATTTTCTTATTCTGGACTCCCCTTGTTTCACCAGATTTTAACTTCTTTTGTCTACAGTGGTAGACACCAATATTGTCGAGGATGCAAAAACAGATGCCAGTGTTGGGAACTGAATTACGCCCCCCACAAAAGGCGTGCCCAGTCCTAACCCTTGGACTCCTTGTAAACAGGATCCCCTCGAGATGTGGCTTCAGTTAAGGTGGGGCCCCAACAAATCCAGTTGGGCTTTTTTTTCTCTTTTTTACATTTTTAAAATTGTGAAATATAACATATATACAGAAAAGTGTTAACTTTCCAAGAACTATTTAAAAAGTAGAGAGCAAATTTCAAAGAATATTATAGGTTACATTTCCCCCATTTCAGTTATTTCTTTATTGTGAAATATAACATACATACAGAACTGTGATAACTTTAAAAATACATTTTAACAAGTAGCTATGGAGCAAATTTCAAAGCATGGTATATGTTGCAGTTTCCTGGTTGGGCTTTAACCCACATTGCTGGAGTCCTCTTTAAGCAGAGGGAAAGTCGGACGGAAGCCGGAAGTCCACGGAAACTGGAGCGAAAGGGGAAGACGTTACCATGTGCATTGCCATGGGAAAGCCAGGGAACCCCAGAGAGTGCCAGAGCCAGAAGATGCTGACCTTGGGAGGAAGCAGGCCTTCTGGCCTCCGAAACCGTAAGCCAACCCGTGGTCTAGTATTTGTTTTAGCACCTGGGACACCGAAACAGCCATCTTCAACAATTTTTGTAATTTGGGAATTGAGCTGAGCCTGTGCGGTATCCAGCTTTTTCTTTCTTTCTTTCTTTCTTTAACTTTATTTATCAAAAAATTAAAAAACAATTAAAAAAACAGTTCAAACAAAACAAAACAAAGGAATAAGAAAAACAAATAACATAAAATAACTACGTCATTTCTAACATGTTCCTACCATGCCCCGAGAAAATTAACAAACGCCAGCTTTTTTTTAATGAAGCGTAAAGGCAGGTGAATGAAGTAGTTTGCATTTCTTTTGCTGATTAAAAAAATTGAGGAATAGTCCTGAATAAATTTAGGTATTATTTTTTTTTTAAGTTCTTATAAAATATCTGTCACTTTCAAAAAATAATTGAGAACACAAAAGGAACTGTTAAAAGTTAATGTCCACCCAAACATTTAAAAGTAGCTCTGTAGACATTGCCAGAAGCTGTATGTCAGTTTCCAGCTCTTCCCTGTTTTTTGTCCCCCCCCAGATGCAAAGGAGATTGCTCTGCCCTGTGGGAGTCTTGCTTTTCCCAACAAGCGTGAA
Source organism: Choloepus didactylus (assembly GCF_015220235.1). Taxonomy (NCBI): domain Eukaryota; kingdom Metazoa; phylum Chordata; class Mammalia; order Pilosa; family Megalonychidae; genus Choloepus; species Choloepus didactylus. The sequence continues at coordinate 5,428,983 of NC_051311.1, read as the reverse complement.
AAAAAGTGCAATAGCTGCCCCAGGATTGTTGCTTTTGACAGCATGTCCCAGGGGAGTAATATTCGAGGTGGCGGTTGGCCAAAATAAGTAGGGAAGAAAAACTGCCAAGCGACACTACTTATGCAAGTACTGTTGTTGCTAGAAAGCAGAAAGAGAGTTTTCACATTAAAATGAACTAGAAATTCACTGGCTGGTGCTGAGGGAAAACTAGTTTTTGGGTGTGTATGTGCAGGGGACAGGATAAACATTTGCATATTGTTAAAATAATAATTTGAAAATAGCTTTGTTTATTTAAATATTGTTTTCCTTCATGCTTTGGAAATCATAAGTTGTTAATAATACTTAATCTTTGTCAAACCTGTAAAAAATAACATAATGGGCAATCATTGTATTTTAAAACTGTCTTCAGTTTTGGTTTTTTTTTTCATTTTTAAATAAAATCCAGAAAAAAAATATTTATATAAAGATTCAGTGTTCTCAATCCTCCACCGAATCCCATCCCATCTGCCGCCACCACCCCCCACCCCACCCATCCACCCCCTTACTCCCCAGGGACATCTGGGCAATGACCACCCCAACCTGCCCACACTGAAAAGGGGCATTGACACCATGGGGAAGGGGGATGAACTTGGCCGACACTCCCAAAGAGGCTGCTGCTCCCAGCCCCAGTCTCCAGGAACACTTAGAGGACCCAAGCCTCCGAAAAACAAACCCAGCAAGTGAAACATCCATAGAGTCGGGACCCAGGCACTCTCCAGTATCCTCGAGACCACTGCCAACTAGGGCCTGGCCCACTGTGGCCACCTGGACATCCAGGGCCCGCACAAGAACAACCCCCAGGACAGCCTCCCCCCGACTCCACCCAAAATCCCCTAACCACAGAAACCCTACCCTGCGACCCCACTCCCCCCCCCCCGGTCAAGAAGACATCCCCAAGCCCCAGATGCCAGGGCCAGGCCCACCCCCAGGAGTCTTGTCCCATGTCACCAGGGAGACTCACTCCCCTGGGAGTCATGTCCCTCATGGGGGGAGGGTAATGAATTTGTTTGCTGAATTGGGCTTAGAGAGAGAGAGGCCACATCTGAGCAACAAAAGAGGTTCTCAGGAGGTGACTCCTAGGCATATTTATAAGAAGGCTTAGCCTCACCTTTACAGCCATAAGTTTCCCTAGAACAAGCCTCAAGACTGAGGGCTTGACTTATTAAGTAGGGGGTTTCTAATTTCACATAGCATATCTTCTTTCCAAGATAAACAATCAGTGTCTCATATTGTCTTCACTTAGTTATATAATCATCACTCTCAATTTTAAACAATTACCAAAACCCAAAGCTATCAGCCCCTAATTATTTATCCCTAATATTTGTGAGGTACTAGTCAAGTTTTCCTATTAAATATAGTCGATAATATGCATTAGGTAGTTCTTCTCATATACCACTCTGTTGTTAACTCTTTGTTCAGTTCCTTTAAAAGGCACACATTCCCTCCCTTGCGTAATGCACGCCCCTTCGCAATGTGACTTTGCTGCTCCTTCCAAGCAGCAGGGGAGACTTTTCTCCACCCTTGACGTGAGCTGGTCTTGTGCCTCACACCTTGCTTTGACTAATCCAATGAGGTGGAGATGATGTTGTGCAAGTTCTGCAGCTTTAGCCTCAAGAAACTTTGCAGCTTCCACTTTTATCCTCTTGGGACACCATGTCACACGGAAGCTTGAAATGAAAGACCACAAGGAGAGAGAGAGCAGCCGCTCAGCACACCCTACAGCTGAATGTGTCTCTGTGATGAGCCCAGGCAAAATCAGGAGAAAAAGTACACAGCCCAAAGAATCATGCAAAATAATAATTTTCTTAAAAAAAAAAGATTATAGTAACATATCTACAACACAAAATGTCCAATTTTAGTCACATATGTAATTCGGTGATATTAATTTACTGTGGTGGTTTCAAGCTGTATATACACCATAAAATCATGTTCTTAAAGTTAATCCACTCCTGCGGGTGTAAACCGATTGTTGAGTAGGACCTTTTGATTAGGTTACTTCAGTTAAGTTGTGGCCCAGAGTGGGTCTTAATCCTCTTACTAGAGTCCTCTATAAATGGGATGAATACAGACTCAGAGAGAAAGCCATGGAAGCAAGAAGCTGAAAGCAACAAAACCCGGAAGAGCAGGGAGAGCCCAGCGGGTGCCGCCATGCGCCTGGCCGTGTGGCAGAGGAGCCCAGGGTCACCGGCAGCCGGTCTTCAGGAAGAAAGCATCGCCTTGACGATGCCTTGATTTGGACATTTTCACAGCCTCAGAACTGTAAGTTTGTAAGCTAGGAAATTCCTATTGTTAAAAGCCAGCCCATTTCTGGTCTACTGCTTTCAGCAAGTCGGCAAACTAAAACAATTGCATTCATAATATTGTGCTACCATCACCATCCATTACCAAAACTTTTTCACCACTCCAAACAGAAACTGCACCCATGAAGCCATAACTCCCCATTCTCCTTCCTTGTCTCAGCCCCTAGTAACCTCTGATCTCCTTTCTGTCTCTGTGTATATGCTTATTCTAGGTATTTCATGTAAGTGAAATCATACACTATTTGTCCTTTCATGTCTGGCTTATTTCACTCAACATGACGTCTTCAAGGTTCATGCATGTCGTAGCATTTGTTCCTTTTTATGACTGTATAATATTCCACAAACCGCAATTTGATTATCCATTGTTCTGTTGACGGACACTTGGGCTGTTTCCACCTTTCAGCTACTGAGAGTAATGCTGCTGCGAACATAGCTGTCCAGGTGTTTGTTCAAGTCCCTGTTTTCAATGCCTTTGGGTATATAAGTAGAAGTGGGATTGCCAGGTCATATGGTAATTCTATGTTTAGCTTTCTGAGGAACCCCAAACTGCTGCTGCTGCCATCGCCGCCACCTCTTCTTCCTCTTCTTCTTCTCCTCCTCCTCCTCCTTCTTTTTTAATGTTTTACTTAAAATTTTGTTTTTTAATGTTGAAATCATTTCAAAGTTACAGGACAGTTGCAAAAATAATACAAAACCAATACAGAGAACTCCAATATACGCACTCCCCAGATACACAGATTTATCAACCTTTAACATTTTGCCAGAATTCTTCCTCCCTCCCTCCCTTCCTTTCATCACCTAGCTATCTAGCAATCTATCTTTATTTCCTAAACCTTTTAGAGTAGGTTGCATATATAATGCTCCTTTTTCATTTGATACTTCGACATAGACTACCTAAGACAAGAATTTTCATTTACGCAACCACATTAAGTACAATTATCAAATTCAAGAAATTTAACATTGGTATAAAGCATACAGTCTATATTCCAATTTTTTCAGTTGCCCTAATGATGTCCTTTTGGGCATTTTCCCCTCATTATTAATTGCAGTTCAGGATCATGTATTACATTTAACTGTTGTCTCTTTAGTCTCTCTTTTTTAAGTTGTGGAGACATATGTACAACATGAACCTTCCCATCTCAACCCCTCCCAAGCATACCATTCAGTGGGATTAATCACATTCACAATGTTGTTCTACCCTCACTACCATCAATTGCTGAAACTTTCCCATCATGCCAAATGGAAGCCCTGCACCCATTAGACATTAACTCCCTGTTTCTCCTTACTCACCCCAGCCCCTGGTAACCTGCACTCTACTTTTGTCTCTATGAATTTGCAAATTACAGTTATTTCATGTAAGTGGTCTCGTACAAACGTGTCCCTTTGTGTTTAACTTCTTTCACTCAGCATGACGTCTTCAAGGTTCATCCACGTTGTCACATGTATCGGAACGTCATTCCTTTTTATGGTGGAACAATATTCCATTGTATGTATAGACCACACTGTGTTTATCCATTCCTCGGTGGATGGACACTTGGGTTGCTTCCATCTGTTGGCAATTGTGCGTAATGCTGCTATGGACATCGGTGTGCAAATAACTGTTTGAGTCCCTGCTTTCAGCTCTTTTGGGTTTATACCTAGTAGTGGGATTACCAGGTCATATAGCAATTCTATGTTTAACTTTTTATTTTGAAATACTTTCAAATTTACAAGACAGTTACAAAGATAATAAAAACCCATAAAGAGAACTACAACATACCCCTGCCCCCCAGATGTGCAGATCCACCAATTTTAAAATTTTGCCACATTTTGCTGAATCTATCTATCATCTATCTATCTATCTATCTATCTATCTATCTATCTATCTATCTATCTATCTATTTTCTGAACATTCAAACATAGGTTGTGTAAATCATGCTCCTTGAACACATTACTTCCAAGTACATTTCCTAAGAACAAGGTATTCACTTATGTAACTATATTAAGTAAAATTATGAAGTTCAAGAAATTTAACATTGATAAAAAGCTTATACACCAATTTTTTCATGTGACACTTTCTCCTGGAAGACTGTGATATTCTGGGGCTGGTTGCTGGTGATCCCTGGAATTTCTTGGCTTTTACATCATGTGGGAACGCACATGCTGTTGTCTTCTCCTTTCTCCTCAGTTCCATCGACTTCTGCTTCTTTCCCTGTGGCCTCCTCTTTAAGGCCTCCAGCAATAGTACTAAGATCCATCTTCATTCAGTTGGTCACATCTTAACTAAAAATAAACTCACCCAGAAGTCCTATTTACAAGGGGCTCACATCCAGAGGTGTGGGTTAAGATAAAGAGTATGTCTTTTCTGGGGAACGTAATGCAATCTGCCACACCATCCAGGATCATGTATTTCATTTAATTGTCACTGTCTTTTTAGTTGCTCTTTTTCTTTTTCTTCTTTATTGTGGAAATGTATATACAACATAAACTTTCCCATCTAAACCACCCCCAAGCATACCATTCAGTGGGATTACTCATGTTTACAATGTTGCAGTACCCTCACGCCCTTCTCCTATCGCCCCAAACAGAAAATCCACACCCATTGAGCATTAACTTCCCACTCACCCTGCCCCCTCCCCTTGGCTACCTGTACTCTAATTTCTGTCTCTGTGAGATTGCATAGTCTCTGATATTTTCTTTGTAGTTACCATGGGGCTTAAATATAATACCCTAAATCTGTAACAGTTTCATTTACTTTGGTACCAACCTAACTTCAATAGTTTACACAAACTATGTCCTAAACTCTCCACTTTGTTACAAAGTACATGTTTACACATTATGAAGCAAACCACTGATTTCTCATGACATTTAATGCATTTGCTTTTTAGATCCTGTAGGAAGTAAAAAGTGGAGTTACAAAGTAAAAATACAATCATTCTGGTATTTATATTTACCCCTGTCATTACCCTTATTGGAAAGCTTTATGTCTTTATGTGGCTTCAATCTATTGTCTTTCCTTTCAACCTGCAGAACTTTCTTTCTCATCTCCTGTAGGACTGGTCTAGTAGTGACTAACTCTCAGCTTTTGTTTATCTGGGAATATCTTAATCTCTCCCTCATTTATTTATTCATTTTTTTAAATTTCCTACACTGTAGTTTTATTATGTGTAGCATTAGGTAATATTATTTAAAGTCAATAAATTTTATTTAAGGTTTTTTTTTCTATTGGTAACATTTTAAGAGATTTTCTTTCAGCATTTTTTCTATGAATATTTTACATAGTTCACAACAAATTGTATATCATTAAAACTTTCACGAACAATATCTTTTATGATCAGACTTTTATGGAGGAGTCATAATTCACTGAACTATTTCCCTAATGTGGTCCATTTGCAAGGTTTAAAAAGTTTTTTTTTTTTTTTTTGTAGTTATCGATGATGTGGTAAGCATCTCTGTGCACCCATTTTTAGGCCTCAGTGACTTCCTAGCCCCCTAAGGAGATGCTTCCAGTGATGGTCTGACCTGTTGTCTCCTTGGTAACAACCTCTCATCACATATTATGTTGTTCACTTTTGGTCTGTCTTCCTTCCACTGTATTACGCATCCTGCACGCTGCTAAGTGTACTGAGCTGGGCACACAGTAAGTGCTCAATACATGCTTGTTGAGTGAATAAACAAATGAGCATGCCCAATTCACCACAACCTTGCCCAAATTGCATCTTTTCAGTTTTTAAATCTTTGCCAGTTTTGTTTTGTTTTTTGTTTTTTTCATGGTATAATTTTATTTTATTTTATTATTTATTTATTTATTTTTTAATTTAATAGATTTTATTTTGAAATGAATTCAGTCTTACAGGAAGAGTTGCAAAAACAGTACAAACCCCATACATAGAACTCCAGCATACCCCGACCCCCATCCCCCGATACCCTGATCCACCACCTTTAACATCCTGTCACACCACCATTTTTTTCTTTCCCTCCCTCCCTCCCTCCCTCCTTGTCTATCATCCATCATCTATTGCTCTGTCCTCTGAACATATGAGAGCAAGCTGCACACATCCTTGAACAAACAATATAATTCACATATACATTTCCCATGAACAAGAACATTCTTTTCTGTAGTCTCATTAAGAACAGCTAAGAAGATCAAGAAATTCAATATTGATACAAAGCTTACATTCTATATTTCCTTTATGTGTGTGTGTCCCATCTGTGTCCCTTTGAGCCTCCTCTCCTCCGACCTCAGATCCCATCCAGGATCAGCCTTGGCATTTAATTGTCATCTATTTAGACTTTTTTTTTTTTTAATTGTGGAAACATATATATGGCCTAAATCTTCCCATTCCACCCCCTCCCTAGCATTCCATTAGTGGGATTAATCACATTTAGAATGTTGCAATGCTATCACCTTCCCACCATCCATTTCTAGAAGTTTCCCTTCACCCCAAACAGAAACCCTACTCTCATTTCTTAACTCCCCATTGCCCCTTCCCCCACTTCTCAGAGCCCCTACTTTATTTTTCATCTCTATGGTCATATTCTCTGATACTTTCTTTGTGTTTACGGTGGGGCTTAAATTTAACATCTTAAATCTATAACAATCTTGTTTTTCTTTGATACCAACTTAACTTCAATATGACACATAAACTATGTTCCTATACTCCATTATTCCCCCACCTTTATGCAGTTCTTGTAAAAAATTACATATTTTGCACTGAGTCCAAAACCACTGACTTATCATTACAGTTTATGTACTTTAGGTTCTGTAGAAAGTAAATAGTGGAGTTATGAATCAAAAATTCAGTAGTATTGGTATTTATATTTACCATGTGATCTTTACTGGAAATCTTTATTTCTTCATGTAGTTTCAGTCAATTGTTCAGTGCCCCTTCCTTTCAGCCTGCTCAACTCCCTTTAACATTTCTTATAGGACTGATTACTGGTGATAAAGTCCCTCAGCTTTTGATTATCCAGGAATGTTTTTATCTCCCCCTCATTTTTATCTTCCAGGTGTTTGTGAATTCTCCAAGTCTCTGATGGTCATCGACCTCCACCTGACCTCCACTGTGGTCAGAGAACGTGCCCTGAACAAACTCATTTTTTTTTTTTAATTTATTGAGGCCTGTTTTCATGCCCCAGCATATGGTCGATTCTGGAGAAAGATCCATGATCACTAGAGAAGAATGTGTTTCCTGGTGACCTGGGATGTAATATTCTATATATGTCTGTCAAAATTTTCTCTCTCTCTCTTCTCCTTTCTTTGTTTCTCAGTCGGTAGGGCTCCCTTTAGTATCTGAAGTAGGGCAGGTCTTTTATTGGCAAAATCTCTCAGCATTTGTTTGTCTGTGAAAAATTTAAGCTCTCCCTCAAATTTGAAGGAGAGTTTTGCTGGATAAAGTATTCTTGGTTGGAAATTTTTCTCTCTCAGAATTTTAAATATGTCATGCCACTGCCTTCTCACCTCCATGGTGGCCGCTGAGTAGTCACTACTTAGTCTTATGTTGTTTCCCTTGTATGTGGTGAACTGCTTTTCTCTTGCTGCTTTCAGAACTTGCTCCATCTCCTCAGTATTTGAGAGTCTGATCAGAATATGTCTTGGAGTGGGTTTATTTGGATTTATTCTATTTGGAGTTTGCTGGGCATTTATGCTTTGTCTATTTATATTGTGTAGAAGGTTTGGGAAGTTTTCCCCAACAATTTCTTTGAATACTCTTTCTAGACCTTTACCCTTCTCTTCCCCTTCTGGGACACCAATGAGTCTTAAATTTGGACATTTTATTTTATCTATTGTATCCCTGAGATCCATTTTGATTTTTTTTTATTTTTTTCCCCATTCTTTCTTTTGTTCTTTCATTTTCTGTTCTGTGGTCCTCGAGGAGGCTGACTTGTTGTTCAACTTCCTCTAATCTTGTATTTTTTTTTAAATCTTCATTTTATTGAGATATATTCACATACCACGCAGTCATACAAAACAAATCGTACATTCGATTGTTCACAGTACCATTACATAGTTGTACATTCATCACCAAAATCAATCCCCGACACCCTCATTACCACACACACAAAAATAACCAGAATAATAATTAAAGTGCAAAAGAGCAATTAAAGTAAAAAAGAACACTGGGTACCTTTGTCTGTTTGTTTGTTTGTTTCCTCCCCCCCCCCCTCACTCATCGATCCATAAACTAGACAAAGAGGAGTGTGGTCTTTATGACTTTCCCAATCCCATTGTCACCCCTCATAAGCTACATTTTTATACAATTGTCTTCGAGATTCATGGGTTCTGGGTTGTAGTTTGATAGTTTCAGGTATCTACCACCAGTTACCCCAATTCTTTAGAACCTAAAAAGGGTTGTCTAAATTGTGCATAAGAGTGCCCACCAGAGTGATCTCTCGGCTCCTTTTGGAATCTCTCTGCTACTGAAGCTTATTTCATTTCCTTTCACATTCCCATTTTGGTCAAGAAGATGTTCTCCATACCACGATGCTGGGTCTACATTCCTCCCTGGGAGTCATATTCCACATTGCCAGGGAGATTCACTCCCCTGGGTGTCTGATCCCACGTAGTGGGGAGGGCAGTGATTTCACCTTTCAAGTTGGCTTAGTAGAGAGAGAGGGCCACATCTGAGCAACAAAGAGGCATTCGGGAGGAGGCTCTTAGGAATCCAGAGTCTTTTTAATTTGGCCTACAGTTTCTTTAATTTCCATAAGATCTTCTATTTTTTTTATTTACTCTTGCAATTTCCTCTTTATGCTCTTCTAGGGTCTTCTTTATGTCTTTTATATCCTGTGCCATGCTCTTCTTCATGTCCTTTATGTCCTGAGCCATGCTCTGTTGCCTGACTGTAATTCTTTGATTAATTGCGCCAAGTACTGTGTGTCTTCTGATCTTTTGATTTGGGTGTTTTGGTTTGGGTTCTCCATATTGTCTGGTTTTATCATATGCTTTAAGATTTTCTGTTGTTTTTGGCCTCTTGGCATTTGCTTTACTTGATTCCTAATTTGTCAGAACTGCAGATTGGTGGCGTACACTTTCTCTAACTAACCAGCCGATGGTGTCCATGAGTCACCTATTCCCCTCAAGTCAGTTCTCCCCCACTTTGTCTTGTGGGGTCCACTTGGTGCACCAAGTTTGGGTGTGTCGCTGGTGCTGTCTGCTGTGAATGTGGGGCGTGTGTCTGGGTGGTTAGGCAGGCAGGGCAGCTTTAATAATCAAACCTTCCAGGTGTTCCTGGAGACTTAAGGCTGTTGCTGGAGCCTAAGCCTTCATTTCAGTCTTTCCACTGATTGTCTCTGCCACTGACCCGCAAGTCCTTGGTATTGGCATAGGTTCCCTGGGATTTCCAAGTGGTTCCCCCTTCCCAGCTGTGTTCTTCCAGGACCTCTGCTGAGGGAAGGCTGCACCACATCACTAGTGTGAGCCCGCCCACCAGGGAAGCTCTGGGTTGCTGGGCCATACAGGGGCACTCCCAGCCCACTTCAAAGATGGTTGAATGGGATGCATTAACTTCCCCCTTTTTGCACAGCTCCGCTCTCCCAGCTCTGGGACAATCAGCCACAGGTGTATTAAAGGCCACTGTCCACGGCCGATATTGTGGCTTGTGTGTAGTGCTGCGGGAAAGATTCCTTGTCACACTGGGTTTCTTGGCGCGGCTCTGGGCTGTGGGTCTGGCCCCAGGCAGAAGTGTCCCCTGCCTGCTGGGGAGATGGCTGCAAGGAATGTGTTTTTTTTTTTTTCTCCTTCTGGCTCCCCTCTGCTCCTCTGGTCTCGAGACAATCAGCAGTGGGTGTAGGAAGGGGTATCCTCCATGCCAGACACCGAGGCATTAACCCAGCCTGCTCCCGCCGTGCTTTGCTGCGCAGCTCTCCCCATCATATCTGCAGCCACTCCCAGGCTTTTTTTTTTTATAAAGAACTAGTCTGTCTCCAAACGCAGCCCACCATTTCCCCACGCCACAGGGAGGCCAAGGGACTTTCGGCCGGCTCACTCACTCGTTTCAGAATGCAGGCTCCTGGTTCCACCAAATGCACATTCCCTGTGGATATAGCAGACCTTGTCTGGCTGGTGCATTGCTGGCAGTGGTGTTCTGGGTCAGTTTCTGGTTTTTATCTAGTATTTTTCACGGAGGTGTTTTTTTGCCCTGTCTCACCTAGCTGCCATCTTAATGCGGGTGACTGAGCTTGTACCTCGACTTACCAGGCCTGGGCCAGGGGACCTGATATCACCCCCTGGGGAGGGTAGTGGGTACGGGCGTTTAGTGCCCTCTGCAGCCCCCCCGAGCCTGGGGAGCGAGGTCAAGGCAGCTCCCTTTTCCTCACCCAAAATGCCACTGGCAGGGGAGGCTTGCCGGAGGGAACCGCCTTTCTCCCAACCGCCCTTACCCCATTTCCTTATCTTGCCCACACACTCCCCTGTGCCAAGGCAACTCCTGCCACCGCCAGCGCGCATGCACCGTGGCCAGAACAACTCCCGCCCGCTGCAACGGCTCCTGCGTCCTCTCAGAACCAATCCTAGCCCCTCTTCCTTCAGTATTGCCATTTTAGGCTACTTCACCTCCTTTCCAGCCCTGCCCTTCTTACCAGCCTATATAACCTGTGATCACCCCTGAATAAAGCCTCTTTGGCGCATACTCCTACTGGATGAAGAGTGTCTTGTCCTTATCGCCGCCCTCATTTAAGGTATTTTACATGTTGAGTTTCATTTCACTGCTCACCATCACCTTATTCCTCTGAAGCTTGAGGCAAGAGTTATGTTCAAGATAGCCACTTTAAAAAGGAATCCACAATTGTTAGCCCTGCATAATAACAAGAATATAAAGGTTCCTCCCAGAAATCATAACATGATGTAATAGCAACCTAGAATTCTCCCTCATTTTTGGAAGACAGTATTGTCAGATACACACAAAATTTTTCATTGGCAGTTTTTGCTTTCAGAACTTTAAATATGTCAACCCAGTGCCTTCCTGCCTGTTTGGTTTCTGATGAGAAATCGGCACTCAATCTTATTGAGGCTCCCTTGTATGTGATATGTTGCTTCTCTCTTGCAGCTTTCAGAATTCTCTCTCTAGCCTTGACGTTAGACAGTTTGATTATAATAAGCTCTGGTATATGCCCATTTAGGTTTATCCTGTTTGGTGTTTGTTGTGTGTCTTGGGTATGTCTACTCATGTATTTTGTTAAATTTGGGGAGTTTTGACCATTATTTCTTTGAATATTCTCTCTGCACCTTCCTCTCTTTCTTCTTCTTCTGGGACTCCCACAATGTGTAAATTGGTGTGCTTGACAGTGTCCCACAGGTTCCTCAGGCTGTGTTCACTTTTCTTCATTCTTTCTTCCTTATGCTCCTCAGACTGAAGGTTATCAGTTGTCCAATCTTCAAGTTCACTGATTCTTTCTTCTGCCAGCTCCAATCTGCTGTTCAACCCCTCCCGGGAATTTTAAATTTCTGTTACTGTGGTCTTTAGCTCTGTTTGGTTATTTCTCATGTTTCCATCTCTATTGATGTTCTCTTTGTGTTCATCTAATGTTTTCCTGATTTCCTTTCATTCTTTGTCCATGTTCTCTTTGGTAATATTTAGGACCATTTAAAAAAAGTTTTTGTCTTGATTTTTTCTAATGTTTTAATCTTCTCCTTTGCCTGGTCCATTTCTTCCTATTTCTTCCTATGTTTTGTAAACTTTTGTTGAAACCTGAACATTTTGATATTTTAATGTTATTGCTAGAATTTAGGCTCTGAGGCATCTGTGCCTTAAGCTTATATCCGGGTGGTGTTATGGTAGAGTTTCCTTTGATTGCCAGAAGCTAACAAAAAAAACAAACTAACTAACAAAAAAACAAAACAAAACAGCATTTCAGTCTTTGCAGATTGACCTGTGCAAGTGCTCTCCTTCAGGGCTTAGCTGTATGCTGGGTTTGGAGACTCCCTCCCTGCCAAATGTAGGGGCCGCTCTGATCCTTTCTGCACATGTGTCTAGTCTGGAATATGTTTGTGTGGCCCTAGGAATTACCCCAAAGGTCCCCTCTTCCCTAGAAAACAGTTCCTCGTGGTCCTGGACACTGCCCTGTGTATCCTGCTGCAGCAATCCCAGGCCCCAGGCTGCACGACCCCACTGCTCCCGACAAGCCTTCTGTAGGGAGCTCAGGGAGCCGCCTCTACCCGCAGGGCGAGTCCCTCAGGCCACCTGCGGACGGTCTGGGCCTGACACACAAGCTCCAGTACATGCACGAGGGTTGCTCTGCTCCCTCTGGAACGGGGACCCGGGACCCACACTGGGAGCCGGGCCAGCTCCGTGCAGAGTAGGTGAGTGAGGGTTGGGGTGTGGGACAGCCAGGGCACCAGGAGACCCTGCCACTCTAAGTGGCCCTTTTCTTGGTTGCTCGTCCTGTTGCTGCCGTCCTTTAACTGTTTTCTGGAACTTTGAGAAGGGTGCATCTCTTCACAGCTCAGTGCCCAGTGATGACAAGTCAGTCATCTGACACTGACCATAGTGGAAGTATTTATACCCACCAGTGCTGCAGATTGGGGCTTCTTTCACTGGAGAGCTGACTGTAAACCCTTAAGAGCACACTCTGCTCCTGTCCTTGCTCTTCATGCTCTCCCTGGATAATCCACAGTTGGGATGTCAAGTGCCACCTCCATATTGAGGACTTCTGACCACAACATCTTTCATTTCAGGTTAGGAGGTTTCTTTAGCTCACTCTCTCACTTCTGCCTTCACCTGGCTGTTTCACAAGTATCTTATAGTTCCATTTGAGGCTGTCTTTTTATTTTATAATTTTCTGTCTCAGTGAATGGTGTCATCCTCTCTCTGTGTGTCTCATGCTTCATCTCCCCACCCTTCATTCAAGCAACCATCAAACATGCTCCATCACTACTCCAATTCTTTCTAAAACCCACCCACTCTTCTTTCTAAAACAAAAAGGATTTGGTGAGAAGACTGATAGGTAGCGTTTTATATTTTTGCAAATCTCTTTAATATCTGGGCCAGTGGGAGATGCTGGATTCTCATATCTGCTTCTGCATTCAATCTGTTGATACGTTGTTTTGGTTGAAGTAATTGGAAAAGATTGAGCCTCACATAGAAAGGTGGTTGGAAACTGGAGGAGTGTTTTAGTGGCCTTTTTAGATAACTAGGGATGTTATTTGTTTATACCACACCAAAACTGTACAAGGGGCAGTTTTAAAAATTTTAGTTGCAGTGTAGAACTCGAAATCTTATCAATGAATTCCTTGTACTCTGTTATATGAAAACCCATGGATTAATTTTGCTCTTTGAATGGACTGTTTGCCTAATGTGATTTGGTAACATCATGCATTGGTCATTTGAATAATATTGATTCACTGAATTATGCAGATCTTCTGAATATTGATACATTTCATTATATACTATCAAGAGAATCACATTTATGATTATCAGCATTGATCTCTTCAGAAAACCTTTAAGTATTGGGAAGCTGTTAAGCACATGGTGGCAGATATGAGTTTTCCAAAATTTTAATTTTGCTTGAAAGCTTAAATTTTATCATTGGCAACCAATACTATCAATTGTTTTTCCTGAAGTGACAGGCTTGCTTAATTTATGCTTGAGAAAATGTGTCAAATACTGAAGTCTAAATAATAGAGGTTTATCTGTTATTTTCTTTGCAGAAAAAATGATTTCCCATGAAAACATGGCCAGTTCAGCTGAGAACCAAACAATCGCACAGGAGCTTTTCCTCGAGTCTGCCAACATGCTGAGGCGGGAAGCAGGGCTTCTTTACATGACTTCCCAGCTTGTCACACAGGTAGTGAAAAGATGTGTACTCAGCGGTTGAGATCTAACACAACTAGTGATTTTAAGCAAAGGCGGCTTTATTTTATTTTATTGTATTTTATTTTTAACTACGATTTCATGATAGCAAAGAATACAATGATTACTGGTACAAACTGGTGCTGCTGACTTCATTTGTGCTAAGGAGCCAGCAGTTTTACTGGCCATTGATTTTGTACGACCAATGCCAACATAAGTTGTGAAAACGGCAAATGACACTTTGGCAGTACCATGAAAATAGTTTTGGCCTTGCAGATCCCCTGAATGGGTCCTGGGGTTTCCCCGAGGTTCTCGGGCCACACTTTAAGAATTGCTGAGTTGGTTTCTTACTCTACCTCCACCTCCTCCTTCTCTTCTGTTTCTTTTTTCTTCTCCTCTTCCTTCTCCTTCTTCTTCCTCTAAATAAAAAACAACTTTAATGATGTATAATTCACATATAATAAACTGCACATATGCTATTAGCTTCTTTACTAAGAAAAATCTTAGGTCCTGCCCTGGCAGGCACACATGTGGCGACACTTTTCACAGACATGCAGTCCCTTCCTCCAGCTTGAAATTGCCTGTTTCTTCAAGGAGCCTCACTTCTGTTCAATAAGGAATGGCGTCTAGATCACAAAATTTGCTACCGGCCTTGCTCTTTGGCCCTGGTTTAAGATTTCTTCTAGATCCTTCCAGTAGTTAAAATTGGAAAATAGATATACTTTAAAAATCAAGCTCATGTTAATATTTCCAACTTAAATTTAACAAGTCCAGGATATTTATTTACTTCTTTTATGTTTCTGTCTTTTATCTTATGCCAGAAGTCTTGGTACTGAAACACAGTAATGTAATTTACTTATTTTCTTTATTCCACAATATACATAAAATAACTTGTGAACAATCTTACCTGGTTGAATCCACGTTTGCAATGATGTATGAATTAACCAGCCGAGAGGGAGGTGCTCAGGCGGCTTGGAGCTGTGCAAGAGGAGGTGTAAAATAGTCCTTTCAAAGAATGGGGAAGTGACTGTGCCAGGATCTGTGGTAGGACTACGTGGTGCAGTTAATTCCCTGTTGGGATTTGCGGTCCTGAATTTAATGTGATGACAATCAGCATGGTTGTGTGATTTTTTGCATTTGTATAAGATGTTCATGTGCAGTTATGGGATATGAAAATATGCTCTAACCAGGCACTGGGGTTTTCCAGGCAAATGCAAAGCAGAGGGCAAGGAGGGGGAGGGGATTTGCAGAGGAGTAGAACTGGGTTATGGACTCTAAGATGGGAGGTATGAACTTTGTGTTCTTGGGGAGTAATGGAGAGGAAAGAAAGGTTGGGCCAATGGATCAAAGAGCCCCCCCAAAGGTCAGAGATGGTAGAGGAACTCGAGTTAGTAAGCTGGAAGGATAAGAATAAAAGGAAAAGGTTGGAGGGCTGGAAGCCCTGAAAACAAGATTATGCAGGTAGAAAAGCTACTCAGGATGATACTAGAGAGAGACTGAGAATTCAGTGGAAGCAAGACATTGTAGCAAGAGATGAGGAGGAATACAAATTTTTCTCTAGAGATATTGGAGGAGGGTACTTGAGTCATTTCAGTTAAATATCATGGTATAGCAACAACCCCACAGGCTGGAAGCCTGGGACATGTCCAGGTGATGACTTCTGGGTTGCATCTTCTCTAGGACATAGCGAGGGTACAGCCTCGCTGGGACAGAGTAGGGGTACATCCTTGCCAGGATGGAGGTGGGGAACATCTTGCTGGGACTACCACATCATTAATCAAATGTTGTGAATAAATTAACCTGTACAGAATATTTGGGTTCTTAGACTGAGATTTCAAAGACAGAGAGCTTACTGAAACAACTTGATATGGTCCTTGATAATTTGGGGGGGCATATTTAGAAAGGAGGTATTCCAGTTTGCTAAAGCAAAATACCAGAAATGGACTGGCTTTTATAAAGGGGATTTATTAGATTACAAATTTACAGTTCTAAGGCCATAAAAGTGTCCAGACTAAGGTGCTAACAAAAGGATACCTTCACTGACGAAAGGCTGATGGCATCTGGAACACCTCTGTCAGCTGGGAAGATACGAGGCTGGCATCTGCTGGTCCTTTGCTCCCAGGTTTCATTTCAAAATGGCTTTCTCCAAAATGTCTCTGGGTGTCTCTTAGCTTCTCCAGGGCATACTCTGTGTTTCATCTCTTAGCCTAGCATCTCCAAACATCCTTCTGTCTGCATCTCTAAGCATCTCCAAGCGTCAGCAGCATCTCTAAACATCTCTGTCAGCTCTGGCTCCTCTTAAAGGACTCCAGTGATCTAATTAAGACCCACCCTAAATGGGTGGGGCCACACCTCCATGGAAATATCTAATCAAAATGTTTCACCTACTGTTGGGTAACAACCTAATCCAAATATCCCACAAGGTTGGATTAAAACATGGCTTTTGGGGGACAAAATAACATAATACATCCAAACCAGCGCCAGAGGTTTTAGGCAGGAGTGAGTATTGTATGAGTTTCCTAGAGTGATCAAGACCGAGCAGTCCACAGCAAAAATAGCACGTGAGAGGATCCTGGAAATTAGCATGTGAATCTCTGGCCTCTGAGTCCTAAAAAGGGAAGGAAGGGCTTGGTGGGTGTGCTCGGATAGTGAGGCAGGCAAGTGGGATCCCCAGAGGAGGCCATATGTTGCCCGAAACTGTGAGAACTGGATGAGGACAAGAGTGAAGGGCTTTGCTTTGTGACGTGGCTGTACCGCCGAGTGGCAGTGCTCCGGTCGTGGCGGATCTCTGGGAAAGGGGACTGCAGGACAGTGTGGCAGTGCTCTGAAAGGTCGTGTGCACTTTCAAAGCTTCAGCCGCCTGCTGGCTGTGGCTGACTGTGAGTTCCCCTTGGGTGGTGTATGAATTTCCTGGGGCTGCCATAGCAAAGCTCCACAAACCCGGTGGCTGAGCACAACAGAAATCCATTGTGTCTCAGCTCCGGAGGCCAGGGGTCCAAAGTCAAGGTGTTGGCGGGGCCGTGCTCCCTCTGAACCCGTAGGGGAGTGTGGTGGGTTTGAAGCTGTACGTGCCCCCAGACCACATGCGCTTAAATTCATTCCTGTGGGTGTGAACCCATTGCGAGTAGGACCTTTTGATGATGCTACTTCAGTTAAGGTGTGGCCACCTTATTCAGGATGGGACTTAATCCTACTACTGGGGTCCTTTATAAATGGAAGAGAGAGGGAGAGAGAGAGCCATGGAAGAAGAAGCTGAAAGCAATGAAACCTGGAAGAGAAGGGAGAAACCAGCAGACGCCGCCACGTGCCTTGCCATGTGTCAGAGGAGCCACGGATTAGCGGCAACTGGGCTTGGGAGAAAGCATCGCCTCGATGATACCTTTCTTTGGACATCTTCCTTGCCTCAGACTGTAAGCTAATAAATTTCCATTGTTCAAGCCAAACCATTTTGTAGTATTTGCTTTAAGCAGCCTAGGAAACTAAAACAGGGAGAATCCTTCTGTGCCTCTTCCAGCTTCTAGTGTGTGCCGGCCATCCTGGGTGTTCCTTGGCCTGTGGGCGCGTCACTCCATCTCTGCCCCATCATCGCATGACGTCTTTTCCCCGTGTCTCTTCTCCCCATCCTATAAGGACACCAGTTATACTGGATTAAGAGCTCACCTACTCCAGTATTACCTCATCTTAACTAATTCCATCAACAAAGACCCTATTTCCAATAAGGTCACATTCTAACTTACTCAGGGTTAGGAATTCAACATATCTTTTGGGGACAAAATTTTACCTAGAGCAGATGGCTGTTCTATACTGTGGTTGGAGCTGAGACCCATACATCAATTTTTTTTTTCTTGTGGACTAACCAGAAGAGAAAAGACTCCTGCATTTGTGTTACTATTAAAGACAGTTTTTCAAAGAGCTTTAAGACCAGGACAGGAGGGTTTTGAGGAAAAATTTGGCTTACCATTCCCAGTGAGGTGTGGCAGACATAGGAAGCAAGACTCAGTGTCATGTCTAACAATTCAGTGAATGGAGTATCAGGAAAGGAGGTGAGAAGAAGTGCTCGTCCTCTCTTCCCACAAGTTTCCTTGGAGATACTGGAATCGACACTGGGTTTGTACCTGTATATAAGATGGGGAAGTGGGCTGTGCTGGTTTGAATCTAGTATGTCCCCCTGAAAAACCATGTCCTTTTAATCCAGTCTTGTGGGGCAGACCTATTGTGAGTGGGACTTTTTGATGAGGTTGTTTCCGTGGAGATGTGACCCAGCCATTCAAGGTGGGTCTGAATTAAGTTACTGGCATCCTCTACAAGAGGACAAAAGGCAGAGACCTTTGAAGAGAGCTTAGAGATGCTCAGAGACAAAATGCCCAGAGACGTTTCGAAGACAGCCATTGAAACCAGAACCAAAGAGAAGCTAAGGGATGAAATCCCAAGTTTTCCCTGGAGAAGCTAATAGAGGATCCTTGGATGCTTAGAGTGAAATGCCCTGGGAGAAACAAGCAAAGACGCACAGGAACTGAGAGAGAGGAGCTGGACAGAAGCCCAGAGACACTTTGGAGAAAGCAATGGAAAAGAGAAGCTAACCTAGGGAGAGGCCCAGCAGACTCCGGCCATGTGCCTTCCCGTGTGACAGAGGCGCCCCGGATGCCATCGGCCATTCTTCAGAGAAGGGATTTACCTCTTGATACCTTAATTTGGACATTTTCTGGCCTTAGCACTGTAAGTTTGTGAATTAACAACCCCCCATTTTAAAAGCCAAACCATGTTTGGTAATTTGCATTCTGGCAGCTCTAGCAAACCGAAACATGAGCCATTTTAATAAAAATACTTTCCCTCATCTTATTTATAAATGCTTTTCTGTTGTTATTTTATTTCTTATGTGATTATCTGTTTTTAAAAACTAGCTTTATTTATTTATTTATTTATTTTTCTAACTTAATTTCTGAGCAGGTATTACATACACATGATATAAAATTCAAAGGGTACAAAAGGGTATTGAGTGAAAATAAGTATCCTTGCTTGGTAGTGTTTGAGATGGGAAATTTTGCTATATATATATATAGCTACAATTAAAAAAAATATTAAAGAGACAATGACAATTAAAAGCAATACATGATCCTGGACTGCAATTAATAATGGAGGAGAAAATGCACATAAGGACATTGTTCTAGTTTGCTAATGCTGCTGTTAAGCAAAATACCAGAAATGGATTGGCTTTTATAAAGGGGGTTTATTGGGTTACACAGTTATAGTCTTAAGGCCATAAAGTGTCCAAGGTAAGGCATCAGCAATCAGGTACCTTCACTGGAGGATGGCCAATGGTGTCCAGAAAACCTCTATTAGCTGGGAAGGCACGTGGCTGGTGTCTGCTCCAAAGTTCTGGTTTCAAAATGGCTTTCTCCCAGGATGTTTCTCTCTAGGCTGCAGCTTCTCGAGGCAAACTCTGGGCTAGTACCTCCAAAGTGTCAGCAAAACTGCTTTCAATGGCCATCTTCAAAATGGCTCTGTAAGTTGCAGCTCTGAGTTCCTTCTGTCTGAGCTTCTTATATAGACTCTAGTAAATTAATCAGGCCCATGCTGAATGGGCAGGGCTACACCTCTGTGGAAATTATCTAATCAGAGTTATCACCTACAGTGGGGTGGGGCACATCTCCATGGAAACAGCCTAATCCAAAGGTTCCAAGTTAATCAGCACTAATACAACTGCCCCTACAAGACTGTATTAAAGAATATGGCTTTTTTGGGGGGACAATATATACAACCCAGCACAGACATTACTGAGACAAGTGAAAAAAATGGACTATGGACTATATGCTCTGTATCAGTGTTAAATTTCTTGAACTTGATTGCTGTGCTTAAGATGATTACACAAATGAGTGTGTTTGTTCTCAAGAAATGTACTTGGAAGTGTTAAGTATCAGAGGAGCATATGTATGCAACCTCCTGTCACGTGTTTAGAAAATAGGTGATAGATTATAGATAGATGGATGATTGCTAGATCGATAGATAGAAGATAGATATAGAAAGGTAGATTGACAGATAGGTAGGTAGATAGGTAGAAACAAAGAATGACATCACAAATGTGGCAAAATGCTCATGTTTGGTGAATCTGGCTATCTGGATGAGAAAGTATGTTGGAGTTCTCTGTATTATTTTGGTAACTTTCCTGTAAGTTTAAAGTTATCTCAAAATAAAAAAGTAAGCAGAAAGCCAAATTAATTAATTAATTAATTAATTAATAATTAAAAAGCATCCTTCCCTCTTCAGGGTCCTAGCTCTTCTGGCCCCTATTTTTATCAAGTTCTTGGAAATCTTTCAAGAGATATTCCAACATTTATAAACTTGTAAGTTTATACATTATTTTTCCTCATGAATCCTAGCATATTTTACACACTCTTCTGTACTTCCTTTTTTCGTTTAATGACACATCTTGGATATATCTTTCCCTATCACCACATGTTATGGGTTCAATTTTGTCCCTCAAAAAGATGTGGTGACTTGAGGAGCCTGTGGAGAATGCAGGGGTATTCGCCTACCCCACCTCCATGGTTGCTAACATGACCACAGACATAGGGGACTGGTGGTTTGATGGGTTGAGCCCTCTACCATAAGTTTTACCCTTGGGAAGACGGTTGCTGCAAAGGAGAGGCTAGGCCTCCCTATATCTGTGCCTAAGAGTCTCCTCCTGAATGCCTCTTTGTTGCTCAGATGTGGCCCTCTCTCTCTGGCTAAGCCAACTTGAAAGGTGAAATCACTGCCCTCCCCCCTACATGGGATCAGACACCCAGGGGAGTGAATCTCCCTGGCAACGTGGAATATGACTCCCGGGGAGGAATGTAGACCCGGCATCGTGGGACGGAGAACATCTTCTTGACCAAAAGGGGGATGTGAAAGGAAATGAAATAAGCTTCAGTGGCAGAGAGATTCCAAAACGAGCCGAGAGGTCACTCTGGTGGGCACTCTTACGCACACTTTAGACAACCTTTTTTAGGTTCTAAAGAATTGGGGTAGCTGGTGGTGGATACCTGAAACTATCAAACTACAACCCAGAACCCATGAATCTCGAAGACAGTTGTATAAAAATGTAGCTTATGAGGGGTGACAATGGGATTGGGAAAGCCATAAGGACCACACTCCACTTTGTCTAGTTTATGGATGGATGAGTAGAAAAATAGGGGAAGGAAACAAACAGACAAAGGTACCCAGTGTTCTTTTTTACTTCAATTGCTCTTTTTCACTCTAATTATTATTCTTGTTATTTCTGTGTGTGTGCTAATGAAGGTGTCAGGGATTGATTTAGGTGATGAATGTACAGCTATGTAATGGTACTGTGAACAATCGAATGTATGATTTGTTTTGTATGACTGCGTGGTATGTGAATATATCTCAATAAAATGATTTAAAAAAAAAAAAAAAAAGATGTGGTGAATTCTACACTTAGAATGGGCCTTATTTGGAAATAGGTCTTTGCAGATGGAATCAGTTAGGACGAGGTCATAATATGAGAGGTGTCCTTACAAGAATAAGGGAGAACCCAGAGATGGGGACACGCTGGGAGGGACCTTGTGGAGAGTGGCGATGTAGGCAGAGATGGCAGGCTGCGTCCACAAGCCAAGGGCACCAAGGCTGGCTGGTAAGCACCAGGAGCTGGAGGACACCAGGAAGGGTTCTCTCCTACAGGGTCAGAGGGAGTGTGGCTCTGCTGACACCTTCATTTTGGACCTCCGGCCTCCAGAACTGTGAGAGCATGCATTTCTGTTGTTTTTGCCACCCAGTTTGAGGTAATTTTGTCATGGCAAACCTAGGAAACTAATCTCACAGATAAAGCCAACTTAAAATATTTTTTTTTGGCTGCATGGTATTTCACAGTTCACATTTATTTAGCTAATCTTTTTTAAGGGAATCTTAGATTTTTTAACCTTATTTATTACAAATAAATATGTGTTCCAGTTTGCTAATGCTGCCATTTGCAAAACACCAGAAATGGACTGGCTTTTATAAAGGGGGTTTATTTGGTTACACAGTTACAGTCTTAAGGCCATAAAGTGTCCAAGGTAACACATCAGCAGTCAGATACCTTCACTGGAGGATGGCCAATGGTGTTCGGAAAACCTGTTAGCTGGGAAGGCATGTGGCTGACATCTGCTTGCTCTCAGGTTGCGTTTCAAAATGGTGTTCTCCAAAATGTTCCTGTATCAGCCTCTTGGGGCAAACTCTGGGCTAGTACCTCCAAAGTGTCAGCAAAACTCTGCTTTCAACGGCCGTCTTCAAAATGTCTCTGTAAGTTGCAGCTCTGAGTTCCTTCTGTTTATCAGCTGTTTTTTATGGCTCCAGTGATTTAATTAAGACTCACCCTGAATGGGTGGGGTAACACCTCCATGGAAATTATCCAGTCAAAGGTCTTGCCAACAGTTGATTGAGTCACATCTCTGTGGAAACAATCAATAGGTTCCAACTTAATCAACACTAATAAGTCTACCCCCACAAGACTGTATCAAAGATAATGGTGTTTTGGGGGCCATAATATATCCAAACTGGCACAATATGTAATAAATATCCTATACATCTATAGTTTTGCAAATATGCTAATATGTTTATAGGATAAGTCCCTAAGAGTGGGATTGCTAGGGCAAAGTAATGTGCGTTTAAAATTGTAATACATATTGTTGAAGTACCCTTTATACAGGTTTAACTGATTTGTACTTTTGCATGCTAATTTTTTTTTTTTTTTTGGCTTTTATAAAGGAGATTTATTTTGTTAAAAATTTACAGTCTGAAGGCCGAGAAAATGTCCAAATTAAGGCATCAACATGAGTATACCTTCACCAAAGGAAGGCCAATGGTGTCGGGAAAACCTCTGTTAGCTGGGAAGGCAGGTGGCTGGTGTCTGCTGATCCTGGGTTGTGTTCCAGCTCCTCTCTCAGCTCCTGTGCGTTCTTCGAAATGTTGCTCTTGGGGTGTTTTGTCCTCTCTTAGCAAAGTGTCAGCAAAAGTCTGCTTTCAGTGGCTGTCTTCAAAATCTCTCTCAGTTGATATGAGGTCTTCCGTTTGTGAACTCTTTTATAGGACTCCAGTCACACACTAATTTTAATCTTAAAAGACAGCTTGCCCCCAGATGACCAAAGGACTTTGGGTCAGCCCGGAACTGGACGTGGGGTTACATGCAGCCACCTGCCTGCTTGGTGAAACTTTGGGTCCTCTCTTGCCTGTGGGTGACCATGTGGGTGATGCCAGGTGACAATGGGTGAGATGGTGCTTACCTTGAAGTGTTCTTTATTGCTTTCTTTTACTGGTTCCATTTCCTTTGCCCCTACTTTGAACCTCTTTCCTCCTTGCTTGGTATGTTTCCCTGGGATGCTTTCCAGATCCATATCTGGAAACTCATATCCTCTTTGTTCCCATTTGTGTTCTATTGCATAGAAAGACAAACCCTACTTCTCTGCTCCAGGAAAGCCCAGGATGGAGACAGGAGAGTAAATTTTGATGTATCTGAGGGAAGTGAAAGGAATGTTCTGTCCATATGAGGATGGGGTAGTGGGATAAGCTTCAGCAGAAGCCAACGACTGGTCAAGATCGATTGGCAACAGTAGTTATCACAATCTGATATCATGGCTTGGTATTGGAGATGAAAAACAAAATCCCAGAGGCTTTAGCTGGAAAAAGAGTAAAGGTAGTGACCGGACCATCGTCACAGCTTTGGAATGGGCCCCCAGACTCCAGTTCCCTCCCCCATACCCATCCTCCAGCCCACTGTGGGGGAGAGTTATTATTTGAAAATGTAAGCCCTATCCCCAGCTTGAATGTCTTGCCTCTGTGGCCTCCAGAATAAAATCTAAGTGATTTAGCACAAGGTCGTTAGACATCTGAAATCCTGCCTTCCCTCCCAGCTGCATGTTTTCTCCATTCTTGCCTCCCACGCCCTCCTCCGCCCCCTCGTCCTGCAGCTGCAGCTGGACGCAGCTCCTGACCGCGCGCCGCAGCCTTTTCCTCCCTCGTTCACCCCGAGTGATATCAGGGCACGGGCAGCCTCCTTCTGAGGTGTTGGCTTCTCTTTGTCATAAGGAACCTTGAGACGGAGATAATCGCTCTCTGTTCTCCAGGCAGAGCGTAGGCTTGTGTTGTCACTCATCCTGCTACGTCACAGTTGTCGGCTGGGTCCGTCACCCTGGTTGACGCGCAGCCCCATGGGGACAGGGTCTGCTCATCTTTAGTGCCCCAGCAACTCAAGCAATACCTGGCACATACAGGCATCAAATACAAATTTGTCAAATCCATGACACAGTCTTGAGTAGCAGTGCAATTTGGGGCAAATCTCTGATGCTCACCTCACTCAGTATTCTGTATTGTAAAAATTTTAAAAATGGCCCATTCCCGCCTTAAAATTTCATAATTCTAAGATGGTAGATGTGTCTTAACTCTTGAAATTAAATATTAAGATGTGTGACTTTTAAGGGACTCTTGACATACTATCATCACACTGCATTTATATGAAATCTGGCGTCCCGGATATCATTTCTTTTTTGGACTGGCCTTTTCAGCTTTACCTTACAACTGAGCACAAGGGCTACAGATCTGCCATACCAATATCAAAGAACTTGATGCAGTTGCATCATTTATTCAAAGCAGAACTGAAACTCGTTCTATATGTCTGAATATTTTTTCATATTTTCCCCCCTTCAATTTTATTGGCAAATAATTCAATGACATCATTCAAAAATTTCCCCCAAACCCATAAAGCATTCAGTAATATATTGACTATTGATCTATACCAGCGTATAGATTTCCCTTATAAGCCAGGGGCAGTTTGGCTATTGTCCCAGAGGCTCTCTGCTTGGAATGAACAAGAATTCCAGGTTTCAGAACCATCTCATTTGTGAGGATGCTAGGACCACACACAACCAAACCATTATAAAGGCTTGAGCATTTTGGAAGGAGGTCACTACTCAAAGCCAAGATAAAGATTTTGGTGAGGAATGAAAGATGAATTTTAAAATGTATGACAATAGTTGGAATTTTCATTGAGATTTAGAAATAGTCTTCCAGCTTCTTTCTCTAAATTTACTCTTCATTTGCATATATACAGATAGACTGGTAGGGAAAATAAATGTAATAATTAAATCATGATAAGTTTTAAATTGCGTTTTCTCTCTTGCCTGATATAAACCAAATTGCAGTTAAAAAATCATTTCTGAATCAGTATGTGTGTCATGAGAAGTCGCATTCTTACCAGCGACAACAGCTTTAAAAAATTACAGTTGATCAAACCTGAGAAAGCATTTGAACCCAAAAATGCTCTCACTGTCTTTCTGAAAGTCTGTCATGCCGGTTTAAGTGAGGCAGGTTTCTTCCCATTTCATGGCTGGAGGATATTAGAGTAAATCAGTTCAGCTGTTTTTGTATACAATGATTTAAAAAAAAATCCTGGTGACCTTTTTTTGCCCTCAAATAACTCTAAGAATAGTTGGACATAAAAACTTCAAACTTTACATATTCATTGTCCTCAGAGGAATACAATCGTTGTTAGTTTGAGCAAAGCTTAGTATTTTGGGGGTTGGAAAGCTCTAATATTACACGTTTGCACATGCTTGGTACATAACTCTTAGTCAGTTGATGAAAACCGATATGAGACTTTTATAGCATATGCGTAGATGC
Organism: Choloepus didactylus; assembly: GCF_015220235.1. Lineage (NCBI taxonomy): Eukaryota > Metazoa > Chordata > Mammalia > Pilosa > Megalonychidae > Choloepus > Choloepus didactylus. The sequence goes on along the minus strand of NC_051311.1, from coordinate 5,403,227 downwards.
TGGTTTTTTACTTTATTTACCATGCCCCAGAACTTAGGAAGGCATATGGAATTTATGCTGTAACCTTTATATTGAAGTTAAAACTTTACATCTGTTAAGCGATATAAAAACAAAGATCCAAGTATTATGCAGCAGAAGTATATAGAAAATCTTACTATGGTGACGCCGAAGAAATGATCTCAGCTTTGAGCAGTTCCCGTCGAAGGAGGCCGAGTACCCGGGTATTCCTTGGGAAAGGATTTTTTTGCAGGCTCCATAGAAGATTTTCACCCAGATTCCGGAAAGAGCCCTGAGCAGCGACTGTAGACTGCGCGTGTAGTCAGGCTGCTGACACTCAGGGTTTAGAAATCATTTTATGGGAGTTTCTCTGAGAAAGCTGAAGGGGGATTGATGCCCCGTGCTTCCCAAGCCCCTGAGTGTTGGCTGCCCCCCAAAAAGCCAGCTCTTCCCATTTCCCATTGCTTAAGTTAGTTCTGTATTGTGCTGCCTTTCCGTCTCCCATTCATCTCCCAACTGATGCCTCTGAGCCCTGGAAGCATTTCCATCCCAAGCAAACCCAACTGCACCCCAAACCTCCTTACAGAAGTCTTCCTCCACTCCTCAAAGACAATCTGCTTATCCTTGCTGCACCCCTGCAGCTGGCCGGCGGGGTTATTTTCCTGGTTATATCTGCCCCTGTTAGAAACTTCTTTTTTTTTTTTTAAATGCAATTTCAGTGAGATATACTCACGAACCATATCCAAACCACCCAAAGCATACAGTCACTGGCTCACAGTATCATCATATAGTTGTGCATTCATCATCACAACCAATTTTAGAACATTTTCATTACCCCAAAATAAAGAAAAAATAAAAATAAAAAAGAACTCCCAAACCATCCCATACCCCTTATTCCCCCCTATTATTCATATTATTTGTCATTATTTTATTACTCATCTACCATACACTGGATAAAGGGAGTTCAGTCACAAGGTTTTCACAATCACACAGCCCCGCAATAAAAGCTATAAACTTACACAGTCATCGTCAAGAATCAAGTCTAGTGGGTTATGGTTCAACAGATTCAGGTATTTCCTTCCCGCTATTCAAGAAACTTCTCAACACAAAAGTATTAAAATAACATAAAAATAAAAGCATCCCTTAATCCACAGCCAGGAGGTAACCATGGCTGTACTTTTGAGGACATCTTTCAGAACATGTGTAGTGATAACCATACGCTTCTTTTTTTTTCTTAAACACAAGAATATCCTCCAAGCCTCTTTCTTTTTAACAATTTTACTGTGAATTATTTCAAATCTACAGATGAAAACAGAGCAAAGTGTGATGAAATCTTGCATCGCCACCAGCTGGCTTTATACTTGTTAATATACAATAGCTTCTGCTTTTCACTGCAGATTCCTCCTTCACCCTTCTCGGTCCTGCCGAGAGCCGGGGGGCTGGCTTTGGTGGGCTGCGCCTATCTGCCACCTTGGGAGGAAGCAGCGGGAAAAAAGGGGTGGGAGGACAGCTACGTCAGATGTTTATTTGCCGGCCCCTGGCTGCGTCCTGCCAGCTGCTCCTTGGCTGCATCTTTCCCTGAAATCTCCCACTGGAAGCCTGGCTCTCTCTCTCTCTCTCTCTCTCCCTCTCTCTCTCTGGGTTCTCCTGCCTCTGGGGCCTGGAGAGGAAAGAGCTCTCTGCTGGCTGAGCCCTGGGGTCCCCGTCTCCCCCTTGCTGGCATCCCCACACTCTGTCCACACCTGATAAACGGGCCTGCATTTTGCAATATTTAATTGCTCAGTTTGAGTGGATACCGCATCCTGCTGGAACATCAGATACTCGGCTAAGATTCCAGCACTGCAGCTTCGGGAACCTCTTTCCGGTCAGTACACAAGCTTGCAGGGCCCTCGGGGCACGTTGACGAAGTCTGCTCTGCAGACCCCCCAGCACCAGCCCCCATGTGGCAGTGGGACCCCTGAGGGGCTGTCTGTCCCCCCAGGATGCTGCGAGTGACGGCTGCTTGGACACTGCCAGCGTGGGAGCGCTCGGTCCCAGAGCGCTGAGGGTGCTGTCACCTGTCATCCACGGAGACCAGGAACCCGCCGCTGGCCTCGGGGCCACCAGGCCCCTGTCGGTGACCTCTCCCCTACCGGAAAGGGGCCCGATGCTTGTCTTAGCAGTGTACCTCAGGGCTTCCTATTTCTAAATGGCTATTTCTTTATTTGTTGCCAATAATTCATTAAATTAAATTTTTTTTTAAAAGGACACCACTTAAGAAGAGGAAACTTTTAGTGTTCTTGTTTCTTTTTTTAACAGGGAACAAAAATGTAGAAAGCTTTTCATTGGAAATGCCCCATTTTTAAAAATCCTTTCTCTGCCCAATTACATTTTAAAAAAGTCAAAAGTAGCGAAAGCAAGTTTCCTGCTGACTTGCCTCTCTTGGATAATTAGCATAGCAGGTCTTTCAAACAGAATAATCCTAAGAAGAACAAACCGTTTAGGAGAAAAGAAAAGTAATAGCTTTGGGGAAAATGTAACTAGAAATGGAAAATTAAATCCATATTATGTTTGAGCTACTGAAAGAGATCTGACTACGTGGAAATCCTTCCAGCCACTGGCCGTCTTAAAACATGGGCCTGGAAGCCGGGCTTGTCAGTTAGGTTAGCATTTCACTCTGGACATCAAGAAAACATGCTGTCTATTTTTAAATAACATGTAGCGTGTCCATTTCTGTTGACTGAGCACTTATAGCAAAATTATGACTGCTTATGGCTTACTTTAGACAGTATTTATGCTGCTTCCCAGAAGCCACTTTTGTCTGTTGAAAAAAAAAATCCCACTGTAGGATTTCTAACCTTTTAGGCTAACGTGTTACTGTATTAGCTCCTGGAGAGAAGAACCATAAATAATCTTCCCATTCTACGTTCTACGCTTTTAGCTAAAGCATTAATCACGGAGGGTTTTTCTTTGCCTCATGAGAAAAACCAGTCTTATAGTTTGAAAATTTGGTTTACAAAATATGGCTTTTAGGGTAGATAGGATTGGGGGTCGGACCTCGAAGGAGAGGGCTTATATGAGTAAAAACCTTGGGAGCAAATGGGCTCTTTTCTTTCCAGGGCAAAATAATAGCTCAGAGGCCTCCTGGGTAATAAATTTGGGGGGCAGGGGACTTCTGTTAACTCTTTCGGGTCACAGGGTACCATTTGTTCCTGGCAGTGATAATGCCTTCCACCTGTCCTGTGGTCCTGGGCACAGGAGAGGAGCTGAGTATCCAAATCTGCTGTGGGTAACACTTAAGAACACAATTAAGGCTGATTGGGTGACTTTTCACAAGGATTGCCTCTGAAATGCACGTGTGCAATCTAATTATTTGTTATTGTTTTCTTGTCATTGAAGTGAAACATCTTCTTGGAGGCATTTCACTCAGTAAATAAGCGTTGTCTTTTTCTTACCAGGTGATCATGGAAGATCAGTTTTTAAAATAGTTATTGACTTTCCTCTTTTTTTTTTTTTGCAGAGGACCCTATGTCATCCTTAGGAGTTGGCATGACAGAGCTTGATGGGCCTGCCCATCGGGTTCAACTGTTCATTCCTTAAGTCGTTTGCTTCCTGAGCTAGGTTTATGCTAGGTCAGTGACTCATTTCTGAGCCTCCAAAATTACTTATTTTAGCTATTGACAAAATTTGCCTTTTAATTTTGTTCATGCCTCAATACTATTTCTGATTTGACTTACATTAGCTCAGACTTTTAAGGAACATGTTCAACTGACTTTGATTAATAGCGGTAATAATTTACTAAATGGCTGTGTTATTCATCCTTAAATATATATCTGGTCTTAAAATCTCCAATTTCTGTAATAAGCTTAAGTGGAAATAAAATGACTAAACTACCATATAAAAATCTTCCTACTGTCTCAAAATTGCTTTAAAAATCAAACAATACATCAGATTTTTTTTTAAACTTTCATGAAGAACTTTATCACACTGTTCTCTCTTCACGGCATCTCTTTTATCTCCTCTGTTTCACCATTAAGCTGCCTTTCTCTCATCATTTAAATATCATTGTCCCCAAGAGACTCAACTTAATTGATAAATAAAGATAAAACACTCTTTCCACAAAGGAATAGTGTTTTTTCTCTTCTGATAATATGAACTGTAAACTCCTGCTTTCCCCCCTTTGCGTTGGCTCCTGGGGTGCTTAGAATAAAATGCTGTTTTCAATACTTAGAAACACATTTTCTTCTTTCTTGTCTGCTGGTCCTGATTTCTTTTCTTCTATGCTATTTCAAACTCTATTTTAGATACCTTTGTTGTTCAATTGCTTTAAGAATGGGATGGGTTACAGACAAAAACCTCATGTATAAATAGTTATGTGTTTCTTCTAAATCAATAAATCGATAATATTTACGCTATGTTGTAAAAACTATCTAAGGTGATCTGAGGAATGGCAAAAAACAAAGTGGACACAAAATTCCTGTTCTTGAGGAACACACAACCCATCTGGAGAGGCGATACACACACACACATCAAACCTTACTTAACAATACAAGGTAGGGTATAGACTTCTTCACTGGTGTTTCCTGACAATATATATTCCTTAAGGGAAGGGAATACAGATTAGTGTGTTCCATAGTTCATGCTACTTTCTAGATACTCAGTGAAACAATAAAATATTTAGATTCTTCTAGAAATTAAAGTCGGTCAATAAAGAATTAATAAATCCCCTGTCTTACCCTTGAAGCTGTAGGAAGCTCCCCCCCTCCCCCACTCTCCTGAACTTGTGAAAACAGAGTTGAGATGTGGAGGATTAACCCAAGAGATCCAACATCAGAAAGAGAGACCAGGGAAAGCGTTGGTGAGGAAATACAGAGAAACCGTGGGAAGAAATCACCCGGCGCTGCAGTCAGGTGGGCTGGCGAAAGGGCCCCTGAGCGTCCAGCAGAGTGGACCGAAAAGGCCTCCTCTGGACATTCCTTGTGACATTTCAGGCAACAAGGACAAGGTCTCCTAAGAGCTAAGATGGAGAGAAAGACAGACATGGAATCAGATTGCACAAGACCCCTCAGCAGCAATCAGGGCTGGAAGCTGCCGTGACGTCTTCGGAACTTCGGATGGCCGCCCCATGGTAAGGTCGCTCAATATAAAGTTGACAACCTTGGGAACTAGTGATTGAAGCACACACATACACACATATATTTTTAAATGCAATTTTATTGAGATATATTCACACATCATAGAAACCATCTGAAGTATACAATCACTGGTGAAGCATAGTTTTAAAGACGTGGGGGTAACCTTCATGGCAGCTGCAACCAGAAAAAGGTAAATGTTTTTGCAAATGGGAAAAGGGACTGCAGAGGAGAGTGGTGGGGTAGGGAATTCCCGTGTCTTCATCATGAGCCCTTTGTCACCATCTGATTTTTATAATATGCATGTGCCTCTTTGCTTTAAAAAATAAGCATTTGGCATTGCACTGTGCTACACACTTCCTCCGTAACTTATGTAGACACCACCTGCCCCCAACACCAGAGCAGGGGCTTTATCCCAGCATCGTTTCAGCTTGTACCAAAAGGGCTAAAGTAAGGTGACAGAACATTCCTTTTGAACTACAAGTGACTGCAATGGTCTTTGATTAGCCCAAGGGCAAGCAACCTACTAAATCTCAAAATGACATGGTTCTTCACACACACACACACACACACACAATTACCTTTTATCATCTGTAGATCATGCCCTAAATTTTAGGACAGAGTATTTAAATATGTGAAAACTCACTAATTTAGTGTCTTAGGACCAAATTCAAATCAAATTGAATTATATCATCAAAAATCTTGCAGTTGTTTACAAAAAATTTTAAACAGAACAGAAAATTATTAAGTGAGAAATAAAAGTGCCTCTTCCTGTGACTCTTAGTTTATCCTATATATTCAATTTTAGGAAGAATTTCATTACTTTGGTTTTATTAGCTGTGAACATCTCCTTAGATAAACGGTTGATGCCTGATTCATTAAGTCATGGGATATTATAGTACGTAGTGGATGAGACTGTCTTTTCATAATTAAATAATTTATTAGACTGCTAGATGCTCTTTTAAATTTTTATCTATAAGTAAAAAACCAACTACAGAACACTAGGAAATATAAAGACAATCTATGATCTACAAACATATGTAAGACTAGTATAAATAAGCTGGGAAGACATAAAATAAAATGCAATGAAATATTGTTGGGGAGGTAGAACCTGCTAGTTGGGGCTAAAACTGTTTTCTACTCTATTTAGTTAGACAAAGATAGATAGAGTCAATGAGAACAGATGATAGGAAGGGAGGCAGTTATTTAAATATTTTCATAAATTTTAGCAATGTAGTTGTATGGGAAGCTGTTGGGAAATAAGAAAACGAGTTCCATTCATATTTGCTTCTTGCTGTCCATAACTCTTTTCCTTGATCCAGTAATCTATTGAGAATGGAGATCTGGCTTCTTAACATCAGATGGAAAGTGGGATCCATGACCTTTAGAACTGATTTTTATTGTGATCTTAGTTTGTGGGAATCTGCTTTTCTTTTACCCAGTTTAAGCAGTTAGTTGCCTCATGCTCATTGCCTCAGTGTACGGAGAAGTAGAAATTTCTCCTAAATTTCTGGTTTCCATGCACTCAAAGAAACCTTTAATGGAACTGAGAGGATTGAGGGTATAGACAAGATATTTGGGAAATGGAGTGCAAGAGAGAGTGAGCTAAACCTCAGACTAGGAAAAGACTCTCCCAGGCTAAGCAGGAAGGAAGAATAATGAATGGAAAGAGATAGACGATCCTGGGAAAATTTCCAGGGAAGTAAGTTGTTCTAGTTTGCTAATGCTGCCAGAATGCAAAACACCAGAAATGGACTGGCTTTTATAAAGGGGGTTTATTTGGTTACAAAGTTACAGTCTTAAGGCCATAAAGTGTCCAAGCCAAGTCATCAACAGTAGGGTACCTTTGCTGGAGGATGGCCAATGGTGTTTGGAAAATCTCTGTTAGCTGGGAAGACATGTGTGCTGGTGTCTTCTTGCTCCCAGGTTGCATTTCAAAATGGCATTCTCCAAAATGTTGCTCTTGGGGTGTTTTGTCCTCTCTTAGCTGCAGCTCCTCTTCAAAATGTCACTTTCAGTTGCTCTTCAAAATGTCACTCTCAGCCATTCTGAGCTCCTTCTGTCTGTGAACTCTTTTTATAGGACTCCAGTGATTCAATAAAGACCCACCTTGAATGGGTGGGATAACACCTCCTTGGAAATTATCCAATCAAAGTTCTTGCCCACAGTTGATTGAGTCACATCTCCATGGAAACACTCAATCAAAGATTCCACTTAATCAACACTCAAACAACTGGCCCCACAGGATTGCATCAAAGAACATGGCATTTTGGAGGACTAAATACATCCAAACCAGCACATAGGTGTAGAGAGGGAATGGCAAGCAGACTAGGTTAAATGAAGCTGTGCAAAATTCCTATGCTTTAGGCATGGTGAGAGAGCAGAGGAAAACAGATCTTAAGAGGGAGATGCTGGTTTGCAGGGATCTGAAGAGTAACTTGATGTTTGTGCACTTGGATGGATTGCACCTTTCCTAATGGGACAGTGATGACAGGCCCAGCCAGCTTCAAAGCTCCCTGTACTTCATATTCAAGTTCAAAAGACACAAAGCAAGAGAGACTTCCAGGGAAGATGGTGGAGTAGGGAGCTCCAGAACTCAGTCTGTCCAGTAAAGCAGCCATTAAACAAGCAGGAACTGCCTGAAACATCTGTTCTGGGGCTCTGGAGGCAGAAGAACACTGTACAGCATCCAGGGGAGAGTGGGAGGAAGAGGCTGACAAACTACATGAAGAACAGTGAGTTGCTTTGTCTCCATGCGGCACCTGCCGGCACCCATCTCCCACTCTTGCAGCAGGCTGCTTTGGGGTCTCATCCCTGGCTAGCTTGCTGGGTCGGAAAGAGACTGTTCCAACCCAGATTAGCACCAAGACCAAAGAACCTGCCTAGCACAGTTACCCATGAATTTAATTAGGGACTTACAAAACAGGACATGATTTTTCCTCTTGGGGGTGGGTTGGGAGAGTGAAGTCAGCATTCTGCCATTCTGCAGAGAGAGAGGAGTGTCAGGGGTGGGAGGCTTATAAAGGTTTATGTCAACAGAGTTTCTCATGAGATTTGGTTACAAAAGGATCTTGCGAGGTTTGGTTACAACAAGGTCTCCCGGGATTTGCTTACTAACAGTGATTAGGGGAGGGAAGTTTTAATTGTTTTCCCTGGGGGTGGTCTGTTGCCTGATCATGTGGGCAGCTGTGTGTTTCTCAGTAATGGAGGAGGGGACAGGGCCCCAGGCCCTGGGTCCTCACAGAGACATAAAAATCCTCTTCCCCAAGAACAGGGGTGTTCACGGCAGATCACTGATCAAAGCTTTTGATTAGTGACTTTAGATCACTTGATTCTGGCTACTGTTTTGACCTGCCCTGGCTGGCAGCCATTGTTTCAACCCCATCGTGGACAGGTGTGGAGGCAGTGGAGATTTAAAATGCAGCGCTACCTCGGGGCTCCAGAGGACAGTTAGCTGAAGGGCTGCATCTGCTGGGCAGATAGGGAAAGCGTAGATTTCTGAGCCATCAAAGAAGCTTTTGGTGACCTTCCTGATCCCCTCCCCAGGGCACTTTGGAGCTAATCTGTGTCCCTTTCATGGGTCTCTGACTCTGTTTTGGCTGGGAAATATTGACTTGGGAAAGTCCTCTCTGATCCTCCTCGCAGAATTTGACCTCCAGGCAAAAGCAGCTAAATAGAATGAAATGAAGGTTAAAAAAAATATAGAGGCAAGACAAAAACAAATATCAGATCAAGATTCCCAGAGAAGGAACAGAAAAAAGGAAGGTTTCTCTGGGAGGTGGAACAATTGCACAAAAAGCGCAATCTTAAAATTTTTACCACATATCCAGGGAATTAGAGGAAGAAGACCTGAAAAAAAAAAAAAATCTGACAAGTTAGACACAGGCTATTATAGAGGTATAGAATAGGTTTAACTAAGTATCAAAGAAGAGCCTTAACACAAAGCCAATCAACAATAAAACCCAGGACAAGAAAGAGAGACTGAAATTCAAAGTAAACTCATCAAGACAATCAGATGTCTAGATATCAGCAAAAAATTACAAGCCATACTAAGAAATAGGAAGGTATGGCCTAGTTAAGGGAACAAATTAAAACTTCAGAGGAGACACAGAATATGGAACGTCTAATCAAAGATGTTCAAACAAATCTCCTAAATCAATTCAAGTAGATGAAGGAAAATATGGTTAAAAAGATGAAGAATACTGTGTGGTTTGAAGCAGTTATGTACCCCAGAAAAGGCCATGTTCTTTTAATCCAGTACTGTGGGGCAGACCTGTTATTAGTGGGACCTTTAGGTTAGGTTGTTTCAATTGAGATGTGACCCACCCAATTCAAGGCTGGTGTTAATCCTTTACTGGAGTCCATTATGAGTTGATAAAGGACAGAAAAAAGCCAGAGAGCTCAGAGAGAGAAACACCCAGAGAGCTTGGAGAGAAAGCCCCCAGGGGAGCCAGGAGAGCCACTGAAGCCAGGAGCTGAAAGCAATGGAACCTGGGAGAGGAGGACCAGCAGACATCAGCCATGTGCCTTCCCATGTGACAGAGGAGCCCTAGATGCTGTTGGCCTTTCTTCAGAGAAGGTATCCTCCTATTGATGCCTTAATTTGGGCATTTTCATGGCCTAAGAACTGTAAATTGTAACTTTATAAATCCCCATTGAAAAAGCCAACCCATTTCTGGTATATTGCATTACTGCGACTTTAGCAAACCGAAACAGATTTTGGTACTGAGGACTCGGATGACATGATTTGCAAATACCAAACATGTTGGAACAGCTTTATAAATGGATAAGGGAAGATTCTGGAAGAATTGTGAGATGCTTAATAAAAGGCCTAGATTGCTTTGAAAGGACTGTTGGTAGAAATATGGACACTAAAGGTTCTTCTGATGAGGCCTTAGACAGAAATGATGAATGTGTCCTTGCAAACTGGAAGAAAGGTGACCCTTATTTTAAAGTGGTAAGAGAATTTGGCAAAATTGAGTCCTGATGTCATACGGAAGGTAGAATTTGAAAATGATGAGCTGGAATATATAGCTGAAGAGATTTTCAAACTAAATGTGGAAAATGCAGTTTGGCTTCTCCTTACAGCTTATAGTAAAATGTGGCAGGAAAGGGATAAGGTGAGACCTGAACTCTTGTGTACAAAGAAACCAGAAATTCATGGTTTGGAAAATTCTAGGCTCCCCAAAAGTGAGAACCTAGAGTCTACAACCCCATGTGAGGATTTAACCAGTCTCAGTGTGAATCAGGCTTGGAGATGGAGTTATCCAGAAAGGATTTGTGGAAAGTCAAATTGTCTGATTTTGGGACCCCTGTGTGCTGCATGCAAAACTGACAAGTTTTTTTGCAAAATCTGTATGAAGGGAACCACTACTGGCTTGTACTAAAAGGGACAGAAAAGGGACAGATTGAAGGAAAACTGACTTCAAAGGCAGAACCATGGAAGCCAAGGTCTGGAGCCAAGAAACCTTGGGCCAGGAGAGTGGACCCACTCATGCACATGGAAAGGGTGAGTTTGCAGAGGATGGGCCTTCTGCCCCATTTTTCAGGAATGGCTGTCACTGATCTGGAATCCTTAAACACAATGGGGATAATCAGATCCCGAGTCAGCAGAAGCCACATGGCAGCAGTTAATTACCAAAGACAAGGTGGAAATGGCTACCATAATGGAAAACAGGCTCAAGACAGCAGTCAATGTAATCTGACTCACAGAAACTTATGGCATTGGCTAGTAAATCATGGAGTACCTAGCAGTAAAATTGATGGGCAGTCCACTAAATTCTTGTTTGAGCTGTATAAGCAGAAGAATTCTAGGTCAAGTGAACAAAAGTCTACCTTGAATTACAAAAACAGAGAGTCATGGCCCCTTAATCAATTCCCAGACTTGAGATAGTTTACAGATCCAGAGCCCCTTGAATGAGGGGAAAGCAGGGTACCCTTGGGGAAGGACTCTGTTACATTGCCAAAAATTTGTACTGTTAATCTTCCTCCCAGCCTTCCCCAGGGGTACTTGTGGCCTTTTATAAGGATAACTGTGCATTGGGGAAAAGAAAATGATCAGATATTTTGTGGATTATTAGACACTGGTTCACAAGTGACATTAATTCCAGGAGACCCAAAATGTCAGTCTGGTCCACCAGTCAGATTTGGGGCTCATGGAGGTCAGGTGATAGATGGAGTTTTAGCTCAGCTCTGTATCACAGTGGGTCCAGTGGGTCCCTGGACCCATTCTGTGGTTATTTCCCCAGTTCTGGAATGCATAATTGGAATAGACATACTCAGCAACTGCAGAATCCTCACATTGGTTTCCTGACTTGTGGAGTGAAGGTTATTATGGTGGAAAAGGCCAAGTGGGAGCCATTAGAATTGCCATTGCCTCGCAAAATAGTAAACCAGAAGCAATACCAGATTCCTGGAGGGATTGCAGAGATTAACGCCACTCTTAAGGACTTAAAGGATGCAGGGGTGGTGATTCACACCATGTCCCCTTTCAACTCTTCTGTTTGGCCTGTGCAAAAAGCAGATGGGTCTTGGAGGTTGACTGTGGATTATCATAAACTTAACCAGGTGGTGACTTCAATTGCAGCCACTGTTCCAGATGTGGTAACATTGCTTGAGCAAATCAGCACATCCCCTGGTACCCAGTATGCAGCTATTGATCTGGCAAATGCTTTTTTCTCCATAGCTATTAGTAAGGACCACCAGAAACAGTTTGCATTCAGCTGGCAAGGCCAGCAGTTTACATTCACTGTGCTACCTCAGGGGACTATCAACTCTCCAGCGCTATGTCATATTATTGTTTCTGCCTCCCACAAGACATCACACTGGTCCATTATATTGATGATATCATGTTGATAGGACCTAGTGAGCAAGAAGTAGCAACTACTCTAGATTTGTTGGTAAGGTATTTGCGTGGCAGAGGATGGGAGATAAATCCAACAAAAATACAGGGGCCTTCCACCTCAGTAAAATTTCTAGTTGTCCTGTGATGTGGGGCTTGTCAAGATAGCCCTTCTAAGGTGAAGGATAAGCTGCTGCATCTGGCCCCTCCTATGACCAAAAAAGAGGCACAACACTTAGTTGGCCTCTTTGGGTTTTGGAGACAACATATTCCTCATTTGGGTGTGCTACTCTGGCCCATTTACTGAGTGACCAGAAAAGCTTCTAGTTTTGAGTGGGGACTGAACAAGATGAGGCTCTGCGACAGGTCCAGGCTGCAGTGGAAGCTGCTCTGCCACTTGGACCATATGATCCAGCTGACCCAATGGTGCTGGAGGTGTCAGTGGCCAACAGAGATGCTGTTTGGAGCCTTTGGCAGGCGCCTATAGGAGAATCACAATGTAGGCCCTTAGGACTTTGGAATAAAGCTTTACCATCCTCTGCAGACAACGACTCTCCATTTGAGAAGCAGCTGTTGGCCTGCTACAGGGCCTTAGTAGAGACAGAATGCTTAACCATGGGCCCCCAAGTTACCATGAGACCTGAGTTACCTATCATGAGCTGGGTGTTGTCTGACCCACCAAGCCATAAAGTTGGGTGTGCAAGCAGCACTCCGTCATAAAATGGAAATGGTATATGTGCTGGCTTGAATGTATTATGCCTCCCAAATGCCATTATCTTTGATGCAATCTTGTGGGGCAGACATTTTAGTGCTGATTAGATTGGAATTCTTTGAGTGTTTCCATGGAATGTGCCCCACCCAACTGTAGGTGATAACTCTGATTAGATATTTCCATGGAGGCATGGCCCCACCCATTCAGGGTGGGCCTTGATCAGTGGAGCTATATAAATGAGTTGACAGGCAGAGGGAACTCAGTGCAGCTGTGAGTGATGTTTTGAAGAGGAGCTACAGCCAAGAGGGACACTTTGAAGAAAGCACAGGAGCTGCAGATGAGAGACAGTTTGAAGATGGCCGTTGAAAGCAGACTCTTGCTCCAGAGAAGCTAAGAGAGAACAAATATCCCAAGTGCAACTAAGAGTGACATTTTTGAGGAACTGCAGCCTAGATAGGAACGTCCTGGGAGAAAGCCATTTTGAAACCAGAACTTGGAGCAGACGCCAGCCACGTGCCTTCCCAGCTAACAGGTTTTCCGGACACCATTGGTCATCCTCCAGTGAAAGCATCTGATTGCTGATGACATTTTGGACACCCTATGGCCTTAAGACTGGAACTGTGTAACCAAATAACCCTCCTTTTATAAAAGCCAATCCATCTTTGGTGTTTTGCATTTTGGCAGCATCAGCAAACTAGAACAGTATATATGAGATAGAGCTCAAGAGGGTCCTGAAGGCACAAGTAAGTTACATGAGGAAGTGGCCCAACTGCCCATGGCCCCCGCTCCTGCCACCTTACCTTCTCTTTCCCAGCCCACAGCTATGGCATCTTGGGAGTTCCTTACAATCAGCTGACTGAAGAAGAGAAAACTCGGGCCTCATTTACAGATGGTTCTGCATGATATGCACACCAAAAAGTGGACAGCTGCAGCACTGCAGCCCCTTTCTGGGATGCCCTTGAAAGACATTGGTGAGGGGAAATCCTCCCAGTGGGGAGAACTTCGAGCAGTGCACCTGGTTGTTCACTTTGCTTGGAAGGAGAACTGGCCAGAGGTGCATTTGTGCGGTCGCAGTTGATTCGTCTGGGGGGGGGGGCGGCCGGTTGCTGAACCCTCGGCTCTCGGCGTTGCTCAGAGGGTACCGGCGGCGGGGGCTCTTTCCCGGAGGCGAGGGCGAGGCGGGGGACTGGGCCCGGTCCCCGGCGGAGGCGTGCAAGGTGTGGAGGGCGGCGAGAAGGAACAGGCGGGACACGTTTCTTTGAGGGTGAAGAAGCCAAGAGAGTTTATTAGGGGAGAGTACAAGCTTATATTGGGCGGTATAGAGGGCGGGGTAGCTGTAGAGGTTAAAGGCTTGGATTGGTTCTGAGAGGGCACGGAGGTTGTTTGAAAAGGGGCGGGAGTTGCTCCGGTAACGAAGAGGGTGGAGGGTGCGGGTAAGGCACGGGGTGGGGGGGGTTTTCTCCGGCAAGCCCTCCCCAACGGTTGTACTTTGGGGTGAGGAAATGGGGCCTGCATTCGGCTCCACTTTCTCAGGCCCGGGGGGCCGTGGAGGGCGCTACCACCCGTGCCCCACTACCTTTCCTAGGGGCTGATCAGTTCCCCTGGCCCAGGCCCGCCAAGTCAGAACTCGATAACAGTGTCCCGCACATTTGTATACTGATTCATGGGCTGTTGCTAATGGTTTGGCTGGATGGTCAGGGACTTGAAAGGAACTTGATTGGAAGATTGGTGACAAAGAAGTCTGGGGAAGGGGTATGTGAATAGATCTTTCTGAGCAGGCAAAAAACTTGAAGATATTTGTGTCCCATGTGAATGCTCACCAGAGGGTGACTTCAGCAGAAGAAGATGTTAATAACCAAGTGGATAAAATGACCTGTTTGATGGATACCAGTCAGCCTCTTTCCCCAGCAACTCCTGTCATTGCCCAGTGGGCTCATGAACAAAGTGGTCATGGTGGTAGGGATAGAGGTTATGCTTGGGCTCAGCAACATGGACTTCTACTCACCAAGATGACCTGTCTACAGCCACTGCTGAGCACCCAATCTGCCAGCAGCAGAGACCCACACTCAGTCCCCGATATGGCGCCATTCCCCGAGGTGATCAGCCTGCTACCTGGTGGCAGGTTGATTACATTGGACGCTTCCATCATGGAAGGGGCAGTGATTCATTCTTACTGAAATAGACACATACTCTGGATATAGGTTTGCCTTCCCTGCATGAAATGCTTCTGCCAAAACTGCCATCTGTGGACTTACAGAATGCCTCATCCACCATCATGGTATTCCACACAGCATTGCTTCAGACCAAGGAACCCACTTCACAGCAAATGAAGTGAGGGAATGGGCACATGCTCATGGAATTCTCTGGTCTTACCATGTTCCCCATCATCCAGAGGCAGCTGGGTTGATAGAATGGTGGAATGGCCTGTTGAAGACTCAATTACGGCACTAACTAAGTGGCAATACCCTGCAGGGCTGGGGCAGTGTTCTCCAGGAGGCTGTGTATGCTCTGAATCAGTGTCCACTCTATGGTGCTGTTTCTCCCATAGCCAGGATTCATGGGTCCAGGAATCAAGGGGTGGAAACAGGAGTGGCACCACTCACTATCACTCCTAATGATCCACTAGGAAAATTTTTTCTTCCTGTCCCTGCAAGCTTAAGCTCTGCTGGTCTACAAGTTTTTGTTCTAAAAGGAGGAGTGCTTCCACCAGGAAACACAACAATAATTCCATTGAACTGGAAGTTAAGACTGCCACCTGGCCACTTTGGGCTTCTTGTGCCTCTGAATCAATAGACAAGGAAGGGGATTACTGTACTGGTTGGGGTGATTGATCCTGACTATCAAGGGGAAATAGCACTGCAACTACACAATGGAGCCAAAGAAGAGTTTTTTCTGGAATATAGGAAATCCCCTAGGATGTCCCTTAATACTACCATACCCTGTTATTAAAGTCAATGGAAAACTGCAGCAACCCAATCCAGGCAGGACTACCAATGGCCAAGAATCTTCAGGAATGAAGGTTTGGGTCACCCCACCAGGCAAAGAACCATGGGCAGCTGAAGTGCTTGCTGAGGGTAAAGGGAACATGGAATGGGTAGTGAAAGAGGGTAGTGATAAATATGAACTATGGCCATGTGACCAGTTACAGAAATGAGGACTATAATGGCATGAATATTTCCTCCATGTTTTGTTATGAGTATGTTTGTATTTGTCTCTAAAACAAATATCTTTGCTTTCTTCTCTGTCTTATTCCCTTATCATATGACATATGCTGTATTGTTCATTTTGCAGTATTTAAGTTAAAGGAAATCAATTTTAAGAGTTAATATCACCCAAGGACTTGCACCCTATTCTGGAGAGATTTAGTGCGTTTCCAGTTGTAAGCAGGACAGTGGAATACTGTTAGGTGACATATATGTCTGTTATTGTTCTCTACTTAGAGATAAAGTATGGTGTAAGGTGATGTGTTTAACTGCCAAGTTGACAAGGGGTGGACTGTTATGGTTAGGTTCTTGTGTCAACAGGTAATGGTACCCAGGTGTCTGGTCAAGCAGGGTGTAAAGCTCCCTGGCAATATGGGACTTGACTCCTGGGGATGAGTCTGGACCCAACATTGTGGGATTGAGAAAATCTTCTTGACCAAAAGCAGGAAGTGAAATGAAACAAAATAAAGTTTCAGTGGCTGAGAGATTTCAAATAGAGTTGAGAGGTCATTCTGGAGGTTATTCTTATGTGCTATATAGATACCCCTTTTTAGTTTTTAATGTATTGGAATAGCTAAATTGGGAGTCATGTAGGGGGGAGGGCAGTGCATTCATCTGCTGTGTTACAGTCCTAGTTCTTATCTATAGGTCTTTGATCCATTTTGAGATCATTTTTGTATATGGTGTGTCTTTGATTTGGTAAAGCTGATGAAATGCAGTATACCAGAAATGGACTGGCTTTTAACAGTGGGGACTTACTAGCTTACAAGTTTACAGTTCTAATTACCTGAAATTGTCAATCTGTAACCCAGTAGCCTTGATTCTCGAAGACGATTGCATAACTATGTAGCTTACATGGTGTGACTGTGCGATTGTGAAAACCTTCTGGCTCATACTTCCTTTATCCAGTGTATTGACAGATGGGCAGAAAATGGGCAGAAAATAGGGTGGGATGGGGGGTGGAATGTTTAAAGTGTTCTTTTTTACTTTCATTTTCATTTTTTTTTTTGGTGTAAGAAAAATGTTCAAAAACTGATTCTGGTGATGTGTACACAACTATATGATGGTACTGTGAATGATTGTACACTGTGGAGGATTATAGAGTATGTGAATATATCTCAATAAAACTATATTAAAAAACAAACAAACAAACAAAAAGAACTAGGACTATAAAAGTTCCAGAAGAAAATGCAGGGAAGTAAATTCAAGATGTTGAGGTAAGCAATGGTTTCTTAGACATTATACCCAGATGTTTCAGTTTGCTAATGCTGCCAGAATGCAAAACACCAGAAATGGATTGGCTTTTATAAAAGGGGGTTTATTTGGTTACACGGTTACAGTCTTAAGGCCATAAAGTGTCCAAGGTAACACATCAACAATTGGGTACCTTCACTGCAGGATGGCCAATGGTGCCCGGAAAACCTCTGTTAGCTGGGAAGGCATGTGGCTGGTGTCTGCTCCAGAGCTCTGGTTTCAAAAGGACTTTCTCCCAGGATGTTCCTCTCTAAGCTGCAGCTGCTCTTCAAAATGTCACTCTCAGTTGCTCTTGGGGCGTTTGTCCTCTCTTAGCTTCTCCATGGCAAAAGTCTGTTTTCAATGGCCACCTTCAAACTTTCTGTCATCTGCACCTCCTCTCTCAGCTCCTGTGTGTTCTTCAAAGTGTCCCTCTTGGCTGTAGCAAGCTTGCTCCTGTCTGAGCTTATACAGTGCCCCAGTAAACTAATCAAGGCCCATGCTGAATGGGCAGGGCCACACCTCCATGGAAATTATCCAGTCAGAATTATCACCTACAGTTAGGTTGGTCACATCTCCATGGAAACACTCAATCAAAGAACTACAATCTAATCAACACTAATACATCTGCTCACACAAGATGGCATCAAAGATAATAGCATTTTTGGGGACATAATACATCCAAACTGGCACACCAAAGCACAAGCAACGAAAGAAAAAATAGATAAATGGGACCCCCTCAAAACTGAATACTTCTGTGAATCAGAGGAATTTGTCATTAAAGTGAAAAGACAACACACTCAGTGGGAAAAAATATTTGGAAACTGTATATCTGATATGGGTTTAATACTCTGAATATATAAGGAAATCCTAAAACTCAACAATAAAAAGATGAACAACCCAATTTAAAAATGGGCAAAAGAGGTGTGGAATTTAGTTAGTCCCCTAGAGTAACTAGTAAATGGCCAGAAATAACTAGAAAATAGTCTGAAACAACAGATGGGTGGACTTCCGTGACAGAACACACATCATACACCAGTCTAGAATGGGTGGAATGACTGAGATTGCACCATAGAACTGTAAGTAAAGCTCCTCAAACTGCAGAGCTGGTGACCCTCCTCCACCAGCATGGCAGGCTGAGTTGCAAAACTTCACTGTGGGAAAAAGAAGCACTCCTGCCAGGAGCAAGGGAATGTAGCTCAATCGAGCTCCAATTATGGTTTTAATTAACAAATTTGGACTACTGAATACATGCTATGAGCACAGATAAACCCAGAGCAAGCAGGAAAGGAACCTGGAGCTTTCTCCTGGCAGAGAGGAGGCAGAGCTGACAGAAAAAAATACATAAATAAACAGAGGTTTTTGGAGACTGCTGAGCTCAGAATACTGGAAAAGGGCTGTGTCCCAAGAAAAGGGACACCCAGAGCCAAGTACCAACCCCGGTTCTTGCCTAATGAACTGGAGGGCTGGGAACTGGTTCTGAAAAGGGGACTTTCTTTTCCCTTTTTTTCCCTCTCATTCTAAGCAGCTCATTAGAGAAAGCCTTAGGCATTTTCAATTGTCAGGGTTGACTCAGGCAAGGGTGGAGTTAAGATAGAGAGTCAAAGGAAAAACTCAAGTGTAGAAGGTAATTTCCTAAAGGACTTATCTTTCTAAGAAAAGGAGGGTGGGGCCCAACTCAAGTGGCTGCCCTCCCTCAGAAAACTCAGACCCTAGGACCTGTGTGTGTGTGGGGGGGGGGGGGGGGAGCAGAAACAGCTTAAGCTTGGCTTCTGACCCTTTAGCACCTGGGCAGGACAGGGTCCACTGAGAATTAAATGCATGGACCTCTTTATGCCAGCGGGGAGTTGCAGCCTGAAAAGTGCCACCTGCTGAATAGGATAGAAAAAACACAGAGTCTAGAGGCCTCACGGGAAAGTCTGACAATCTGCTGGGTCTCACCCCCAGGGAAACCCGATACTGAATACAGCCCCCTCCTGAGACCTGGGCTCATCTGGTCTGGGAAAATCTGATTGGGGTAATCAAGGAAACCCGATGCCTAGACAACAAAAAATTATGATTCACACTAGAAAAAATGAAGATATGGCCAGGTCAAAGGAAGAAGCTTACACTTTGAACGAGGTACAGGAGTTGAAACAACTAGTAAAAGATCTTCAAACAAATATGCTAAATCAATTCAAAAATCAAATCAATGTGTTGAGGAAAGGTATGGCAAAAGAGATGAAGGATATAAAGAAGACACTGGGCAAACATAAGGAAAAGCTAGAAAGTTTGATAAAACAACTGGCAGAACTTATGGGAATGAAAGGCACAATACAAGAGATGAAAAACACAATGGAACCAAACAACAGGAGATTTGAAGAGGCAGAAGAAAGGATTCAGGAAATAGAGGACAAGACATCTGAAATCCTTCACACAAAAGAACAGATAGGGAAAATAATGGAAAAATATGAGTGCACAAATATACATGCCATGGGTGTCCCAGAAGGAGAAGAGAAGGAAAAAGAGGTAGAAAGAATAATAGAGGAAATAATCACTGAAAATTTCCCATCTCTTATGAAAGACATAAAATTACAGATCCAAGAAGTACAATGTACCCCAAACAGAATAGATCCAAGTAGACTGACTCCAAGACACTTAACGATCAGATTATCAAATGTCAAAGACAAAGAGAATTCTGAAAGCAACAAGAGAAAAGTGATCCATCACATACAAGGGAAGTTTGATAAGACTATGTGCGGATTCCTCAGTAGAAACCATAGAGGCAAGAAGGCAGTGGTATGATATATTTAAGATACTGAAAGAGAAAAACTGCCAACAAGAATTCTATATCTGTGAAAACTGTCCTTCAAAAATGAGGGAGAGATTAAAATATTTTCAGACAAACAGACACTGAGAGAGTTTGTAACAAGATACATGCTCTGTAAGAAATACTAAAGGGAGCACCACAGGCAGGTAGGAAGATGGGAGAGAGAGGTTTGGAGAAGAGTGAGGAAACGAAGACTATCAGTAAGGGTACTGTATGGTCTCACTAATATGGACTAACATTGATGAGCAAAATGTGAGAGTT
Source organism: Choloepus didactylus (assembly GCF_015220235.1). Lineage (NCBI taxonomy): Eukaryota > Metazoa > Chordata > Mammalia > Pilosa > Megalonychidae > Choloepus > Choloepus didactylus. Next base: position 5,383,060 of record NC_051311.1, on the reverse strand, counting down.
GAGAACGCAGGTTGAAAGAGGTTAAGATTGGACATTTGATGCTGAAGGAGTACAGAAGTTTCAACAGTATTGATCATACAGATCCAGAAATGGAATGGATACCATAATAGTGTGTGATGGTGTGCCCATTTGGATTTATTATGTCCCCCAGAATGCCATGTTCTTTAAAGCAATCTTGTGAGGTCTGATGTATTAGTATAGATTAGGTTGGAATCTTTGGATAGGCTGTTTCCATGGAGATGTGACCCACCTAACTGTGGTAATACCTTTAATTATATTATTTCCATGGAGGTGTGGCCCTGCCCATTCAGCTTGGGTCTTGAATAGTTTTCTGGAGCCCTATGAATGCTCACAAACAGAAGGACCTCAGAGCTGCTACAGCTAAGAGAGACATTATGGAGATGGCCATTGAAAGCAGACTTTTGCTAGCCAAGAGTTCGCCTGGGAGAAGCTAAGAGAACACCCCCAGAAGCCTAGAGAGAAACATCCCAGGAGAAAGCCACTTTGAAACCAAAACCCTGGAGCAGACGCCGGCCATGTGTCTGTGCCCTCCCAGATGAAGAGGTTTTCCAGACGCCATTGGTTTTCTTCAGTGTAATCAATCCATTTCTGGTTATTTTGCATAGTACTCTGAACAAAGATGAGTGTGAGTATGGTTGAAAGAGGAAGGCTAAGGGCATGTAGGACACCAGAAGGAAAGAAAGAAGGTAAAGACAGGGATTGTATTACTTACTGAAACCTAGAATGGTCAATGATGATGATTAATTGTACAAATATAAGAACATTTTTAAATGAGGGAGAACAAATGAATGTCAAAATTGCAAGGTGTTGAAAATTGGATGATGTGCCGGTTTGAATGTATCGTGTCCCCCAAATGCCATTATCTTTGTAGTTTTGTGGGGCAGAAGTTTTGGTGCTGGTTAGATTTGCTTGGAATGTGCCCCACCCAGCTGTAGGTGATGATTTTGATGAGATGTTCCCATGGAGGCGTGGCCCCGCCCATTCGGGGTGAGCCTTGATCAGTGGAGCCATATAAATGAGCTGACTCAAAGAGAGGGAACGGAGTGCAGCTTTGAGTGACGTTTTGAAGAGGAGCAAGCTTGCTAGAGAGGAACGTCCTGGGAGAAAGCCATTTTGAAACCAGAACTTTGGAGCAGATACCAGCCACGTGCCTTCCCAGCTAACAGAGGTTTTCCGGACACCATTGGCCATCCTCCAGTGAAGGTACCCGATTACTGATGTGTTACCTTGGACACTTTATGGCCTTAAGACTGTAACTGTGTAGCCAAATAAACCCCCTTTTTATAAAAGCCAATCCGTCTCTGGTGTTTTGCATTCTGCAGCATTAGCAAACTAGAACAGATGATATTGGGGAAAAAGTACAATCAGTGCAAACTAGAGTCTATAGTTAATGGTAACAATGAAAGATGCTTCCAATAACTGTAACAAAGGCAATATATCAAAGTTAAATGCCTATAAGAGGAGGATATAATGGAGTGATATGGAAGAACTGAGAGCAGGGACTTGAGTGGACATTGCACACTGTTGTTTACGGCAGCAGAATTCATGATTCACAATGCATGGAGGTGGTATAAGGGTACATCACTGATAAACGGAATAGTGAACTGTGGTGTGTACATACAATGGAATACTGAGTGGCAGAAGAAGAAATGAAGTTGTGAGGTATGCGACTAGGTGAATGGACCTTGAGGACAGTATGTTGAGTGAAATAAGCCAGAATCAAAAAGACAAACATTATAACACCTCACTAATACGGACTAACTATAATGTACAAACTCTGAGAATTGAATCTGAGAGCATAGGTTATCAGGGGAAGGCTTATGGCAAAGGTTCCTAGATTGTAAGCTCTTACAGCAGTCACATCTATTCATGAGTTGTAATGGTTGTCTCTAAATTCTGAGATGCTGAGCTGTTTGTGTATAACCTGGCTGGGCCCTGGGACTTTGGGTATCTGTGTGACACCTGAGACTCACAGCCAGAGTTCTGCAGCTATGAATGTCAGCATTACCCCATACAGCAAATGTTAAAGAAGCTGAAAAGGAGATCAGACTTCAATTAGAGATATGAATGAAATGGACTTGATTAGAACTAAGATAAGACAGACTAAAGGGAAAAGGGTGATATAGACTGTGCTTTAAAACCTCAACTTCTGTGTGAGACCAAAGAAAGAGATATTTATTTAGAGCAAGTCTTAATTTTCTGTAGCACGCTATGTAAGTTAACTTGAGTGGTCAGATTATTCAAACACCATAATTACATGGAACCTTGAACAGGGGGTAAGATCTGGTTGGTTTGTATAGGTTAGCACGAAACACTGATACATCCCAGAGTAATTTGGGCAGAAAATAAAGTATTTGCAAAGCCCCCTTGAAGGCCTGGGGAAAAATGTGGAAATGTTGAACGTCTCCCCTGGAGAATTTCTGATATTCTAATAAGCATTGGGGACCACCATTGTAGAAGGCCAAGTCCTTGATCTTGGGGCTTGCCCTTATGAAGCTTGTTACTACAAAAGAGAGGCTAAGCCTACTTATAATGGTGCCTAAGTCTCACCCCTAGAGAACCTTTTTTGTTGCTCAAATGTGGCCACTCTCTCTAAGCCCACTCAGTAGGTAAATTCACTGCCCCCCCGCCTTACATGGGACATGACTCCCATGGGTGTAAATCTCCCTGGCAACGTGGGACATGACTCCCAGGGATGAGCCTGGAGCTGGCATAGTGGGATTGAGAAAGACTTCCTGACCAAAAGGGGGAAGAGAAATGAAACAAAATAAAGTTTGAGTGGCTGAGAGATCTCAAATGGAGTCAAGAAGTCATCCTGGAAGTTATTCTTATGCATATATAGATGTCCCTTTTTAGTTTTTAGTGTATTAGAATAATTAGAAGGAAATACCTGAAACTGCTGAACTGCAATCCAGTGTCCTTGATTCTTGAAGATGATCGTATAACTATATAGCTTATACGGTGTGACTGTGTGATTGTGGAAACCTTGTGGGTCACATTCCCTTTATCCAGTGTATGGACAGATGAGTAGAAAAAAGGGGAATAAAAAGTAAATGAATAATAGGTGGGGGGAGTATGAGATGTTTGGGGTGTTCTTTTTTACTTTTATTTTTATTTTTTTGGGTAATGAAAATGTAAAAAAAATTGTGGTGATGAATGCACAACTATATGTTGATACTGTGAATAATTGATTGTATACTTTGGATGATTGTATGGTGTGTGAATGAATATATCTCAATAAAATTTCATTAAAAATGGGCAAAAGACTTGAATAGACATTTCTCCAAAGAGGAGTTACAAATAGCTAAAACACAAGAAAAGATGCTCAACATCACTGGCAATTAGGGAAATGCCAACTCAAAACCACAATGAGATATCTTTGCATACCCACTAGAATGGCCACTATTAAAAACAGAAATCTACTAGTGTTAGAGAGAATGTGGAGAAATAGAAACACTCATTCATTGCTGGTGGGAATGTAAACTATTACAGCTGCTGTGGAAGACGGTTTGGTGGTTCCTCCGGAAGGTAAGTATAGAATTCCCATATGAGCCAGCAGTCCTGCTACTAGGTATATACCAGAGGGACTGAAACAGTTATTTTCACACCAATGTTTATAGCGGCATTTTTCACAATTGCCAAAAGATGGAAACAACCCAAGTGTCCATCAAGAGATGAATGGATAAATAAGATGTGGTATTTACATACGCTGGACTGTTACTTAGCCGTAAAAAGAATGAAATCCTGAAGCATGTGACAACATGGGTGAACCTTGAGGACATTATGTTGGTGAAATAAGGCAGACACAAAAGGACAAATCTTGCATGAGCTCACTGTTATGAACTAATTATAATAAGCACGCTCAAAGAACTAGAATCTAGACTATAGGTTACCAGGATGTAGGCTGGGGTTAGAGAATGGGGAGTTGATGTTTGTACAGATTTTCTATTTGGGTTGATGGTAAAGGTGTGGAAGTGGATGGTGGTAATGGTAGCTCATTATTGTAAGTGTAATCAACAGCACTGAACTATAGAGTTGAATGTGGTTAAAAGGGAAAACTTAAGGATGAGTGTATCACTAGAATAAAAATTAAAACATAAGACTGTATAGCATGGTGTATCCTATTATAGTTGATGGACTATAGTTAATAGTACAAGTGTAAGAATGTTCTTTCATGAATTATAACAAATGTCTGATACCAATAATGGGGTAGTATATGAGAAAATGCACCTAATGTAATTTATGGATAATAGTATGATTTTAATAATCTTTCAGTGATTGTAACAAAGGTAAATACTGTTGAAAAGACAGTACAATTATTAAAACAATGCTGTCATCAATTGTAACAAATGTTCCACACCAAAGCAAGGTCTGATGTAGGGGAATCCTGTATTTTATGCATGATTGTTTTGTAAACCCATGACTTCTCTAATAAAACAAACAAACAATACAACAACAAGAACAACATAACAACAAAAACGCACAGGGTCATAAGATATTTGAGGACAGAAATGAGGGACATTTGACAAATTCCTGGGAACAAAAGGGACTCACTTCCCCAATGCCTTGGTATATGAAAGTTTCCTGGCACCTTGACATATCAGGGAAATAATGGGAAATCCTGAAAAAGCCCAAAGTTAACACTGCCCACCAGATTAATGGACTGAGGACTCCAAATGGGAATTCACTTATTAATTTAAAGAAATACAGGAAATTATATTTCTTAATTATCTAAGACAGTAGATCAAGTTTTGTGCCCAATTTACATAACATCCACGAATGTTTGTGTTACAAGAGGAGACCTCAAAGATCCAAGAGTCCCACCCCCTCATTTTGCATGATTCCCATTAGAATGTAGGCTCCACAAGGTCAGGCACCTTTTTTCTGTTCACTTGTACATCCCAAGTGTTTAGAACAAGGTGGACACATAGTTGGTGCTCAGTAAATATTGTCAAATCAAATTGAACATTTTTGGTTCCTTACACTAGCTGTTCAAACATTTTAAACATGCTTGTTTTTTATTTTTTATTTTTATTTTTATTTGTTCATATTTCCAGGGTTTAATAGCCAAATACAGTGAGTAGCTACTGTATTGTACAGTACAGATATAGAACATTTCCATCATGACAAAATCCTATTGACCAGAAAATGAATAATATTTAATATGTGATTTGTTTTGTGCATAACAATTTACCTTTTTTTAAATGAACATGTTTGTTTTTAAGACTCTTGTACATTGTTTTACTAAATCCAGCTCTTGGGTATAAATTATCACCTTTATCTGCTGATTTTCCCTCATGGTGGTTTATTTCCTGGTGTGTTTCTAATTTTTTACTGTAAACTCACCTTCAGCAGAGGTTGTTTTCTATGAAAGTCTCTTGTATCCTAGGTTGTCAGGGTGTCCCTACAGAATTGTTTTGCTTTTCCCTCTGCCTGGGGACCTGTGGATTTTACAGGGTCAGGGTAATTTTTATGCTAATTTTTCAACATGGAGGTTCCTGAATCATGCAAAAAGTGACCTCATTTCTGCACATGGCAAAGGTCTGGGATTCTGATTCCTCTTCAGTGACTGTTTTTCATTTCTGACAGCACATTTCTTGGAGTCAAGTTTTTCTAGGCCATTTCACTAGAGCCAGCCCTTTATGGGCCCTTATTTGATGCAGAGTCTTAGACTCCCTTCTCACGTGGGCGTGAATGCAGACGTCCAACTGCAGACGTCTAATTCAATCCTGAATCCCCCACAAGCCCTTTGCCATCAGCTCTGCCACCACTCTGAATTCTATTACATTCTTGGAATTCTACTTCTTGATTTCAAACTCATCTGTATCTTAACATTTAAAAGATACTGTATTTTAAAAAGCATTCCTATGAGGTTGAAGTGGAAGGGTTTTTTACATCAGTCTAATCTGCCAGATTGATGGGAAAAGGCGATTTATGAATGAGGAAAATAAGGCCCATAGACTTGGTGGTTAGGACTGTGGTGAAGTGAGGCTAAAACATACATTATGAACTGTCAGATTCTATTCTCTTCAAAAATTGGAATACCCAGATCTTTGCCTGTGGCCTTGGATAGAAAAAAATGGACATACATATGACTTCCTTTGTATTGGTTGCACTTTCAAAATGTTATATGTCATAGTATAATTCAGTATTTGATTTGAATTCAGGGAAGAGGTGGTAGCAACACATTGGCTCCTTGGGAGTCTACTTTCTGATACCATTTCATTTGGGATATGGGATGAGCTGGAGAAGAATTTGGAAAAAGGAGTCATGATAAAGAATTTTAGTGGTCAGAAAACCATGGTGATCATAATGTAGAAGAAACAAATGGGTACAGCAGCATGAAACTGACCCAGAGGCTTGAGAGAAAAGCCTAAAAGATCAGACCGGAATTCTATGAGATAATCACACTATGAGATGTAAGTTAAATGATACAGACAGAACAAAACTTAGATTCCTTTCACATTGAAATGGGAAGTCCCAGGTGATTGGTGGGGGACTGAAAATCATGAACACGGCAGGTAAGGACAGGCAATGTGAAGGTGCTCAGCCCGATAAACCTGGCTCACCTTAGAATCATCTTGGAAAGCAGCATTAGGTCCCTGGACCTGGCCAAAGACCCCGGGCTGCAGCTGCAGCACTGGCTGGTCTCACGTGGTGTCCCTGCCTGGATCCATGGGTGGGTGGGTGTAATCTGAGAAGGAAATCGGTACCCCTATTAAGTATTCTTAGCCATGTGCTTTAGGAAGAGCAAAGAAGAGCCAACTCTTGGGACTGGGACTTGTTTTAAAGTGCTCTTTTTACTGGAATGAGCACATAACATGGAAACAAGCAAAGCTTGCTTCTGAGCCCAGGGTCTCTACTTCTGGTTCTAAATATTTTGGCTAATTCCTTGACATTCTTGAACCTCATGTATTTTCATTTCAGGAGTTTCATCAGCAAAATGGGGATTATGCATAGTTGTTTCCATGTGAATTGAATAGGACAATTAATACCTGGCATTAATAGACTTGCAATAAATGGTCATTATTATTTATTTGGACATATATCTCATAAGAAGGCAATATTGAGCAAAGTTTCAGGTATCACATCCTTAAGGAGATCTTCCTTGATTCTCAGTCTAAATTGGGGTCCCCTCTTACATTCTCTAGTGAAGCTGTGTGCTTTTCCTTTAGAGCATCCACTGAGGTTGGTCACCGTGCACAGCTCAGTGGCAAACTCCGGCGGAGGGAGCAGTGATGTCTCTGAACCAGGAAGTTCCCACACACCAGCCACATGTTCTTTTGAGGGAGTGAGGGGCTCAGTGTAACTGGATTTTCCAATTTTTCAAGATAAACCCAGAACTCTGACTTTCTAATGTGAAATGTCCTACTTTTAGAATGCTGGGAATAATTTAATTGAAAAAAGACCTCGTGTGGGCCCCCCAAAATCACCTGTGGCCCACATCAGACCGGAGAGCTGCCAGCTTCCCGTCTCTGGTTTGTGTCTGACTCCCTGGCTCGGCTGAGTTAGGCCCACCATTGCACGTGCAGAGCCTGGTGCAGGGGACACGGAGTCGGGGCTAAATATCTGTTGAAAGAGAGAGAGAGGGTGGGAAGGAGGTGGGGCAGTAAAGAGAGAAAAAAAGGAAAGAAGGGAGAGAGAAAAAGTTGTAAAGAAAAAAAAATGGAAGGAAGGGAGAGAGACAATCAAAAAAACGAAAGAGGGGAGGGAGAGAAAGAGAAGTAAAGAGAGAACCAGTTGGTTTCCTTTTTCCTCCAATAAAGCATTGTATTGGAAAAAAATGCCAGTATTGAGAATATTTGGCAGTCTGGGCCAGTTGATAGATTTCATACTCAGGACTTCTAAGTTAGTTAATATAAACTAAAAAAGAAAAACCATTCACTGCTTCTCTCTGTCATTTTCAGAGAAAAATAGAGTGATTATTTTTGTTGCCTTTTAAATCAAATGTTAAAACAAAATGAAAATGTTTTGACTACTGTAGAAGCCAAACTTGCCATGTGTAAGTATTGCAGCGAACAGATTCTGGGTTGCATATTGTCAAACCAATTTTTGTTTGCTGGGAAATAGAATTTAGTCCCCGGCCTCAAGTTTTGTTGTGCAATGAGCTTGCCAAATACACTGAACTGAAGATTTCCATGGTAGTATGATTTGTGGACTGACTTGAACTCCAGAAGTCACTGCAGCTGTCATTTGGTGAAAAGTAGGAAAAAGGGGACTTTGGGGAGCTTAGACTTCTAGATCCAATGGAGGGAGAAAAATCTCAAGGGTAGATTATTTAGGGACTGTCTAAATTGGAATGGCTATGTTTGACGTACTTGCAAGTTTAAGGATTCCTAGAGATTTGTCTTCAGGGACACTGACATGTCTCGGTAACTGTGGTAATAGACAGGTCTGCTGCTCAGATTGCCTGCGTGCAAAATTGCAAATTAACAAATTTGTTGCCATAGGTTCTTCCTATGGATTCTGCACTAAGTTATGTACTGTGGCTCAAGTCCAGGGCTGCAAACGGTGGTGGAGGGAGCCAAACTGCGAACCAAGACGATAGCTGGGGAAGGATAAATGACTCTATGCTAAGGGCTAAGCCATGTGGTAGAGGCTAGAACAAAAAACCAGGAGATAAAACATAAGAGCAGGTGTCATGGCTTAGGTAAGACTTGACCTAAAGCTTTAAGGAAGGACCATTATGATTTAGAGAAGGAAAGAATCGCCATCGCCATCTGGGTCCCTCCTGTCTTGGATTTTTCTAAAGAGATGTATGTCGTTTCTTTGTCTCCTATAAAGTTACATGTTTAAAATATTTTTCTTTAATGCCAACAAGTCCTTTAGGTTCTTCATTCAAGTTGGGTTTCTTTCTGTTAATACACTAGGTGAAGACTTTTTAACTCCATGCATAGATTTTGATTTATCTAGTTTCACTCAGCAAGTAGCAAAGCCAAGAGCAGAAATAAAGACCTGTGTTTTGTCTCTGTCCCATGGGATATTGCCCACCACCAGCAATCTTCAAATAGCTTGCAGACTGGTTAAATAAACTACAGCCCATCGTTATGACAGAATACTACATATCCACTGTAAATTAAGATTTACACTTACACCTACTGTCATGAAAGGTTGTTCCCAGTGTATTGCTAAATGAAGAAAGCATTTGGTAAAGTATGATCCCATCTTTCTAAACATATATATATGTCTTTGTGTATATGTTCAGATGGAAAAAGTTCTGGAAGTTTTACTCTAAAACATTAACAGTAGTTGTTCTGACTATTGGAAATTTTAGATCATTTAGATTTTTTTCTTTGTGGTTTTCTCATTTTTTGATGATTATATATTATTTGTGTAATTAACAAATAATATGCTAATATTCCCTTCCTCTTCAGAAACTATGAAGGGCTCCTGATTGCTTGCATGTGTAATTAGAATGATTAAAAACCCTGCTTGCACATTATAATTGCCTAGATGATTTTAAAAAGATACATACCTGTGCTCAGGTTCTACTTCAGACCAATCAGAATTTCTGGGGGGAAGAACCAGGATTTGGCTTTTTGGAGAAGCATTTTAGGCAGTGCAACAGGCATGCATCATACTCTGGGAAACTTATTACAACTTCATACTCTCAGGTCCCACCCAGATCTACTGAACCAGATCTCTGGGACTGAGGCCCAGCAAGCTGTGACTTAGTAAGTCCTCTGTACAAACTCAGCTTGATATTCACATTTCTTCATCTAGCCTCAATCTCCCCAAACCTACTCATTAGTAGTTTCCCACTGTCCCCTTGCACTCCAGGTGTCCCGTTCTCCCATGCTCTGGCTCCTCCTGCCCTGCCTGGTGATCTTCTGAGCATCTGCATTTCAGCCATCTTCCAAGGACCCGCTGAGGCATCATCTCTGCAGTCACCCCAGTACTCCATCTCCCTCTTCTCTAGCATTTGTTTGTTTCTTCAACAAATATTTATTTCATGCCTATTATCTGTGAAGTATTGAGTGGAAGACAAAAAGCCATGCCAGGCTCTCTCTATAGGGAGCCTCTAATTTCAATGGGAGAACAAGGCATTCCTGAACCACACCATTTATATACAGTTTATGTCAAATAAAAAGATCCCAGATCCTTTTGACATGAACCGCTGCCTTGTCAGGTGTTCTACATATTATTCTTGTACCGACGATTTAAAAAAAAAATAAAGTAGGACTTTATTTTTATTCTGATTCAGTTTATGTTTGTCATTTTATCCTGTCCAGGCTTAGTTTCAATTTTATCATTACATGTATCGATCCTTCATAATTTTTTGTCTTCTAAAAGTTTGATAAGTATTCCTTCCCCCATGTGTTTATATTTGTTACAAGTTTACCTATAACTTGGAAGAGGAGAAGCCTTCTTGGGAACAATTACACAGAGTTGCATTAAAAGAAGGAAAATATTATTTTGGTAGAGAGCATTGACTGATTTGAAATCTTAAAGAGGTTGACCAGATGTCTTCCTCAAAAAAACGATGCCTTTTGAAGTAAGTAGTAAGTACAATATTAAATAAAGGGTAAATATAAAGCTTGATATAGTTATTCAAGGGTTTAAAATTTATCCTTCTGTTGTAATACATACATTTGCTGTCTATGGGAGGGTCATTTGGGCAAGTTCTATAAAAAAGTATTGATTCCTTTGAATCTGACAGAAAAAGAGAGAAGATTTAAAAATTTGATTAAGTTACTCAGGCCAGACAGCTCTCATTTTGTTCATGGATTGTGGTTTCTTTTCTTTCTTTCTTTCTTTTGGCTTCAGAAAATCTAAAAAGTCTTTTCCAAAAGTCTCTGTAGAGGCATGGGGGGTTTAAAATTTTTTATTGCGGTAGCATAAATACAACATAAAGTTTCCCATTTTAATCCCTTTCAAGTATACAGTTCAGTGCTGGTATTTACATTCGCAACGTTGTGCTGCCATCAGCACCGTCTACTACCAAAACCCTTCCATCACCCCCCCAAAACTGCACTCCCCATTCCCCACCCCAGCCCTGCCCCTGGTAACCTGTATGCCAATCTCTGACTTTATGAATTTTAATATTCTAAGTGTTTCATATAAGTGAGACCGTACAGTGTCTGTATTTTTGTGTCTGGCTTATTTACTCAACATGATGTCCTCAAGCTTCATCCATGTCGTGTCGTGGGTTTTGTGTGTGAGATCTGTTTGTTTATACATGGGACTAAAGGAGGAAAAGCAGATGTTGAAGGTGGTGAGACGAGGACTGATGGGATATGACGTTAGGAGGTGCGAGAAGCTGGTTGGAGAGTGTGAGGCTGTGGGGGGCTGAAAATTGGAATATTGATCATTTGTTCCAAAAAGAGAGGGCAGGAACCAGCTTTCTTTGTGCCATATTTTTAAAATGAAAGCTTTTTCATCCTATTTACGAAAGTAACCTGTTTATTGTAGAAATTTTGGAAAATACAGAAAAGTAAAAATTCTACTACCTGAAGACAGACACTATTGTTAGTTCATTGTAGTGTGTCCTTTCAGTTTTAAAAAGACTAGATGTACATAGCCATAGATAAAATATATTTCACAAGAGTGTAGAATTGGATTATATTAAAGAATAGAATTATATTAAACCTATTATTTCATAACCCACAGTTTTAAGTAAATAAAATTTCATGTATTTCATGTCATTAAATAATTATATCATCATTTTTAATGGTCACAGAATATTTCCCAATTTAACCATTCCTCTGTTGTTGGGTCTCGCCCACACTGATATTCGTTTTTCTATTTATGGGTGCTATTAGTTGTCTTAAAATTCTCCTTTCTCTTTTCCACTTTAAAATGTTCATGCAAGTGTTTATCAAAAATTATTTTCTTTAGCATGTTTTTTAGGACTTCTATAGTTGTTTGGGAATTGACACTTTTTGTTTATTGCAACTTACTGTCTTGCTTTTTTTTGAGAAATTTCCTCAAGGTGATTTTTCAACTCTTTTGCTGAGTTTTTAGTTTCTGATAATGTATTTATAATTTCTAAAATCTTTTTTTTTCCTGAAATTTCATCTTTTCAGATTGTTCTGTTCAATACGCTGGTATAATATCTTATCTCTCTGATGACTTTTTTTTTTTTTCTGTAAGCTCTCTTCTGCCTATCCAGCTTCTGTTTCCTCCAAGTTGCTTTGTCTGTTTATTGCTTCGCTCTCTATCTGTCACTTAGGCGGCTTTCCTTGGAATGTCTGCTGACCTTTGGGTGTCGTCTCCTGTGTAAGCCGGGGCCGCTGAAGCACTCCACAGTAGACTGGCCGGTCGGCAAGGAGCATCGAAGCAGAAAAGATGGCCAAGTCCCGCTCCGAGGCAGAGGGCCTGGGTGTCGGTGTTTTGCAAGCTGGGGAGGGAAAGGACAGTGCCCAGCAAGCCTACTCTAACCGACCACCTCTTTCCAGCATGGGCACCTTGCCAAGCTCTCCTTGGGGCTCCCAGTCCCAAGACCCTCTCTGTTTCTCTCTCCAGAAACCAAATCTTTTGTGGGGATGAGGCACAGCTTGTTTGTGCGGAGCTGGGGTGGGAAATGAGGATCTGATTACTTCTGAAACAGACTTCCCAACAATTTCTCCTCTTAGAATTCCCTCCTCCCTGCCTCCAGCTCCACTTCCAGAAGAATCTGATGCCACCATCCCTAAGTCTTTTGGGGGATTCTCTCGTGTAAACCCAGAGGTTCCTGGCCTTCCTCACCATCAGTTTAGGATTGATTTTCTCCGAGTACTGAATCATTTATCACTTGACTATCTGCTTTCTGGCTTGCAGGATTTGGGGACTTTGTTTCCTTCCCCATCCTCCCTGTCCTTATGGGTTTGCTTGCTGGCTTGTTTATTTATTTAAACCCTTTGGATGGACTGGGTAGCTTCTACAGGTTTCAGCAAAGGCTTGGTTTAGGATTTCACTTGATTTCGCCCAAGAGTTTTAGCACTGGGACCAGGACGAGATGCTCTCGAACTGGAAGGGACATGAGAGATGGAGCCTGCGGCCCAGCCCCTCCTCTCCGCTTGGGGGACTGGAGGCCGGAGAGGGTCAGTGGCTGCCTAATGTCACGCAGCTAGCCAGGGTTAGAGCCGGATCCAAACCTGGAGATTCCTGATCTGCAAGTTCTTGCCTCTGTGTCCAGTGTCTTCCCGGAGATGAGAAGAGAAGCCTCTTATCAGAGCTCAGCCAGAGATTTGCAAACCAGGGTCAATGGAAATGTTTTAGGGTTCTGAATAAGTTTGGCTAGAATTTCATTTAAAATAGATAGATTCTAAAGACTGGTGTTTAAATTTTGCCAATTTATACCAATAAAATACTGCTTCCATTGGGTTAAAAGCTCCTTTGCTGTTGTTTAGGCATGCTTTTAAGAGGGAGGAGAAGTAAATGCAAAATGCAAAATTTAATCGGTGGTGTTCAGAACCATGTTCTGTCTTTCTCTCCAGGCCTCTAGAGGGTGTGAGGCAGCACCGTGGACAGATGGATGGACAGTGTTTTTGTTGACCAACATCCCAGGAAGTAAAATGATTCCCATGTCCCAGTTAAGTGGGCAATAGAATCTTTTAAATTGTGTCCTTGATAGTCTGCTTTTATGCTACTTGATCACTCAGAACACAACAATGGTGAGTGGGAAGTGAACCAAGTGCCCCGGATGGAAGGACAGACAGCTGGTGACGGCTGAAGCTTGAGAAGCTACAAGCAGAAAATGATGATGAGACAACGGGGATGAGGAAGGGGCTGGCCCCTGGCTCCACTCTCTCCAGATAGAGCTAACTTCTCTCCTGCAGGAGACAGTAGCAGGAAATTAGGAAACTCTGCTGCATGTGTTTGTAATTTTAGGTCTTCTCCGTCAAAGGAAAATGCACCTAAAGGCCAGGTGGAACGATGCTGGCTGTGTAGGTACGAGGGAACCGAGAGGAAATTGTCTCTTTCTCCACCCCCTCTCCCCCTCCACTTTCTCTTTTCCTCTCTCTCTCTCTCCCTTTCTGTTTTGTACTTAAGGAGCATAATCCAATCAAGGATTCATTCTCAGTTCTTAGTCATAAAAAAGAAAGAAGTGACCTCATTTTAAACTTTATGATAGGTCTTTACGGAGACTTAAGCTCTTGGAGTTACTCAGTATTGATTAAAAAGACTTGAGATACAGGGTTATGTCCTAGGATACATAAAAGTCACATCAAAGTACAGGCCTTGTTTGCGTCTTACTTTGAGCGAGTCAACCATAAAAAGTCATTTTTGAGCCAAATAGGAAAATTTGAAATTGAACAGGGTATTATGTGATATTAATTTTGTTAGTGGAGCTAATAATACTGCGGTTATATACAGAAATTCCTTATTTTTCTTTTGGGTGCGTAGAGCCATAATATACAGGATTTGACTGATGCTATTAAAATACTACTGCAGCAAAAATAAAGAAAAAGGAGGAAAAAAGGAATAGATGAAGCAAATATGGCAAAATGGCCACATGTGACTCTGGGGGGGAGCACACAGGTGCATGCTACATTAGTCTCTATTTGCAAACCTTCATAATAAAAAGTGAAATGATATTTAGACCCCTGCAAATTAACTGTGGCTGCTACAACTAAAAAGATTTGACTGTGTATGCAACAGAGGAAAAGTCACAAGCATAAAAAAGAGGGAGTGTGACCGTTTTAGACAAAAGAGCAAATGAACTCACAGATGTTTACTTCACTTGGGAAGGGAGCTCTGGTGCACACGTTGATATTTTGAAGAAATAAAATGAGCATCGTGTTGACAATCATAGTAATAGGTAATGCAATTAATTAGGCTAGTGATAGTGCTGCCATATTAGGAACTGTATTCGTCTCATTTATATCGTCCAAACAATCTCTGAGCTAGACAGTGCTATTACCATCTTTATACATTCGAGGAAACTGAGGCAAAGAACACCTGCACAAGGTCCCATGCCTAGGAAATGGCAACTCAAGATCCTTGTCTGGGCCACACTCTTTACCTTTAAACATCCGGACGATAGGAAAATAAATTCTTCTTTGGATGCACAAAGGTGTGGCTATTTTGACCAAGGAGATTTTTTATTTTTTTATATTTTATAGACATAATTTATGTTACCTTTAAAAGGTAAAAATGTACCTGTAGCCCAACTCCCTCTCATGTCGTTCTGGAAGTCTTTCGAATATCAGTGTTCACATTCCTCTCCGGCAGTGTGTTTTTATCTCCATGCCTCCTTTTTGACCCAGTGGCGCGCGCCAGATAGCATCAGGCCAAGGGGACTCCGGGAGAAGGGGGCATGTGGGAATCCACCTGGAGCATCTGAGTTTTCCCAACTCCTCCCGGCTCCCCAGGTGGCTCCCAAACACAGGGCTTCTGCTACAGACACTTTAGCACTACTTCTTTACCTGTGGCAACACAACAGGTACCGAGACAGCCACCGCAGAGCAGGACAACAGCGTACGAGACTGTGGGAAAGGAAAATCCATTCGGGAAAGGAGAAGCCACCTATCACCGAGCTTCTGTCGCCCTGAAGTTTCCATCCTCCTGCCCATGGGTGGGCCTCTAGTTAAAGCTTTTCTCACACAGAAGAGCAGCAGATGCTCTTTCGAAAAAAAGGTAGAAATAATAGTGGCTTTGTAAAATATACCTGAAGCAGAGAGGGCAAGAACCAGTCTTGCGGATAGAAGGTGAAGGATGTCCGCACAGATGGTTAGTGTCACAGGCTTCATCAGGCAGCATCTGAATTGTGAATACTGTGGTTGGAGAAAGAGGGAACGAAGATGAAAACGAGGTAAGAGGCAGATGGAGAAGACGGTAGGTTAGGTCTCCATGGGTTATGGCCAAGGGATGCAGCGGAGCCAGCCCAGGGCAGGGGTGAGAGCAGGGTCTATACGGGCATAACTGAAATTTATATCGACTTCAGCTGAACTGTGACTACCACCCATGTTACCCCACACTCTCCCCAGACAGATGCGCCACCATGGCGGCCACTCTCACGACGGGGGCCACTGGTTGGAAGGAGCGCCAAGATGGCCACGCCTGAAGAAAACAGGACAGAAAGACGACCCCGGTAAGCAGAAAAGAACATTAGAATTGCTTTACTGCAGGGCCTCTGGGCCAAAGCACCAGGGAGCCATGCAAGGAGCATTTCCTGAAGCCTGTCCGGAAATGTTTCCCTTCACAGGTCGGGATTGATGTGATAAAAAACAGAGCATTTATGAGAATAGGTGTCTGTGACTATATTTACCATGATCCTGTAGATTTCTTTCTTTTGCATAGACATAGATTCTGGATTAATAATCAATAAATTTACCGTTTACTAGGTGATTACTATGAGCTTACACATGATTTGGGGAAGGTGGGAATCTCCAAACGAATGGATGCTGACCAGACCAAAATGACAGACGTCCAGACTGGTATTGCCATCCCCATTTAATAGAAAAGAAAGTGAGGCTCAGAGGGGTGAGTGACTTGCCCAGGGTCACACAGCTGGTGTGGGGTGCTGGTCTGACTCTTGACACCTCCTGCTGGTGGCCTGTGAGCGAACATATCCAGGGGGCCCTTTTCTGGGAATGGTGTACCCGGAAAAGCATGTTCTTAAATTTATTCCATACCTGTGGTGCAGACCTATTGTGGGTGGGAACTTTTGATTAGGTTGTTTCCATTGAGATGTGACCCACCTCATTCAAGGTGGGTCTTAATCCTCCTAGTGGAGTCCTCTAGAAGAGGAAAGAACACAAAGAGATGATATTAAGAGAAGCTCACAGAGAAAAGTCCTGGAGAAGCAAAGAGAGGACCCAAAGAAAACAGAGAGGAGGCCACTGAAACCAGAAGCTGAAAGCAGTGAAACCCAGGAGAGAAGGACCAGTGACGCCACCATGTGCCTTGCCGTGTGACAGAGGTGTTCTGGATGCTTCGGTCTGTCTTCAGGGTCCAGGTATCATCCTGTTGATGCCTTATGTTGGATATTTTCATGGCCTGAGAACTGTAAATTGTAAGCTAAAAATCCCCATCATAAAAGCCAACCCATTTCTGGTATATGCATTCGCAGCTTTAGCAAACCGAAACAGTGATCTTTGAACACCTTTGTGTAGGAGATCACAATTTTAATACATTTAAATGCAAACATGAAAAGACACTCTGAACCTTTGTCCAACACTGCTCCTATTAGGGTATTCCTGGTTTCCTGGGTTTGGAATCCCTCCTCTTCCCTCACATGAGGCCACTGACCCTTCCTCTGCAGCTGTGGGCAGAGAAACCCTTCATTCTAGTGAATTTCAGGAGTCCTGGCCCAACAAACCGGGACTCGCCAGCACCACACTCAGCTCCTGGGTCCTGCTCTGACAGCTGGAGGCAGGCTTGCCTTTGTCACCCGTTCCTTTTCCTCCTCCAGTTCTGGTACGTGGCGTTTTTGCTTTTTGTGCCCAAGTGCCGGCTTTGCCACTTGCTTTGATCCAGGCCTTCGGGGCCTGGGACACTCTCTTGCTTTCTCCAGTTCTCACTAGAGCCTAGAATTGCACACCAAGCCCCGAACCATGGTCAGGCCAGGGATACGTGCCCCTGACTCATGCCCTCTGCCCTCTGGGGCCTGTGATGGTGCCTGTTCCCGGCTCCTGCCCTGCCTGTGGCCCGCCCACTGGGTCCCCCATCACCCCCTGCTGGGCCTCGAATGCCTCTCCTGCCCAGACCCCGCAGTGTCAGTTGACATGAGCTCGGAATATCAAGTTCTACGCATTGGGCTGGCTTCTACTCTAGGAGGTCTCTCAAATGTGGTCCTACCCAAGTGGGCAAATCTGGTTTCGAGTCCTGGGTCCTTCCTTTCTACCTTACCTGGCAGCAGTTGATCAGGATCCTCACAGCTTTGCCCTAAGTTACGAAGTTTTCTCTGCTCCGCTTCTGACATGCAAATCCTACCGATCGATCATTCAAGGCCCAGTTCACAGATACATCCTCCTGAAGTCGTTAACTGATTCCACTGCTGGAGCTCTTTCCGTTCTTTGCCATCCCATAGAATTATATTTTTATCTCTTTTTGGTACCTATCGCAAGCTCATTTATGTACACTTGGGTGTAATTCAACTGTAAGCTTCTTGAGGTCAAGTAGTACGCCATATACATCTGTAAGCTGGGTTGTGGCTGGTGGTAGAAGTTTGCTGTATGGATGACAAATTATGTATCTTGGACAGCTATTTTCTCTTTTGTACTTTAAGACAGTGGAAGAAAGGTAGGTTGGGATACTCAGATTCTATTTGTTGGGCTTCCATCAATTTGAGCAAACCATTGTAAATTATCTTGATCTCACTTGGCCCATTTAAGAAGTAGCAATAAAAACACCTCTAATAAACCATGGGTATGTGTGTACAGTAATGCGAATGCCTTATCACAGGCCAAGGTTTCTACAAGTTGCTGTTACTGAGACTGGAAACAGCGAGGTCCAGGGCTGGAGTGTGAGGTTGCAGATCCAGAAACACATTTGACTGAATGCTAAACTCCAGTCTGGGGGTGAAAAGGAGTTGGGCTGGGTACACAGATATCACTGTGCAGAGAAGAAGGCATCCCTCAATGATGCTTAGATTTGGGCATTTCCATGGCTTCAAATCGGTATGCTTGTGAGTTAATAAGTTCCCACAGTTAAATCCAACACATTTCATGGTATCTGCTTGGAGCCACTTAGCAGACTAAAACACGTGTCCATTAGGTCTAGCTGTTTATAGTAGTGTTCAAGTCCTCTATTTTCTACTGATCTTCTGTCTAAATGTTCTATGAATTATTGAAAGGGTTGTATTAAAGACTTCTACTATTAATGTAGAACTATTTCTCTTTAAATCTGTCAATGTTTGCTTCATACATTTGGAGCACTAGTGTCAGGTACATGTATGTCTACAATCATTATACCTTTTTGATGAATTGATCTTTTTATCAATATGTAGTGTCCTTCTTTGTCCCTTTTCACAGTTTTTAAATTAAAGTCCATTTTGTTTGATTATTGGTACAGCCACCCCCACTCTGTTTTGGTTACTATTTGCAAGGAATATTTTTTTCCATCCTTTTGCTTTCAACCTGCTTGTGTCTTTGAATTTAAGGCAAGTCTCCTGTAAATAGAATAAAGTTGGGCCCTGCTTTTTTTTTTTATCCAGTTTTACAATCTTTGCCTTTTGACTGGAGAGTTTGATACTTTTACTTTTCAAGTAACCACTGATAATGCAGGATTTTCTTCTACATTTTGTTATTTGGTTTTTGTAAGTCATGTATTTTTTGTCCCTCAATTTTCCACTACTCCCTATTTTTGTATTTAGTTGTTCGTTTGTAGTGAATCCTTTAAAATCCTTTTCTGTGCTAGTTTTTCTGATATTTTCTTTGTAGATACCTTGGGACTTAAGTTTCACATCCTAAGTTGTTACAATCTCATTTGGTTTGATGCTAACCGAACTTCAATAGCATACACAAACTATGTTCTCATACCTCTCTGTCCCTACTTTTATGTAGTTCTTGTAAAAAATTATATATTTATACATTGAGTTCTAAACACTTAATTTATCATTCCTTTTTGTTTATTTGCATTTTAGATCCCTTGGGAAGTAAAAAGTCTAGTTACAAACCAAGGATACAATAGTACTGGAACTTTTATTTACCATGTTGTTACCTTTACCAGAGATATATTTATCTTTTTTAATGTGGTTTTGATCTGTTTTCTACTGTCCTTTCTTTCAACCTGAGATTCTCCCTTAGCGTTTCTTGTAGGGCTGGTCTTGTGGTGACAAACTTCTTCAGCTTTTGTTTATCTGGGAGTGTCTAAATCTCTCCCTCACATTTGAGGACAGTTTTGCCAGATTTAGAATTCTTGGTTGGAAAATTTTTCCTTTTATCACTTTAATTAAGTCACCCCACTGCCTTCTTGCCTCCATGGTTTCTGATGAGAAATTGCCATTTAATCTTATTGCGGATCTCTTATACATGACACATTGCTTTTCTCTTGCAGCTTTCAGAACTCTCTCCTAGTCCTTGGCAGTCAACATTTTGACCATGATGTGACTGGGCATGGTTCTCTTTGAGTTATCCTATTTGTGGCTTGTGCTTCTTAAATGTGTATATTCGTGTCTTTCATTAAATTTGGGAAGTTTTCTGTTATTATTTATTTGATTATTCCTTCTGCCCCATTCTCGCTTTCTTCTCCTCTTGGGACTCCCGTAATGTGTATATTGGTTCACTAATGGTGTCCCACAGGTTTCTTATGCTCTGCTCACTTTGCTTCATTCTTTTTTCTTTCTGATCCTCAGCCTGAATCATTTCAATTGTCTTATCATTATGTTCACTGATTCTTTCTTCTGCCAGCTCCAATCTGCCGTTGGGGAATTTTTTATTTCTGTTACTGTGGACTTCAGCTCTGTTTGGTTCCTTGTCATGATTTCTATCTCTATTGATATTGTCTTTGTGCTCTTTTATTGTTTTCCTGATTTCCTTTAGTTGTTTGTCAGTGTTTTCGTTTAGCTCTTTGATCTAGGATAGATTTGTTTTTTTAATAATTTTCCTTACTCCTCCATTCCATATGGCCATTTTTGCTTTTGTCTGAGTACTCAGAACCTGTAGTTCTCTTGCTTCCCTTCTATTTTCTCCTTTTGGAAAGCCAGTAAACCAAGCTCACATGGATTGTGTGCACTTCCCAGCTCATGCGCCCTGGGGAAAATAAGTTTACCAAAAATGGTTACAGAACAAAGCAAGAGGATAGAAACAACCTAATAACAAGACACATTTTGGTGTTTCAATCCCTACCTGCATAACTGTGGGAACGCCAATCTCTTTTAAATCCTTCCCTTTGGACTTAAAAGGAAGGAAATTTTTCAGTTGCCATCCAAACTTCCTTCTACTTCAGCCTTGCGTGTGGCTGAAGTTACGTCCCACTGACTCTCAACGTACCTGTTGCCTCAGGTTGCTGCTGTGCCTGGAACCCACATGTTGCTTCCGCATCACCCTGGTCCCACCATGAGGCGTGGACTCCAAGGCTGTGTGGTAGGTGGTTGCCAGGATGAGCCAAGCCTCTGGAGTCCATGCGTCCTTGTAATGTGACTTTTTCTCCACTTTATTAAATAGGGAGGCTGTGGGTTTACAGAACAATCATGCAGGATGTTCTGTAAACAAGATTCTCAAATACCACCTCTATTAGTTAGGGTTCTCTAGGGAAACAGAATCAATGAGAGGTGTCTATGACTATAAAATTTATAAAAGTGACTCACGCAACTGTGGGTATGCACAAGTCCAAATTCTGTAGGGCAGTCAGCAAACTGTCAACTCCAAGGAAAGATGTCCAATGAACTCCTCAGGAAACGAACTGGCGACTTCGACGAACTCCTCAGGAAACGCTTCACTGGGCAGCCGAAGAAGTAGTGAGGGTCCTCCATCTGTCTCACTTATAAGTCTTCAACTGATTAATTGGATTAAATCCAGCCAACTGCATTCTCTCATTGTGGAAGACACGCCCTTTGGTGAGTCATCAGTCACAGCTGCAGTCAACTGACTGATGATTTAATAAACCAGCCTGTTGGTTTATTAACCAGCCACAAATGTCCCCACAGCAATTGTTAGGCCAGTGCTTGCTTGACCAGACAGCTGGGTACCATCACCTGGCCAAGTTGACACATGAACCTAACCATCACACCACCCCACACCAACACCTTGCATTGGTGTGGAGCATTTGTTACAATTGATGATAGTATGTTTTTATAATTCTACTATTAATTAAAGTCCATGGTTTAACATAGGTTTCACTGTGTAGTGTAATTCCATGGATTTTTAAAAAAATTTTAGTCTGTTAGCATATCTACAATCTTACATTTCCCCTTTTAAACATATTCAGATACATATTTCAGTGCTGTTAACTGTGTTCACAATGTCGTGCTACTATCACCACCATCCATTACCAAAACATTTCCATCATTACAAATAGGAATCCGTACATTTTAGGCCTTAACTGCTCCCCACCCCCCACCGCCCATCCCCTGGTAATCTATATTCTTGACTCTGACTCTACGAGTTTTCTTATTTTAATCATAATTTCAAATCAATGAGATAGTACATTTGTCCTTTTGTGTCTGGCTTATTTCACTCCACATGATCTCTTCAGGGTTCATCCATGTTGTTGCATGTATCAGGATTTCATTCTTTCTTACTGAATAATATTCCATTGTATGTATATGCCACATTTTATTTATCCATTCTTCAGTTGATGGACACTTGGGTAGCCTCCATCTTTTGGCAATTGTGAATAATGCTGCTGTGAACATCAGTGTGCAAATATTTGTTTGAGCCCCTGTTTCAATTCTTTTGGGTATGTACCTGGTAGTGGGATTGCTGGGTCATATGGTAATTCTATACTTAGCTTTCTGAGGAACTGCCAACCTGTCTTCCACTGCACCTGCACCATTTTACATTCCCACTAGCAATGAATGAGGGTTCCTGTTTCTCTGCATCCTCTTCAACTCTTGTTATTTTCCTTTCTAATAAAAATAGCAGCCATTCTAATGGGTGTGAAATGATATTTCATTGTGGTTTTGATTTGCATTTCCTTGATGACTAATGTTGCAGGGCATCTTTTCATGTGCTCTCTGGAAATTTGTATATCTTCCTTGGAGAGATGTCTGTTCAAGTCTTTTGCTCATTTTAAAATTGAGTTGTTTGTCTTTTTGTTAAGTTGAAGGATTTCTTTCTATACACTGGATATTAATCCTTTATCAGATATGTGGCTCCAGATATTTTCTCCCATTGTGTAGGTTGTCATTTTACTTTTGTGATAAAGTCTTTTGTGGACCAAAAGTTTTTCATTTTGATGAGGTCCCATTTATCTATTTTTTCCTTTGTTGCTTGTGCTTTAGGTGTAAAGTCTAAGAAACCATTTCCTAGAACAAGGCCTTAATGCTTCCCTATGTTTTCTTCTATGAGTTTGATATGTCTAGCTATTATATTTAGGTCATTGAACAATTTTGAATTGATTTTTGTATATTGTGTGAGATAAAGGCCCTTCTACTCTTTTTTGCAAATGGAGAACCAGTTTTGCCAGCACCGTTTGCTGAAAAGACTGTTCTTTCCCAATTGAGTAGTCTTTGCCACCTTGTCAAAAATCAGTTGGCCTTAATTATGAGGGTTGGTTTCTGAGCTCTGAATTCAATTCCATTGGTTTATATGTCTGTCCTTATGCCAGTACCAGGCTGTTTTGATTTTTGTGGCTTTATAATATGTTTTAATATTTGGAAGTGTGAGTCCTCCAACGTCATTCTTCTTTTTCAAGATGGCCCCTTACCCTTCCATATAAATTTGATGATTGACTTTTCCATTTCTGCAAAGAAGGTTGTTGGAATTTTGATTGGGATTGCATTCAGTATACACATTGCTTTGGATAGTATTGAGAGCTTAATGATATTTAGTCTTCCAATCCATGAACACAGGATATCCTTCCATTTATTTAGGTCTTTTAAAATTTCTGTTTTGTAGTTTTCTGTGTACAGGTCCTTTATGTTCTTAGTTAGATTTATTCCTAAATATTTGATTCTTAAGTTGTTATTATGAATAGATTTTTTAAAAATTTCTTGTTCAGGTTGTTCATTGCTTGTGTATAGAAACCCTACTGATTTGGGGGTTTTGAACTTGTACCCAGCCACTTTGCTAAATTCATTTATTAGTTTTAGGAGATTTGTTGTGGAATTTTTCAGGATTTTCTGCATATAGGATCATGTAATCAATTGCTAGGGTAAAGTTTACATCTTCCTTTCCAATTTGGGTGACTTTTATTTATTTTTCCTGCCTAATTTCTCTGGCAAGAACTTCCAGTACAATGTTGAATAACAGTGGTGACAGTGGGCATCCTTGTCTTGTTCCTGATCTTACAAGGAAAGCTTTCAGTCTTTCACCCTAAAGTAGGGTGCTGTGGGCTTTTCACATATGCCCTTTATCTTGTTGAGGAAGTTTCCTTCTATTCCTACTGTTCTAAGTGTTTTTATCAAGAAAGGGTGCTGCATTTTGTCAAATGCCTTTTCTGCATCAATTGACGTGATCATGTGTTTTTTTCTCCTTGATTCCATTAGTGGGGTGTATTACATTAATTGATTTTCTTATGTCAGACCAACCTTACATACCAGGCATAAATCCCACCTGATCATGGTGTACAATACTTTTAATATGCTTTGTTTTCAGTTTGCTAGTATCTTGTTGAGGATTTTGCTTCTACATTCATAAGAGATATTGTTCTATAGTTTTTTGTTCTTCGTTTTTCTTAAATGGATAGTTTATTTGCTCAGTACACCAAATAGGATGCAAGCACTGTCATAACAAATATACAGAAATATGCAGATCAATATAAAACAGTAATTTAGTTTAAATGAAGGGAAATCTCTTTAAACATTATGGAATCATACTCCCAAGAAGAATCTTTTCTTCCGTTAAGTTTAATTATACATTTCAATAAAATAAAGGTGATAATGGAGTAAACAAAAGTTAGCTTGTGTGAATTTTCCTTAAAAATTAAATTCCAGCTCTATCAGTTAAACACTATAACTAAGATTTTCAAATTAGTGTAAAAGGAGAAAAAGGAGTTAGTTGCCATTTTTGTTTGAACAGTTGTGCTCAACGCTCATCATTAGTTTGGCACATTTTGGTCTTTGATGTGCTTTAATGCCAACGTAAATCCCAATTTGTTACAGGAACACATAGACGACTGTTGCTTTTTTGTGTGTTTTTAAATACATATATTTTAAAAAGCCAAGTATACTTCCACATACAAAGGCAGGTTTTCTGAGGAGCAGTTTACGGGAAGTAGTCTGGAGTGCACCCCGGCGAGGCGCTGGGTCAGACTGAAGGAAGGAATATTTTAAAGCATCATCTGACTCCATGATAGCAGCCCGGTTCCCACAACGGTAACGATAATTGGGTGCACGGAAGATGGTAACCGCCTTCCGATCGTGACGCCAGGTGCATCCCTCCATTACCAGTTGGTGAGCAGGAGAAACCAGCGTGAGGCCACGGCCTGGTTAAACATCTCAGAAGTGTCTGGTCCAAACGTGTCGTCAGCACCACGTGGAGACATACCCCACCCTCCATGCTCATCTGGATCTGATCACAGCGAGTCACACGTTAGGCCCTCGTGTGGCACTGCTTGTGAACAATCCAGGGCTCTTCTGTGGTCCAGTGTATCTGTGGATGGAGGGAGGCCACCATGGAGGGAGAACATCTGTCCACCCACTAAAGCTGTAAGTGGAGGATAATCAAACAGATCTGTGAAATATTTCCAAACATTGGCATTTCCTTACTTTCATAGACATTCATCAAAAAAGCCATACACTTGGGTAATTTGTCAACTTCATGGTTTCCTCTCAATATTGTAATGTGTCCTGGATCATGCACCTTTAATGCCATGAGAAGATTCACAATCTCCATGGAATAATAACCCCTGTCACATAGTCACCCATGAAGTTTGTCTCTGGTGATTTCCCGCCAAGTCTAACAAGTTCCATAAGCTCATGGAATTGACTATGAACATCTGCACAGCCTAAAGGAACCTCTTGCACATTTGATTCTTTTGTTTAAGTTTCCTTAGCCTTTTCACACAGGGTCTGCACTTGGTTCTTGTTAAGCTGTGATGTTCATTCGGCTGCTCCACCCACTGGTCCAGCTCCAAGGGGAACGCCTCGCGTCCGCAGTGCCCTGCTCCCCTTCCCGCCCCTGCCCCGTGCCCAGTTCCGCTCCCCTTTCCCAGATCCTCCCTCCTGTTCCTGCTTCCCTTTCCTGCTGCTTCTGCAGCTGCTGCCAGCTTTTTATTCGTTTTTAATGTAAGCGTTTAGAGCTATTCATTTCCCTGTAAGCGCTGCCTTCACTGCATTCCATAGGTTTTGGTATTTTCTTTTTTTTTTTCATTTTCATTTGCCTCAAGTTTTTTCCCTAATTTTGCTTCTGATTTCTCTTTAACCCATTGCTTGTTTAAAAGTATGTTGTTTAATATCCACATATTAGTCAATTTTCCCTTTCTCCTCTGTTATTGATTTCTAGCTTCACTCAATTGTGGTTGGAGAACATACATTGTATGATTTCAATATTTTTGGATTTATTGAGACTTTGTTTGTGACCCAACATATAGTCTAACTTGGAGGATTATCCATGTGCACTAGAGAAGAATGTGTATTCTGTTTTCTTTGGGTGTAGTGTTCCATAGATGTCTGTTAGGTCTAGTTGGTTTAGTGGGTCATTCAAGTTCTGCACTTCCTTATTGATCTTCTGACTGGATGTTCTATCCATTATTGAGAGCAATGTGTTAAAGTCTCCTACTGTTAATGCAGAACCATCAATTTCTCCTTTCAAATCTATCAGTATTTGCTTCATATAGTTTGGGGGCTTTGCTGTTAGGTGCATATATATTTATAATTATTACATCTTCCTGTTGAATTCTTCCCTTTATTAGTATGTAATGACCATCTTTGTCCCTTGTAACTGTTTTGACTCAATGTCTGTCTTATCTGACATTAGTATAGAGACCCCAGCTCTCTTTTTTTAAAAATATTCATTTTATTGAGATATATTCACATACCATGCAGTCATACAAAACAAATTGTACATTCGATTGTTCACAGTACCATTACATAGTTGTACATTCATCACCTAAAGCAATCCCTGACACCTTCTTTACCACACACACAAGAATAACAAGAATAACAATTAAAGTGAAAAAGAGCAATTGAAGTAAAAAAGAACACTGGGTGCCTTTGTCTGTTTGTTTGTTTGTTTCCTTCCCCCATTCTTCTACTCATCCATCCATAAACTAGACAAAGGGGAGTGTGGTCCTTATGGCTTTCCCAATCCCATTGTCACCCCTCATAAGCTACGTTTTTATACAATTGTCTTCGAGATTCGTGGGTTCTGGGTTGTAGTTTGATAGTTTCAGGTATCCCCCACCAGCTACCCCAATTCTTTTTTTTTTTTTTTTTAATCTTCATTTTATTGAGACATATTCACATACCACGCAGTCATACAAAACAAATCGTACTTTCGATTGTTTACAGTACCATTACATAGTTGTACATTCATCACCTAAATCAATCCCTGACACCTTCATTAGCACACACACAAAAATAACAAGAATAATAATTAGAGTGAAAAAGAGCAATTGAAGTAAAAAAGAACACTGGGTACCTTTGTCTGTTTGTTTCCTTCCCCTATTTTTCTACTCATCCATCCATAAACTAGACAAAGTGGAGTGTGGTCCTTATGGCTTTCCCAATCCCCTTGTCACCCCTCATAAGCTACATTTTTATACAACTGTCTTCGAGATTCATGGGTTCTGGGTTGTAGTTTGATAGTTTCAGGTATCCACCACCAGCTACCCCAATTCTTTAGAACCTAAAAAGGGTTGTCTAAAGTGTGCGTAAGAGTGCCCACCAGAGTGACCTCTCGGCTCCTTTTGGATTCTCTCTGCCACTGAAGCTTATTTCATTTCCTTTCACATCCCCCTTTTGGTCAAGAAGATGTTCTCCGTCCCACGATGCCGGGTCTACATTCCTCCCCGGGAGTCATATTCCACGTTGCCAGGGAGATTCACTTCCCTGGGTGTCTGATCCCACGTAGGGGGGAGGGCAGTGATTTCACCTTTCAAGTTGGCTTAGCCAGAGAGAGAGGGCCACATCTGAGCAACAAAGAGGCATTCAGGAGGAGGCTCTTAGGCACAATTGTAGGGAGGCCTAGCCTCTTCTTTGCACCCAGCTCTCTTTTGATTACTACCTACATGGTATGTGTGTGTGTGTGTGTGTGTGTGTGTGTGTGTGTGTATATATATATATATATATATATATATACATACATATTATTATTTTTTTTTCAGCATCCTTTCACTGTCACCTTCCCTGTATCTTTGACTTTAAGGTGAGTCACTTGCAGACAGCATATAGTTGGGTCATGCTTTTTTATCTGTTCTGCCAATCTCTGCCTTTTGACTGAAGAGTTTAATTCATTTACATTTAAAGTCACTACTGATTTTCTTTCTCTGCCATTTTGCTATTTAAGCTTTATAAGTCATACTTTTTTTTGTCTCTATCATTAAACTCTACTTTTATATTTATTTCCTTTCTTGTGTTGTACCATATTGAGTGCCTTCTTATTTCTATCTGAATATATTTTTCATCTCTTCTCCTTGAGGTTACCATAGGGTTAAAATTTAACATCTTAAATTTATAACAGTTATATTTGGTTTGAGATCAACTTAAGTTCAATAGCATGTACATATACTTTTCCAATATCCCTCTTTCTCCCACTATTATTTTTAACTTGTTACCACCTATATCTTTGTACATTGTATGTCCAAAAACAGATTTAGCATTACTTTTTATGCATTTGCGTTTTAGCACCTGGAGGAAGTAAGAAGTGGAGTAACATACAGTACAACAATACAATACAACACAATACAATACAACTGGCATTTATAATTACCCAAATGGTTACCTTTACTGCAGGTCTTTATTCTTTGTGCTGCTTTGAACCACTGTCTAGTGTCCTTTCATTCCAGGCTGTAGAACTCCCTTTAGTATTGCTTGTAGGGCAGATTTAGTGGTGCTGTGGTACTTCAGCTTTTGTTCATATGAGAATGTCTTAATCTCTCCCTCAGTTTTGAAAGAGAGTCTCCCTTGATATAAAATTATTGGTTGACAGTTGTTTTCCTCAGCACTTTAAGTCTTTTAGCCTACTTTCTTCTTGCCTCCATGATTTCTGTTGAGAAATCAACATTTAATCTTATGGAGACTCCTTTGTATGTAACACATTTCTTTTCTCTTCCAACTTCCAGAACTTTTCTTGTCTTTTGCATTTGATAGTGTAATGAATGTATGATGGGGTGTTTCAGTTTGCTAAAGCTGCCAGACTGCAATATATCAGAAATGGGGATTTATTAACATGGGATTTATTACAATTCTAAGGCCATGAAAATGTCCAAATTTAAGGCAACAAGAAGATACCTTCTCTGAAGAAAGGCTGCTGGCACCTGGGTTCCTCTGTCAGATAGCAAGGTACATAGCTGGTGTCTGTTGATCCTTTGCTCCCAGGATCCTCTGTCAGACAGCAAGACACACAGCTGGCATCTGCTTGTCCTTCACTCGGGTTTTGTTGCTTCAACTTCTGATTCCAGTGACTTTCTCTCTGAGTGTCTGTGGGTCCTTCTTAGCATCTCCAGGGCATTTCTTTCTCAACTCGCTCTAAATGTGTCTGCTTTTTATCCTTTCATAAAAGACTCCAGTAAAGGATTAAGACCCACCTTGAATGGGCGGGGTCACATCTCAATTCAAACAACCTGATCAAAAGGTCCTATCCACAATAGGTCTACACCCACAGGAATGGATTAAAATAACCTGACATTTTCTGGGGTACATAACAGCTTCAAACTAGCACATGGATGTATTATTCTTTATGCTTATCTTGTTTGGTGTTCTGTGAGCTTCTTGGATATGCATATTCATGTCTTTTGCTAAGTTTGGGGAGTTGTCTGTCATTATTTTTTTGACTATTCTTTTTGCCCCTTTCTCTCTTTCTTCTCCTTCTGGGACTACCTTAACATGTATATTGGTGCACTTGATGGTGTCCCATAGCTGTCCTATGCTACTTTCACTTTCAGTATTTTTTTTTTTTTCTGCTCCTCAGCCTGACTCCTTTGAAGTGTCTTGTCTTTGAGTTCACTGATTCTTTCTTCTGCTGGGTCCATACTGCTCTTGAAACCCTCCTGAGCATTCTTCCTTTCCATTATTGTGGTCTTCAACTCCAGTAGTTCTGTTTTGTTCCTTTTTAAAATTTATGTCTCTTTACTTAGACTCTCATATTGTTCATTCATTGGTTTCCTGATATCCTGTAGTTCTTTCTCTGTTCTTTCCTTCATCTCCTTTAGCACTTTTAAGATCTTTTTCTAAGGGCTTTGTTCAGTATGTCCACATTCCTGTCTTCGTCATTGTATTTTTATCCTCTTCCTTTGGCTATATTTCTGTATTTTTATCCTCTTCCTTTGGATGAGCCACATTTCCTGTTTCTTTGTCTTGTACTCTTTTGTTGCACACTGTACATTTTAATATTTTAAAATGTTAACTTTGAGATTTCCTCCCTGAGATGGATGTCTGTTTCTTGGTTTTGTAACCAGATGGTGATGAGACAACAATTTTCTTGCACTTCAGCCCCCCTAACAGGAAGGCCTGCCCAAGGAGAATGCTGTGTGCAGGGTTTTCCCTGTCTCTCGGAGCCTCTGTCTTCTCCTGGGCTTTTGCTTGGTAGTTGTTTTGAGCTCCCCTGTTTACAGGAGTTTAGCTGTTCCCTCAGTTTCCCAGGAGACAGGCCTTTCTGTTCCCGGTATCTGACGCTGGCAGGCCTTCGTCCCAGACTCTCCACCCCTATAGTTTCTCACACTCCTTTCATTGTCTCATGCTGCTTTTGTCTGGAGAGCAAATTCTGAAAGGAGGGTCACTCCCAGGAGAACTATCCCAAGTGGATCTTTCCCAGACAAAACAGGGCCAGGGACCCATGAAGTGGGTGCAGACCAGCTCTGAAGTGTCCTGGGGAGGGGATTAGGAAGGTGCTCAAAACTTCTCTGACATCTCCTCAAAGCTGAGCTATCCTGGCCTGCCCAGCAGATGCAGCCCCAGCAAACTGTCCCTTGCAGCCCTGAGCAGCCTGCATCTTTCAGTCTCCACTGCTTCAGCCTTTGAAACAATGGCTGCCCTCAGAGCTGGGACCCAGCGATTCGAATTTGATAATCAAAAGCCATGATCTGCGACCACCTGTGCCCACCTTTGTTCTTGGGAGAGGATGTTTATGTCCCTTCCTGTGACCAGCAGCTGGTCAGGGACTGGACCTGCTGGCCACCTGCTGTGAGAGTGGGGGATGGGTGCCAATAGCAGCCAGGCGCGTAGAGCAATTTACAGTTTTTTAGTGTAATTTATCAGTCTCTTCCTCCCATTCTTCCCTGGATGCTGTTCAGTGTCCTTCTGACCTCTGGAGTTTCAAAATAGTTGTTTCAGTCAGTCCTGCCCGTTTAACCATTGTTTTGGTGGAAGGACTGAGTCCTGGAGCTCCCTGGTCCACCGTCTTCCCCAGAATCTGAGGCCTGCAGTGTGACTTTGGTCTCCACTCCATCCTGAGTAGCATCTGTTACCCCACATCCTCTATATGCACTGCTGTGTGATTTTCTTTGACTAGCAGAAGACAGTGAAAGTGACCCTATGTGAATTGTGAGGCTGGACCTTTCAGAGTCCTGCAGTTTCTCCCGTGGAATACTGCTGCCTGGTTAGCAAGCTCAGGCTGGCCTCTTCGGGGGTGAGAGACCATAGACAGAGAGGGGCAGCGTTCCCTGGTATTCCAGCATCCCAGCTGGACCTCCAGCCCTGCTGGCCTCTGCCAACCCATCAGCTAACTGCAGACGCCTGGGGCACCCCAATGGGAGCAGGAGAGTAACTTCCCAGTGGTCCCAGCCCAAGTGACAGAACCGTCAACCACTGCACAGCTTGTTGTTTGAAGTCACCAAGTTTTGAGATGATCTGTTCTGGACCAAAGGATAATCAAAAGAGGAAAATAAGAAACATTTTCTTTGCCTCCATCTCTGTCTTGGTTTCCTAGGGCTGCCATGACCAAGCGCCACAAACTGGGGTCTTCAAACAATAGAACTTTATTCTCTTACGCTTCTGGAGACCAGAAGTCCAAAATCAAGGTGTTGGCAGGGCCGTGCTTCCTTCGAAGTCTGTAGGGAAAAATCTGCTCCATGTCTCCATCCTGGCTTTGGTGGTTTGCCTGCCATCCATGGTGTTCTCTGCCTCAGTTGTCACATAGCCTGCCCCACGTGGTTGTCTGAGTCCAAATTTCCTCTTCTTATAAGGACACCAGTCATACTGGCCCACCCTACTCCAGTCTTCATTTTTACTTGCCTACTTCCATCTGTAACAACCCTGTTTCCAAGTTAGGTCACATCCTGAGGCTCTGGGGATTAGGACACAATTCAATCCATAGCAGCCTCTATAGTGTTTGTGTCACATCCAGGGCTGGCTGGCGCTTGCACACAGAATTAGCAATATGGGTTTCAGTAACTCACTCTTCCATCTATGCATTTTCCCCGGCTCTGGCTCTTCTCATCAGGTTGGAGAACTGGATGCCCCTGTACCGTGGCCTAGACCCCAATCCAGTTCCCCTTCAGAACCACTGCTGGACCTCCCCGACCTGGACAATGTCTGGGGTGTGAATCGTGTTCTCTGGCTCCCCAGAGCTAAAGCATCTTCCTCTGAGGTCTGTTGGCAGAGCTGCAATTCCCCAAGGACCATGGAGTCCCAGAGGGACCTCCCAAAGGATCCTGAACAAGTCGAGTACCCCCAGTTTCACTCTGCTCCCTACGTTCCACTGCGTTGACCTAAAGTGAGAAAAATGGGCTGAAGTTAAATTCTCTTTTGAGCAAGATAGTGTATCTTCTCTTTTGGCTGCTCAGCAGCCTTTTTTGGAGGAAGCCAGGTTGCTTGGCTATATCCCGGTTAGCTAAGGTTGTTAGATAAGTGACCTCTGGATAAGCTGTACTCTGCATAGGAAGGGTCCGTTTCATTGCTAGAATTCCTTGTGTTCTCGGCAGCTAAGGGTGGAGGTTTAGCTGGATGAAATTCCATCACTAGCATAACTATAGAGATAAACGTCACATGCTCTTGTTTCAGAATGGGTAAAAAGGTACAAATCTGCAAATATAAGTTGCATGAACTTGTAAATCTCTTATTTCCTGTCATATCTATAAGTTTGCCACTAAAATATCAGTCAGGAATGGCATAATTGCAACAAATACTAAAATAAAAAGGGCTTCTTTTATTCTTGAGATGGTAATAAAAGATTATGAAGTACATTTTGACAATATAAATAAACTATTTAAGAAGGGGAATTAACACAATCACTCAATCTCACTTTCCAGAGGTAGCCATTGCTAATGTTTTTTTAATGCAATTTTATCGAGATTTATTCATATACCATACAGTCATCCAAAGTGTACAATCAGTTGTTCACAGTAACATCACATAGTTGTGCATTCATCACCACAATCAAGTTTTTGAACATTTTCATTACTCCAAATAATAAAAGAATAAGAATAAAAATGAAAGTAAAAAAGAACACCTAAAACATCTCATAGTCTTTGCTCCCCTTTTTATTCATTTACTTTTTGTCCCCCTTTTTTCTTCTCATTTGTCTATACACTGGAAAAAGGGAATGTAAGCCACAAGATTTTCACAATCACACAGTCACACTGTATACACTATATAGTTCTATGATCAACTTCAAGAATCAAGGATACTTGATTGCAGTTCAACAGTTTCAGGTATTTCCTCCTAGCTATTCTAATACACTAGAAACTAAAAAGGAATATCTATATGATGCATAAGAATAACCTTCAGAATGACCTCTCAACTCCAGTTCAAATCTCTCAGCCACTAAACTTTATTTTGTTTAATTTCTCTTCCCCCTTTTGGTCAAGAAGTCTTTCTCAATCCCACAATGCCAGGTCCAGGCTCATCCCTGGGAGTCATGTCCCACATAGAGGGGAGGGCAGTGAGTTCACCTGCTGATTTCACTTAGCTAGAGAGAGGCCACCTCTGAGCAACAAAAGAGGTTTCTGGGGGTGAGCCTTAGGCACAATTATAAGTAGGCTTAGCCTCTCCTTTGCAGTAACAAGCTTCATAAGGGCAAACCCCAAGATAGAGGGCTTGGCCTACTACAATGGTGGTCCCCAATGCTTGCAAGAATATCAGGAATTCCCCAGGTGGGGAAATTTAATGTTTCCTCACTTTTCCCCAGGCTTTCAAGAGGACTTTGCAAATACTTTTTATTCTCTGCCCAAATTACTCTGGAACGTATCAGGGCTTCACGCTAACCTGTATGAACCAACAAGATCTCGCCCCCTATTCAAGTTTCCATGTAATTATGGTGTTTGAATAAACTGATCACACAAGTTAAATTATATGGTGTGCTACTGAAAGTATAGATCTTGCACCAAATAAATTCTCTTCCTTTGGTCTCACACAGAAGTTGAGGTTTTAAAACATAGTCAATATTACCCTTTTCCCTTTAGTCTGGTTTGCCTTAGTTCTAATCAAGTTCATTTTGTTCATATCTCTAATTAAAGTATGATCTCTTTTTCAGCTTTTTTGACATTTGCTGTATGGGGTAATGCTGACATTCATAGCTGCTGAACTCTGGCTCTGAGGCTCAGGTGTCACACAGATACCCAAAGTTACAGGGACAGACCAGGTTATACACAAAGGGATCAGCATCTCAGAACTTAGAGACAACCATTACAACTCATGAATAGATGTGACTGCTGTAAGAGCTTACAATGTAGGAAACTTTATCATAAGCCTTCCCCTGATAATCTATGCTGTCAGATTCAATTCTCAGAGTTTGTACATTATAGTTAGTCCATATTAGTGAGGTGTTATAATGTTTGTCTTTTTGATCCTGGCTTATTTCACTCAACATACTGTTGTCAAGATCCATTCACCTAGGTGCATATCTCACAACTTCATTTCTTCTTGCCGCCGATCACTATTCCAATGTATGGACACACCACAGTTCATCATTCCATATATCAGTTGATGTACCCTTAGGCCACCTGCATCCATTGAAAATTGTGAATATTGCTGCCATAAACACAGTGTGCAATGTCCACCCACCAATTCATCCCGGCAAGTGGGGGTGGAAAAAGAGGGCCCTGTTAGTAGACCCCAAGTTGATGGAACAGACTGCCAGTTGGCTGCACTTCTCTCTTCCAACTGCAGACTAGGTGGGCATCGGTTAGTGTTCTCAAAGAGGTGAATATCGCTCCCAGAGAGCTACCTTGACTCAGCTTGGCTTGCGTTTGCTGCAAAGCATTTGCCATTTATTGGAGTCTAAAATGAGACGAAGCGCGCTGCTTTCATAAGCACATGGTTTTCATTGAACTTAACCATTAATTGTCTTCTGATTATTTACTGTAATGTGTTAGATCGCAATGTTTCCTTAGTATTTTGATGAACTAGCACCAAGAAATATGTCACCGAAGTAAAATGATTGTCGATGCACTAACGAAATCCATTGGCTAGGCCAGGAGCCTCCCCTCCACAGAATCGGGCATTTATTTGGGAAGAAACAAGGGGTTGTACTATCAGATGGAACCACCTCTTTGGCAGTTTTTAGGATCAAGGAACAAAAGCACAAAGCCTATTGGGTCACAGGAGACCTTTTAATTAAATGTACTTTGTAATGAAAATCTGGTTTTAGAAAAGCAATATTAAAGGGTTCGTTCTTCATTTTATGAATGATTCACAACAGAATTTTTTAAAAAAATAGTTATCCAGTGAATTTAACATAACGTTATAGACTTAAATTCCATCTTTCTGTCACATACTGAGAACATCTCTAAAGTGTAAAGTGAAATAAACTAATATGATGCACAGAAGTTTAAACTGGAGGGAAGGGAGGGGTTTGGTGGGGCTCCGAAGTCCCTCCTCAGCTTCCCTTGTTGAGATCAGAACATCTTTCATGTGCTAATTAACAAAACAGGTTGAGCTTCAGCTCTATTTCTTCCCTAATTCCTATTTTTCAAAAAAGGAATTGAAAGCAGAGACTCAGATATTTGCACACCAATGTTCATAGCTGCATTACTCACAATTGCCAAAAGGTGGAAGCAACCCAGGTGTCCATCAACCGACGAACGGATAAATAGAATGTGGTACATACAGACAATGAAGTATTATTTGGCCTTAAAAAGAATGAAGTTCTGATGCTCGCAGCAACATGGATGAACCTTGAAGACATCATGTTGAGTGAAATAAGCCAGACATAAAAGGACAAATGTATGATCTCACTGATAAGAAATAATTAGTATAAGCAAATTTATAGAGTCAGAAACTGGAATATAGGTTACTAGGGGCTGGGATGGGGTTGGGAACGGGAAATTAATGCTTAAATTGTACAGAGTTCCTATTTGGGGTGTTGTAAAAGTTTTGATGATGGACGCTGGTGATGGCACGACATTGTGAATGTAATTATCAGCACTGAATTTATATTTGAATGGGGTTAAAAGGGGAAAGTGTAGGTTGTATATATGTTACTGGAATAAAAATAGAATAAAAAACATAAGATTGTAAGCACAAACAAGGAACCCTAATGTAAACCATGGATTATAGTTAATAATACAATTAGAATAATATTCTTTCTTTAATTGTAACAAAGATGCCATGCTAATGTGAAGTGTCAATAATGTAGGGGGGTATATGGTAGCTCTGTATTTTATGCATGATTTTTCTGTAAACCTACAACCACTGTAATAAAAAAAGTTAAAAAAAAAAAAAAAAAAAGGAAATGGAAGGGGCTAGTAAAATCCTCCTTACTAAATAATCTGGGAAACAGAACCCAGAGAAATTAAGAGATCACCTAAATCACTCAAACAGTGACTCACAGGTTAATGCTGTGCTTAGGAGCACAGGTTCTGGCGTTTGGCTCCCAAGTTCAAGTGGTGACTTCTCGGGCAACTTATTTCATTTTTCTGAGTGCAGGTTTTCTTATTGGCGAAGCAGAAACCAAGCGTCTCTACTGCCCAAGGGGGCTGTGAGGGTCATGGAGATTCTCCTCACGGTTCACTTGCAGGATGCCTCATTCCCTCCCAGGAAGCCCTCACGAGCGGTAGCACTACTCGTAATAATAATAAAAATGAGGATTAGATTGCAGCTCCCCTGGCCCCACCCAGGGCCCTCTCCTTCACGCACGAGTTGCGGCTGAGGTTCAACCCTGTCTCCTGGTTGGCACCAGCTGCCCGGAGTGAAGGCGACTTGCCGGGGTGGCCACGCAGTGTGGGGGGCTCCTGGTCTCCGCGTCACGCAGCTGGATGGACTCGGGGGTGCTCTGTTCTATTTTCTCGGATGTTAATGACTGGTGGAAGGAGAATGGGGAATGCACCCAGTCAACCCCACTGTAGCACACTCTCGTCCCGTCGAATTTACTCCAAGTTGTCCTGGGGATCAATAAGGCTCAGAAAGGTCAAAGTCCTCTGCAAAGGGGCACCTGTGGTACAGAAGCAGGAGGCCTGCAGGGCACCCAGGCCTTCCAGCAGACGGTCCGGGGAAATCAGCTGAGACCTGCCGCCCCGTCCGCTTTAACGGTGTCTTCTAAGCCTGTGTGTAAGGTTTAAAACATCACATTATGTTTCTTCATTTATACATTTGCAAAGGCAATCAAAGCAGAAGGCTTTCTGTACCTGTCTTCAGAAAATAGAATTGACTTATTCCTAATAACAAGAAATGATAAATTGGTCATTGTTGCCCTGAGATTTTTGCTTCTTTCTATAATGTAATGCATCAGTTCATAATAGTGTAATTTAAATGAAATATCACAAATTATGTCTATAAATTCGACACTCTTTATGTTCTTTGATCAGTTTATTCTTGAGCCTGACTTGAACTCTTCATGTGTGTGGGGAGCGGCTAAGCCCAAGGTGGTGGCTGTTGGTTGGTAACATGCAACACCCTTGGCCTGTTATGAAGTTGTCAGTGTTTTAAAACCCCACAGCAGCAAGGCGAACAGTTACAACTGGAGGTCCACATCTATTTTCAATTTATAACAGTTACAACTGGAGGTCCACATCTATTTTCAATTTATAACATTTGCGCCTCTTTGATAACATGTTGGATCTTTTCCTCTTCTGACTAAATCTCCTTTCTGTTCCTTATTCTTTTTATAGAGTGTTTCAATCTGTCCCACTTCTGAGCCAACCCCTGAGACGAGGACCCCATTTGGGAGGCTTTCCTGACCCTTCTCAGGTACACAGGCTCCTGGAGACGCGCACACGGTGAGGGAACGAGCTCTGGGACCAGCCTTTACTCGGATGAGTGCTCCCGGATGGCCACAGGGCCTCTGGAAGGAGTGGACAGCCTTCTCGAGGGGCCTGCAGAGGTCTGCTTCTTTCCAGTGTACCCCGTCTCCTGCACTTCCCTGCACTCCTTTATGGAGATTTCCAGAGGGACCAAAGCCATTTCTGCAACTATGTCACAGTGGAGCAGACTATGGCCTTTAGAGGCCCTGACCCTGCCAGGAAGATGACTTCCCGCATACCTAAAACCCCAAATGACATAATGATGATACTGCGATTTCACAATGAACCCCCACTTTTGTTCTCTCTTTAGTCCAATTTGTTGCTGGTGCCTGTGGTGTGGACATGGTCCTCAACCCCTGCGTGTGCATCCACGACCACACTGTCCAGGGCTCCGGGCCTCAGCGCCTGCTAGTGGTCTCTTAGGCCCCTGGGAGGGGTCTACTCTGCTGCATGACCCCCTCCCCTTTTCTTCTCTTCCTCCCTGCTCAAGGCTCTTAGCTCAGACACTTCTTCCTTATTCTCTGGCTCACATCTTCTTGCTGTTGGGGTTGAGGCAGATTTGTGCAGAAGCTGGTAATGATTCTGCATCAGTGCACAGCAGGAGCGAGGCCCCCAGGGCTGTCATTTCACCTGGGATCCTCACCTCTGCCCTCTGATGGAGGGGCAGGCTGAAGCTTTAGGCAGGCTTGCATGTGCCCTTTTGTCCATAGGTCTGTCTGTCCATCCATCGTTCCATCCACCCATCCATTCATCCTCCCACCCACCCACCCACCTATCCACCCATCCATCCATCCAGCCACCTATCCATCCATTCACATCCATCCCTCCACTCACTCATCCATCCATCCATCCATCCATCCACCCGCCTATCCGTCCATTCACATCCATCCATCCATCCACCCACTTATTCATCTCATCCATCCTTCAGTCAACACATTTTCTGAGGACCAGGAGCCAGGTGCTGTGCTAGGAGCTGGGAGTGTGCAGGGGAAAGGGGCTGGGACACTGTCCCTCCCCTGCGGTCGGGGCTAGGGTGAGAAGCCCATGGAGGAGGGGGCAGCAGCCTTGCTTGGGAGTGAGCGCCAATCTTTCCCTTCATCTTTCAGTGTGAAGCTTCATCCCTGGGTTCTCTGGTGGGGGCGTGGGGGGCCCTCGGGAAACAGGACCAGCGCTAGCCCGGTCACTTTGAGGTGAGTTTAAATCCAGATCTTTCTGACCAGTTGCATTTCTGACTGTTTTAAGTTTTTACAACAGAAAGACTTTCAAATGTGAATAAACGGTCGGCTCCTTCTGACCTTCTGCCCTCTAGTGTGTGTTTTCCCTTTAAACGCTATGCAAGTGACTGAGGCGCCCCGTTCTGGGAGCGAGCTGGCAAGTGCACGTCGCAGCTCTAGGTGTGTCTGACGCCCAGTTTCATGTCTGGATACTTGGTTGCATGAGCCGACACCCCCAGCACCTTCTAAATCAGGAAACGTGTTCATGTGGAAACTCTGTGGGGCCCCAGCCTGGGAAGAAGGAGCTCTGGAATTCCGCTTGGCTTCCTTTCTTTTTCTGTGGGGGGGTGTGAAAAAATTTTCTGTAGGAGGGAAATCCAGAAACTAGACTAATAGGTTCTGCTTCTGTTACCTCTGGTCAGAGAGGGAGCTGCAGCTGCTGCTTTTTTTTTCCCCGACGTGCATTGCTTGGCTTGGGTGCCTTGTGAGGAGCTCGGTGGAAAGTCTCTGGGGCCAAGGGGGATGGTTTTGTACACACCTCTGAAAGCTGAAGCAGGATTAAAAAATAAAGGCAGACTTCTGAGTTTCTGGAAGTTGGCTGGGCCTTCGTTTGCATAGGCACAGACCCCTGAGTGGGAGGCGGGGCCGTCGGTAAGTCTTTAAGAACAGGCTTTCTGATTATAATGAACCATTTGGCAGCGAGTTTGGAAATGCTAAGTCTCTGGCTTCCATCCTGCCAGATAGATCCTTTTGCCTGGTTGGAGTTCCCTCTTTGCGCCCCAAGGGGAGCACCAGGTGCGGGGGCCCTGGGGGACGGCTCGCCCATCTGGGGGGCCGTGCTGGGGGAGGGTCTCCGTCTCTCTCTCTGTATATCACCGAGTATTGTTTTTATAGTGAAGAAATCATCCCACCTGGGGAAAAAGCATGTCAGAGAAGGCTCTAAAGCAACATGCACACAGAAGAGAGCCTTGGTTTGGAGCTGCAGGTGGGGGCCGGATGGTAAGTGGCCCCGCGATAGGGGACCCAGCTCGCCCCTAGCCGCGCCGTGGGGGGTGACCTCCGCGGGCATTTGTGCCTTTCTGTATCGACCAGCCCTCTCAAGGAGAAAAACTACCCTGAAAACAGGCTCAAGTAATTCTTATTAGTTATTTTAGTTTTGTTGGCTTAAAAACTTGGGGGGGAAATATCTTTCAATGAGAGCAGGTGGCCGTGGAAAATTCCTTCTCTGCAGAAACTAGAGTCCCCCAAAAGTGAGGGAGCGCTGTTCTAGAGGAGGTGACCTATGGCCTGAAGTTTCCTTTAGGTTTAGCATTTTTTCCTTTTCTTTCTGTATCACATGTAGCCTTCAAGTGCTTATTTTCTCTGTTGCAATTTCATTACCCAGATTGGCCTTTACGTGGCTCTTCTTTAATAGAAACCTGATGAACTTCATAATTTATTTGAAATATGTGTTCAATACGAACCACTGCTCATTTTTACAAAGATTCAG
Organism: Choloepus didactylus; assembly: GCF_015220235.1. NCBI lineage: Eukaryota > Metazoa > Chordata > Mammalia > Pilosa > Megalonychidae > Choloepus > Choloepus didactylus. The sequence goes on along the minus strand of NC_051311.1, from coordinate 5,342,530 downwards.
TAACACAGCAGCCTCCATTTGTTTTCAAAAAATTTTCTATTCTCTCATCTTATTCCTCAGAGCACCCTGCTCGGGCTGTGTGGAAACACTGAGACACGTGAAAACATGTTCAACTTCCCCAATAATCAAAGAAATGCATATTAAAATGAGATAGTATCCTTTCCCCTATCGCTGTGTCAGAAATGAAAGCTATTCATAATAGCTGCCGTCAGTGGGGGAGGAGGAGGGAGAAGGCAGAGAGCACAGCCCCTTCCCCACGGAGGCTCAGCAGCCGCCCCTGCAGCCGCCCCGTTCCAGCCCCTGGGATCCGTAAATCATCCTGGGTTCCTACAAGAAGTCCCTTCTTGTTTTGTTGCTTCTCCTCCTCTTCCTCCCCCGCCTTTTTTTTTTTTTTTTTTTTGCAAGTGAGGAGTATTAATATAACCAATCCTTTGTCTTCATTTTAACCAGTTTTCTCCTTGTGCTATCTGTTCCTTTTTAAATTGATCATGCACATTTTCTTGCCTTCCTTGTATTAAGGATAACAAGAGTTTCCAAATTTTTCTTCTGGAAACATTTTCTTGTGAAAAATTTCTTCTGGGAAAATTTCTTCTGCATTATATCATGTTTAGTTGTAGGCTTGTTCTGTGATTCTTCTGGGGATTGTTTCCTTTTTCTTCTCAGGGTGATTTCACAGACCTCCAGATCCCACCCCCCTTTCCTGAGCTTCAGACAAAAGTGATCTGTTCGCACTTGATGACTGCTGTCAGGCCGTGGGACTAACTGCCTCTGGCTTTCTCACTCTGTACTTGCCCTTCTAGATCTGCAGCTGGGGGACAGATCCATGGGAAGTGCTCAGCTCTCTTCCCACTTCCTAAAAGACAGTCACATCGTGGGGCTCTTGTGGGACTCCATGTGACATCTTCCTAACCCCAGCACCTGCTCACAATTCCTTAAACTGATGGAGCAGAGGAAAGCTGCACCTGGGATCCCAGGGTGCATAGCAGCACCAGGATGGCAATCCCAGGATGCATTGCCATCTCAGAGTGCACTGCAACCCCAGGGTGACCGAAATCCCAGGGTGCATAGTGACACCAGGATAGCAATCCCAGGGTGCACAGCAGTCCCAGAATGCACTGCAATCCCAGAGTGCACAGCAATCCCAGGTACATGGTAATTCCAGGGTGACTGGAATCATGTGGTACACAGCAATACCAGGATGGCAACAAAGGTTGACTGCAATCCCAGGGTACACTGCAATCCCAGAGTGCACAGCAATCCCAGAGTGCAATGCAATCCCAGGTGCATTGTAATCCCAGGGTGACTGCAATCCCAGAGTGCACTGTAATCCCAGGGTGACTGCAATCCCAGGGTGCACTGCAATCCCAGGGTGACAGCAATCCCAGGATGCACTGCAATCCCAGGGTGACTGCAATCCCAGGGTGACTGGAATCCCAGGGTGACTGGAATCCCAGGGCGACTGCAATCCCAGGGTGCACTGGAATCCCAGGGTGACTGCAATCCCAGGGTGCACTGGAATCCCAGGGTGACTGGAATCCCAGGGTGACTGCAATCCCAGGGTGACTGCAATCCCAGGGTGCACTGGAATCCCAGGGTGACTGCAATCCCAGGGTGACTGCAATCCCAGGGTGACTGCAATGCCAGGGTGCACTGGAATCCCAGGGTGACTGCAATGCCAGGGTGCACTGGAATCCCAGGGTGACTGCAATCCCAGGGTGACTGCAATGCCAGGGTGCACTGGAATCCCAGGGTGACTGCAATCCCAAGGTGACTGGAATCCCAGATGTACGGTAATTCCAGGATTCATGGCAATCCCAGGATTCTTCTCTCTGACTCACCCACAGAATTTTACGTGTGGTCACACCTCCCAGGATGCTGTACCCCACTGTTGTCAGCCTTCTTCCTAGCCTTGTGTTTTCCGGTAGAGGGGCCAGCGTGCGTGGGGATCTTACTCAGGCATCACAGCCCATCACTCCATGTTTTGTAGCCACAGGCCCTTCCTCTCTGAGACAGGAGGTAGGCCCAGGGGGGAGCGTAAAACGTCTTCCTGCTTTTTGCAGTAGCGGTAATGCTGGGTGGACATTTCTAACCGGCTTCTGCCTCAGAATGTCTCTCGTGTGAGTCTTTGCTCGAGGGGAAGGAGAGGAGCCTGCTATCCTTTTCCCGGGGCCTTGCAGTGTCTCCCTGTTGCCCACTCCCAGGGTCTGTCCTGCTCCCTGCTCCCCCAATCTATATCCTCTGCTCCCATCGTGTATTCCTGCTGCTCCTTTCTGGCAGGTTCTCTTTTGTCTGCACAGCTAGATCCTTCCAGGTAACGCTGAGACCAAATTCTATCTCCTTCGTGAAGCCCTTTGACGAACTCAGCCTACTTGAAGTCCTCTGTTTTCATCCATTCATCCAACCTTCTATCCAATCCATCCACCCACTCATCCACCCACCCACGCATCCACCCACCCACTCATCCATCCATCCATCATCCCCCACCCACCCGCCCACACATCCGTCGTCATCCATCCATCCAGCCATTCACTGGACAAACTTTTGCCGGATGCCCTTGCTTTGCCAATCACTGTACTTAGTGGGGGTCCCACAGGAAATAGGGCAGACCTGTTTCCTGCCTCCCTGGGGCTGAGATTCTGGGAGATGTCGGCACACACAGAAATCACATCTTAATTGATTTCTTCAGTTCTTCTCATTTTAATTTATTATTTAGGGCAAACTTTTTTTTTTTTTCCAACCAGTAAAACCCAGTTCTGGAACACAGGCCCAAATATGGATTTCCTGGGAAGTGCTGAGGTGGCTCACAGAGTGGCAGGGAGGGTGGAAACCCCACTTCCAGGTGGCAGGAAGTGGAGGTCTGGGGTCCGCAGCGGCAGGCATGTCAGACTTCTCTTCAGGCACTGCTGCCTCTTCCGTCACTGCTGCTCTGGTTGTCACTGCTGTTTGGTTTCCCAGGAGGAGACTGGGATTTTTAAGCTCGAATGTGGAGATTGCCCCAGATCAGTCAGGCCTGGGTGGGGGAGCTGGGGTCCCTGAGGGCCTTCCCTGCTGAGCAGGGCCCTTTCCTAGCGCAGGGGACTCCCGGGGATGCTGTGCCACGCTGCCCAGCTCGCCCTCCACGAGCTTCCAGGAGGCCGGGGGGCTGTGGGCTCGCCTGGAATTGCCTCTGCCAGGAGCTGCCCTGCCTGGGATCCCACCCCTGGGCTGGGGGTGCTGAGGGGCCCAGCGTGGGGGCTTGGAGGGGCTCCCGTTTCAGGGCTGCCCTGGAAGACGGCACCCAGCCCTGCCAGCCTCTCGGCCTGACCTGGTCCTCCCCTCCCCGCAGGCTCTGACCAGGGAGAGCCCCTGAAGCTTCCTGCACCCTTGCCCCTCTGTGTCTGCTTCCTGAGGAAGCCGGCTCGCCGCACGCCCTCCGCATCCTGCACACGCAGTTGACGATGGTGCATCACTGGGCGCGGCCTGTTAACTGTTTCACTGGGGGACGAGCGCCTCGGTGGGAAGGACACGGCCCTGGTACGCAGCCTCCTCCCCAGCTGAGCTCCCAGGAATCACCCAGAACGTCCTGTTGATTTTCCCCATTTGGGAGGCAAAGTTGTGGCAAGAGAACATGCCAAGATGCTGCTGTTCTAGTTGACCAGAGATTTAGCACTTCGAAAACCTCCTTTAAAAGGGCCTTAAGCTGCAGACAAGAGGTTTCACTGTTGAGTGGTCAGCTCGTTTGCAGACCAGAGACTTCTCATCTTGTCTCGCAGCTCACGTCTCCTTCTCTTCCCTGCTCTGGGGATGCAGCCACGTAATCTTACAAAACATGCTCAAGTAACGATTTTAAGAGATGTTTCCACATGTCTTGAGTGTGTGGGGGAGATTGTGCAGCCCACACCGTGACATCAAACGTCTCAGTGACGGCCTTCGTGAGCTGGCTGGGTCCTTGACAGTCCTGGGCTAGGAAAAATGGAGAGTTGGTGACGGGCTCCCCCCAGGCTTTGGTCTTTAAAATGAATGCTTTTTTCAAGAAGATGTGCTTCAAGAATAAGCCATCTCCGTCAGCACCTCGTAGTCATTTCACTTCTAAAATTCCTTTTACCTTGGGAATCTTCTGTTGTTTTTTTGTTTTTCCCCAGGCTCCTGGCCGCCCCCCGCCCCTCCCATTCAGAGCTGACGCTCGCAGGGGGAAGTTATTGCCTCCTTCCCGCCGGTTTCTGTCTGATTCTGATAATGTAATAATATTTCATCCGGCGAGCACATGGTGCAGCCACATTTCCTCCCTTCAGTGCACATGTGGAGTTTCCTTTCATTTCAGAAAAATTGTGCTGTGAGCACAGCAAGGAGAATAACGCCTATATTTTTCCTCTTATAAGGAATGTGCTTTTATGGTATGTTTTTAGCTGGTTAAGAAGCTAGGGCAACAAATGGCCATCCCATCCAAGTTTCAGCAAAGGACTCTTTTTTTTTTTTTAATTAAATTCAGTTTTATTGAAATATATTCACATACCATACAATCATCCATAGTACACAATGACTGTTCACAGTAAGATCATATAGCTGTACATTCATCACCACAATCTATTTGTGAACATTTTACTTACATCAGAAAGAATCAGAATAAGCATAAAAAATAGAAGTAAGAAAAAGAACACCCAAACCATCCCCCCATCCCACCCTATTTGTCATCTACTTTTTGTCCCCTTTTTTCTACTCATCCGTCCATACACTGGATAAAGGGAGTGCGATCCACAAGGTTTTCACGATCACATTGTCACTCCTTGTAAGCTACATTGGTTTATACAATCATCCTCTGGAGTCCAGACTACTGGGTTGGAGTTTGGTAGTTTCAGGTATTTACTTCTAGCTATTCCAATACATTAAAACCTAAGAGGTGTTATCTATATAGTGCGTAAGACTGTCCACCAGAGTGACCTCTCGACTCCATTTGAAATCTCTCAGCCACTGAAACTACTTCATTTCATCTCACATCCCCCTTTTGGTCAAGAAGATATTCTCAGTCCCACGATGCCGGGTCCAGATTCATCCCAGGAGTCATATCCTGCATTGCCAGGGAGATTTACACCCCTGGGAGTCGGGTCCCACGTAGTGGGGAGGACAGGGAGTTCACCTGCTGAGATGGCTTAGAAAGAGAGAGAGAGAAAGGCCACATCTGAGCAACAAAGAGGTACTCACGGGGAGACTCTTAGGCACAATTACATGCAAGTTTAGCCTCTCCTTTGCAGTAACAAGCTTCATAAGGGCCAGTCCCACAAAATAGGGCTCGGCACTTCAAACCGCCAGTCCCAATGCTTGTGACAACATCAACACCAGTCCAGGTGAGGATGTCCAACACTTCTGCACCTTCCCCCATCTCCTCGGGGTGGGGGGGATGACTGTAAATATATTTTTTATTCTCTGCCCAAATTACTCTGGGATGTGTCACTATTTCACTCCAGCCTATACTAACCTACCGTATCTCACTTCCTATTCAAAGTTCCATGTAACTGTGGTGTTTGAACAAACTGACTGTAGAGTTATACTGTTTAGAAAATATAGATCCTGCACCAAATAGACATCTCTTCCCTTGGTCTCATATGGAAGTTGAAGTTTTAAAACACAGTTTCAACCTTTACCCTTTGGCCTGGTTTGCCTTAGTCTTAACCAGATCTGCTTCATTCATATCACTAACTGAAGTCTGGGCTCTTTTTCAGCCCTACAGTGCCATACTGTATGCACTAATACTGACATTCATATCTGCCGAGCTCTAGCTCTGAGTTTCAGGTGTCTCAGAGATACGCATTGTTCCAGAGACCAATCAGGTTGTACGCTAGGGGATCAGCATCTCAAAGTTTAGAGATAGGCATTACAATTCAGGGATAGAGTTAACTGCTGTAAGAGCTTACAATCTAGGGAGCATTACAATAATCATTTCCACGTTAGGCTATGTTCTAAGATTTAATTCTGAGTTTACACGTTGTAGGTAGTCCATATTGGTGAGGCATTAAAGTGTTTGCCTTTATTTCTTGTGTACTTCACTCAGATACTGTGTACAGGATCCATTCACCTCGTTGTGTGTCTCACAGCTTCACTCCTTCTCATAGTTGCTCAGTGTTCCATCAGCAAAGGACTCTTGATTGTAGCACAGGCCCTAAAAATTTAGGGTAGGCACCTTCCTGGAGGCAACTTTTAAAACCACGAGACTGGATGAGGAGACTGTAACTCTAGGAACCTGTGCGCCCCTTAGGAAGAAACGGAGAGTTTTCTTCCAGGTGGAGAGGCGGGCGGCCGAGCGCTCGTCTTCTGAAGTGGTGGAGTGCACACATTAGTCGGACTTGCGTTTTTAAAGCCTGTCTCTTGCTTTTCACATTTTCTCTCTCCCCACAGGACTCTGGCTCGGGACAGCCTTGGCTGCTTCCTTGCAAAGGGCTCGTTTCACGAGGTGCAGAAGGGGGAGCCGGCCCCGTGCTCAACTTTCCATCCTGCCTTGAATGACCTGGCAAAAGTCGGTGTGATTTAGGACATGTTAGGGTCCCACTTTTGTTGGAGTATTCTCCTGCACATTTTAAGCCACTGTTACATCATCTGCATGCCTAGTTAATAACTGTGCATAACTGAGGGGCCCTCCTGACGAGTGAGGGTGGGACAAAACTGGGGGAGGAAACTTTCCCTCCTGCTCTTTCCGGTCCAGGCTTGAAGATGGGGAGGGATCCTGGATGGAGGCAGGGAGAGGCTGCCTGGCTGATATCGGGAGGTCCCCCATGTGTGGGGCCCGAAGACCCAAAGTCCTGCCACAGGGGCTGGTGTCCAGAACGTTCTAGACCTTTCCATGGGATGTCTTAGGCTGTGTGAATTCATGCAGCCAAACTGAAAATCAGACCCAGGTGTAGACACACATCTCCCTCACCCCTCTCCCATCCCCAAAGATCCCCATGTTTCTGCAGGACCAGGATGCCAAAGCCGCCTTGAGGGAGTCCATCACCGGGGCCCAGACTTCTCAGTGACGTGCTGCCCTTTTCTCAGAGATGCTTGAAGACTCCTTTGTACCCACCATGTGCTCGGGAATGAAAAGCTCCCGTTGTGTGTAGTGGGTAAAGCCACCTGCATCCAGGGGTTCCCAAGCTTTTTTATGGCAGGGACACCAGGGAGAAGGAGAGTCCCCTGGAGACAGCAGTGACTCCCTGCCTTTCTCAGATGCTAAAGAAAGCTTGGGGTTGGGGTGGCGCAAATAAGGGAGATGAGAGGGAAGTTAGTGAGCTAATGCTGATGCACCTCTCATTTTAAAAAATGTAAATATTTGCAGAAGATGCTAGAAACAAATGCCTGGTGACGTACCTGTCCAACGATGCCAACGCCCCAGCTCCCAGCATCTCTGCTCCAGACCAGCCTGGTGCCATCGGATCAATTGATTATTGGGATATGGAAATTTCATCATTTAACAGGGAATTATGTGCCATCCACAGGTAGCCTGGTCCCAATAGCTTCTAGTCTCCGCCAAAACCAGTCCTTGATTTGATAAGCCGTCTCGGCCTTAACCTACAGCACGTTCCCAAGAGGGGTGCTGAGGCCCTCTTTAAGGATGACAGGCAGGCCAGGGACCGTATTTTCCAGCCAGACTAGACCATGTAGCATTCCCTAGAGAGAGGCCACACCCTGCCACACCATGCCCTTCAGAGAGTTTGTGTTTCTGGCCTCCTGGGACGCTTTGCCCCACACAGGGGCCTGGCTGCCCTGCACCTCCCTTAGCCTCTCTGTCCTCAGTGCAGCTGTGCACTGCCCTCTGAATCCTCACCATGTTCTAATATGTCTTTTCTGGTGCTTGACGTGCCCTCTTTTGTGTTCTTGTTTTTGTGTCTGTGTTCTGGTAGGTTATACGATCCTCACTGGGAAAAGCGGAGGCAGTGGCTGTTGTGGTTAGGGTTTGGACGGATGCGCTGGAGCCTGCCAATCCCTGTGTGGCCACTTGTCTTGGGCAGATTCCTCTGAGCCTCCTTGACTTCACCTGTAAACGGGTATAGTAACTTCCCCCCACGCAGGGTTGGATGTTCACCTGCCTCGGGGGGGCTCTCAGAGGGTGACATTGAGTGCTTCCCCGGACATCCGTCCATGGCTTTCCCAGCAGGCGGTTCGTAGTTTACAACCCCAACGACTATTTATCAAATCAGTTTGGGTTGAGCGGGGCGAGTTTGGACCTGCACGCAGCCAATCAAAGAGCATTAGAAGAGCAGCTACGAGAAAGTTCTCATTCTTTCCCTCCCCTGCTCTCCTGGGGCTCTTTAGGCACTTGCACTTTTAAAAAATGTTTTTGTTTTGTCTTCTCCACTCGATCCTAGGATTCTGGAGGATGTGGGCTGTTTCTGGGTCTCTGTTTATTTTCTACAGGGTATAAAGGAGGACATCAATCAATATTTGCTTAATGAATGAATGAATTCCTTCTCTTGCTGTCTTTTGCCCTGCATTTGCTGAACTCACTAGGAAATTTGCTTTGCGTTTTGGTGCTCCCAGGGCCGCCTGTCCCCGAGGGCCAGGGGACATCACTATCCTTCCCGAGGCCAGTGCCTGTCCTCGGAGGGAAATCAGCAGCAGAGTTGGAGTAGAACTCAGGAGCCCAGGCCAACAGCCGCAGATGTTAAACCTGGCTTCTCGGGAATGTGAATTGCTGAGAGCCTGGGATGGGACAGCGGAAAGAACGCCCACCAGAGACGGCTGGGGCGGGGGCTGAGCAGGGTGGGAGGAGACCAGGAATTGGCAGTGGAAAATGCTGGAATATTTTCCAGCCTCCACCCCTCCTGGTGCAGCTCAGGGCTTCCTGGTTCTCCTTTTCTTTAGGATTCAAAATAGGAATGCAAGGAGAGAAAAAGAGGCCTCACAGGATGGGCTTGCGTGAGAATAGGAGAGCTGAGGGCTGTCGGGGAAATTTGTGCTCTAAAGGCTGCTGGGGTATGGGAGAAGCTTATACTAAACACAAGTGCAAAGAGAAGACAGAACAATTGTAAATGTGCTATGTTTTTGTTTTTTTCTGACCTAGAAAATGACAGACCCCTCCTTAACATTTGCAGCACTGTAAACCTCTGACTGTCTCCATCTTCTTTCTCTTCTAGAGTCAGAGTTGAAGTCTTTCCGAGCGATGGCTGCACGTGAGATGTCCATGGAATGTTCTGGAAGGTGAGGGACCCTGCTTGCCTGGACAGCTGCTGTCAGTTAGGGTCTCTCTGAAGACCACTGTGACAGCACCTGAAGGGCTCATTAGCTTAGAACTTGATAGAAGTAGACAAGGTGCTAATGACGAATGCCAACACCTGCCTGGCGGAGGGAGGCCTAGAGCCAGTTTACTCGGCACCATTTTATATAAAACGACCACAGATACCTTCCGCTGTGGCTCTGCTGCCAATTCACGGTCCCTCACTGCCGGGGGCTGGCGAAACCTTTAGCTGCATGTCCATTTTCCTCCTTTTAGTGGTCCCCTGTTTTGTCTGCTGACCTTTTCAGCAGGTCCCAGGCCACTGTAATCCTGCACCGTTTTGTTCTGGAACGGTTGTTTCGCCCCATGGGGGGCCTTTTCTTTCTCTACTATTAACAGAACAGATCCTATTGCAAGTGCACCAAGTCTGGAGCTGGAATAACTGGGTGCTTATTCACCCACTATTGCAGTGAGGCGTGCCCTGATGTGTGTGGTTAAGCACCTGTTGTCTATGGATCCCAGGAGACGCTCCTCTCCGTGTCTTTTTTTTTTTTGACTTTTTTTTTTAATTGAGATATATTCACATACCACGCAGTCATACAAAACAAATTGTACTTTCGATTGTTCACAGTACCATTACATAGTTGTACATTCATCACCTAAATCAATCCCTCACACCTTCATTAGCACACACACAAAAATAACAAGAATAATAATTAAAGTGAAAAAGAGCAATTTAAGTAAAAAAGAACACTGGGTACCTTTGTCTATTTGTTTGTTTGTTTCCTTCCCCTATTTTTCTACTCGTCCATCCATAAACTAGACAAAGTGGAGTGTGGTCCTTATGGCTTTCCCAATCCCCTTGTCACCCCTCATAAGCTACATTTTTATACAATTGTCTTTGAGATTCATGGGTTCTGGGTTGTAGTTTGATAGTTTCAGGTATCCACCACCAGCTACCCCAATTCATTAGTACCTAAAAAGGGTTGTCTAAAGTGTGCATAAGAGTGCCCACCAGAGTGACCTCTCGGCTCCTTTTGGAATCTCTCTGCCACTGAAGCTTATTTCATTTCCTTTCACACCCCCCTTTTGGTCAAGAAGATGTTCTCCGTCCCACGATTCCAGGTCTACATTCCTCCCCGGGAGTCATATTCCACGTTGCCAGGGAGATTCACGCCCCTGGGTGTCTGATCCCACGTAGCGGGGAAGGCAGTGATTTCACCTTTCAAGTTGGCTTACCTAGAGAGAAAGGGCCACATCTGAGCGACAAAGAGGCACTCAGGAGGAGGCTCTTAGGCACAATTATAGGGAGGCCTAGCCTCTCCTTTGCAGCAACCATCTTCCCAAGGGTAAAACCTATGGTAGAGGGCTCAACCCATCAAACCACCAGCCCTCTATGTCTGTGGTCATGTTAGCAACCATTGAGGTGGGGTAGGCCAATACCCCTGCATTCTCCACAGGCTCCTCAAGGGGGCTCTACATATTTTTTTCCTTGTTTTTTTTTTTTTAACTTTTTTTTTTTTAATCAACTGTATGAAAAAAAAAATTAAAAAAAAAAAAAAACATGCAATAAAAGAACATTTCAAAGAGACCGTAATAAGGAAGTAAGAAAAAGACAACTAACCTAAGATAACTGTTTTACTTCCATCATGTTCCTACTTTACCCCAAGAAAGTTACCTAATATAGCAACATTTCTGTGAACTTGTTCCTACTATATCCATCAGAAATTAACAGACCATAGTCATTCCTGGGCATCCCGAGAATGTTAAATAGCTTATCCGTTCTACTTGGATTATTGTTCCCCCTTCCTTAATTGCTCTCTATTGCTAGTTCCCCTACATTCTACATTATAAACCATTTGTTTTACATTTTTCAAAGTTCACATTAGTGGTAGCATATAATATTTCTCTTTTTCTGCCTGGCTTATTTCGCTCAGCATTATGTCTTCAAGGTTCATCCATGTTGTCATATGTTTCACGAGATCGTTCCTTCTTACTGCCGTGTAGTATTTCATCGTGTGTATATATCACATTTTATTTATCCACTCATCTGTTGAAGGACATTTGGGTTGTTTCCATCTCTTGGCAATTGTGAATAATGCTGCTATAAACATTGGCGTGCAGATATCTGTTCATGTCACTGCTTTCCGATCTTCTGCGTATATACTGAGAAGTGCAATCGCTGGATCGAACGGTAATCTATATCTAGTTTTCTAAGGAACTGCCAGACTGACTTCCAAAGTGGCTGAACCATTATACAGTCCCACCAACAATGAATAAGAGTTCCAATTTCTCCACATCCCCTCCAGCATTCGTAGTTTTCTGTTTGTTTAATGGCAGCCATTCTAATCGGTGTTAGACGGTATCTCATTGTGGTCTTAATTTGCATCTCTCTAATAGCTAGTGAAGTTGAACATTTTTTCATGTGTTTCTTGGCCATTTGTATTTCCTCTTCAGAGAACTGTCTTTTCATATCTTTTGCCCATTTTATAATTGGGCTGTCTGTACTATTGTCATTGAGTTGTAGGATTTCTTTATATATGCAAGATATCAGTCTTTTATCAGATACATGGTTTCCAAAAATTTTTTCCCATAGAGTTGGCTGCCTCTTTACCTTTTTGAGAAATTCCTTTGAGGTGCAGAAACTTCTAAGCTTGGGGAATTCCCATTTATCTATTTTTTCTTTTGTTGCTTGTGCTTTGGGTGTAAAGTCTAGGAAGTGGCCACCTAATACAAGGTCTTGAAGATGTTTTCCTACATTATCTTCTAGGAGTTTTATGGTACTTTCTTTTATATTGAGATCTTTCATCCATTTTGAGTTAATTTTTGTGTAGGGTGTGAGGTAGGGGTCTTCTTTCATTCTTTTGGATACGGATATCCAACTCTCCCAGCCCCATTTGTTGAAAAGACCTTTATGACTCAGTTCAGTGACTTTGGGGGCCTTATCAAAGATAAGTTGGCCATAGATCTGAGGGTCTATCTCCGAATTCTCTATTCAATTCCATTGATCTATATGTCTATCTTTCTGCCAGTATCATGCTGTTTTGACAACTGTGGCTTTATAATAAGCTTCAAAGTCAGGGAGTATAAGTCCTCCCACTTCGTTTTTCTTTTTTAGAGTGTCTTTAGCAATTCGAGGCATCTTCCCTTTCCAAATAAATATGATAACTAGCTTTTCCAAGTCTGCAAAGTAGGTTGTTGGAATTTTGATTGGGATTGCATTAAATCTGTAGATGAGTTTGGGTAGAATTGACATCTTAATGACATTTAGCCTTCCTATCCATGAACATGGAATATTTTTCCATCTTTTAAGGTCCCCTTCTATTTCTTTTAGTTGAGTTATGTAGTTTTCTTTGTATAGGTCTTTTACATCTTTGGTTAAGTTTATTCCTAGGTACTTGATTTTTTTAGTTGCTACTGAAAATGGTATCTTTTTCTTGAGTGTCTCTTCAGTTTGTTCATTTCTAGCATATAGAAACATTACTGACTTATGTGCATTAATCTTGTATCCCGCTACTTTGCTAAATTTGTTTATTAGCTCTAGTAGCTGTATCGTCGATTTCTCAGGGTTTTCCAGATAAAAGATCATATCATCTGCAAACAATGACAGTTTTACTTCTTCTTTTCCAATTTGGATGCCTTTTATTTCTTTGTCTTGCCGGATTGCCCTGGCTGGCACTTCCAGCACAATGTTGAATAACAGTGGTGACAGCGGGCATCCTTGTCTTGTTCCTGATCTTAGAGGGAAGGCTTTCAGTCTCTCACCATTGAGTACTATGCTGGCTGTGGGTTTTTCATATATGCTCTTTATCATATTGAGGAAGTTTCCTTCAATTCCTACCTTTTGAAGTGTTTTTATCAAAAAGGGATGTTGGATTTTGTTGAATGCTTTTTCAGCATCTATTGAGATGATCATTTGATTTTTCCCTTTTGATTTGTTAATGTGTTCTATTACATTGATTTATTTTCTTATGTTGAACCATCCTTGCATGCCTGGAATGAACCCCACTTGGTCATGGCGTATGATTTTTTTAATGTGTCTTTGGATTCGATTTGCAAGTATTTTGTTGAGGATTTTTGCATCTATATTCATTAGGGAGATTGGCCGGTAGTTTTCCTTTTTTGTAGCATCTTTGCCTGGTTTTGGTATTAGATTGATGTTAGCTTCATGAAATGAGTTAGGTAGTGTTTCGTTTTCTTCAATGTTGTGAAAGAGTTTGAGTAAGATTGGTGTCAGTTCTTTCTGGAAAGTTTGGTAGAATTCCCCTGTGAAGCCATCTGGCCCTGGGCATTTATTTGTGGGAAGATTTTTGATGACTGATTGGATCTCTTTGCTTGTGATGGGTTGATTAAGGTCTTCTATTTCTTCTCTGGTCAGTCTAGGTTGTTCATATGTTTCCAGGAAATTGTCCATTTCCTCTACATTATCCAGTTTGGTGCCATACAGTTGTTCGTAGTATCCTCTTATAATTTTTTTTAATTTCTTCAGGATCTGCAGTTATGTCACCATTATCATTCATTATTTTGTTTATATGGGTCTTCTCTCTTTTTGATTTTGTCAGTCTAGCTAGTGGCTTGTCAATCTTGTTGATCTTCTAAAAGAACCAACATTTGGTGATATTTATCCTCTCTATTGTTTTTTTGTTCTCTATGTCATTTTTTTTTTTTTTTTGCTTTAATCCCTGTTATTTCTTTTCTTCTACTTGGTTTAGGATTGGTTTGCTGTTCATTTTCTAGCTTCTTCAGTTGATCCATTAGTTCTTTGATTTTGGCTCTTTCTTCCTTTTTAATATATGCGTTTAGTGCTATAAATTTCCCCCTTAGCACTGCTTTTGCTGCATCCCATAGGTTTTGGTATGTTGTGTTCTCATTTTCATTTGTCTCTACATATTTAGCAATTTCTCTTGCTATTTCTTCTTTAACCCACTGATTGTTTAGGAGTGTGTTGTTTAACCTCCAGGTATTTGTGGATTTTCTAAGTCTCTGATGGTTATTTACTTCTAATTGTATTCCATTGTGGTCAAAGAATGTGCTTTGAATAATTTCAATCTTTTTAAATTTATTGAGGCTTGTTTTATGTCCCAGCATATGATCTATTCTGGAGAAAGTTCCGTGAGCACTAGAAAAGTATGTGTATTCTGGTGATTTGGGATGTAATGTTCTGTATATGTCTGTTAAATCTAATTCATTTATCAGATAGTTTAGGTTTTCAATTTCCTTATTGGTCCTCTGTCTGGTTGATCTATCTATAGGAGACAGTGATTTGTTGAAGTCTCCCATGATTATTGTGGAAACATCAATTGCTTCCTTTAGTTTTGCCAGTGTTTCTCTCATGTATTTTGTGGCACCTTGATTGTGTGCATAGACATTTATGATTGTTATTTCTTCTTGTTGAATTGCCCGTTTTATTAGTATGTAGTGGCCTTCTTTGTCTCTCAAAACATCCCTGCATTTAAAGTCTATTTTATCTGAGATTAATATTGCTACACCTGCTTTCTTTTGGCTGTAGCTTGCATGAAATATTTTTTTCCATCCTTTCACTTTCAATTTCTTTGTGTCCCTGTGTCTAAGATGAGTTTCTTGTATGCAACATATTGATGGCTCATTTTTTTTTGATCCATTCTGCGAATCTATATCTTTTAATTGGGGAATTTAATCCATTTACATTCAATGTTAAAACCGTGAAGGCATTTCTTGAATCAGCCATCTTATCCTTTGGTTTATGTTTGTCATATATATTTTTCCCCTCTCTCTATTAATATCCTCTATTGTACCCATACCGAATTTCTTTAGTACTGAACCTTTCTCCAAGTCTCTCTGTCCTTTCTTTGTTTCTCTGTCTGTAGGGCTCCCTTTAGTATCTCCAGTAGGGCAGGTCTCTTGTTAGCAAATTCTCTCAGCATTTGTTTGTCTGTGAAAAATTTAAGCTCTCCCTCAAATTTGAAGGAGAGCTTTGCTGGATAAAGTATTCTTGGTTGGAAATTTTTCTCACTCAGAATTTTAAATATATCGTGCCACTGCCTTCTCGCCTCCATGGTGGCGGCTGAGTAGTCACTACTTAGTCTTATGTTGTTTCCTTTGTATGTGGTGAATTGCTTTTCTCTTGCTGCTTTCAGAACTTGCTCCTTCTCTTCCGTGTTTGACAGTGTGATCAGAATATGTCTCGGAGTGGGTTTATTTGGATTTATTCAATTTGGAGTTCGCTGAGCATTTATAATTTGTGTATTTATGTTGTTTAGAAGATTTGGGAAGTTTTCCCCAACAATTTCTTTGAATACTCTTCCCAGACCTTTACTGTTTTCTTCCCCTTCTGGAACACCAATGAGTCTTATATTAGGATGTTTTATATTATCTATCATATCCTTGAGGTCCATTTCGATTTTTTCAATTTTTTCCCCATTCTTTCTTTTATGCTTTCATTTTCCATTCTGTCATCTTCCAGGTCACTGAATCGTTGTTCAGCTTCCTCTAGTCTTGTACTATGAGTGTCCAGAATCTTTTTAATTTGGTCAACAGTTTCTTTAATTTCCATAAGATCATCTATTTTTTTATTTAGTCTTGCAATGTCTTCTTTATGCTCTTCTAGGGTCTTCTTGATATCTTTTGTATCCTGTACTATGGTCTCATTGTTCATCTTTAGTTCTTTGAGTAGCTGCTCTAGGTGCTGTGTCTCTTCTGATCTTTTGATTTGGGTGCTTGGGCTTGGGTTATCCATATCGTCTGGTTTTTTCATATGCTTTATAATTTTCCATTGTTTTTGGCCTCTTGGCATTTGCTGAACTTGATAGGGTTCTTTTAGGATGTGTAGACCAATTGAAGTCCTTATCTCTAATTTATCAGATGTACAGCTTCGTGGAGTACACTTTCTCTAACTAACCAGCAGGTGGCGTCCACGAGCCACCTGTTCTCCACAAGCCAGTTCTCCCCTGCTTTGCCTTTGTGGTGAGTGGGGGAGTGAGTCTTGTGGGGTCCAATTGGTGTACCAAGCTTGCGTGTGTAGTTGGTGTTGCCTGCCCTGTATATGGGGCGTGTTTCTGGGCAGTCAGGGAGAGAGAGTGGCTCTAACAATCAAATCTCCCTGGTGATCCTGGAGTTTTAAAGCTGCTGCAATAGTCTAATCCTTCAGTTCAGTCCTGCCACAGTTTGTCTCTGCCACTGACCCACAAGTCCTTGGTATTGGCGTATGGCTCCTGAGACTTGCGAGTGGGTCCCTCTTCCAGGCCGTGCACCCCCTGGTCCTCTGTTGAGGGATGACTGTGCTATGTCACAGGTGAGTGCCGTCCCCCCAGGGCAGTTCTGGGCTGCTGGGCTGTGTAGGGAGGCTCCCAGTCTGCTGAAATGATGGCTGAATGGGGCTTTGTTAATTCACACTGCTCTACCTTCCCAACTCTGGGACAATCCACTGAGGTTGCAGGGAAGGCTAATGTCCACGCCCAGTTTTGCGGTGTGTGTGTGGGTTGTCTGGGGCGGCTTTGGGCTATGGGGCTGGCGATGGGCAGGAGTGTTTCCTGTCCACCAGGATGGTGGCTGTGAGTGGACACCCCCCTTTTCTTGGGAAGTTGTGGTGTTTAGTGAATTTTCTCAGCCACTGGATTATTGCCTTTTGTCTCAGAGCTCTGTTAGTTCTGCTCTTGTCTTGACCTGCCCAGATTGCAAGTCTTTGAAGCTTTCTGTATTGGGCTTCTTAGAGTAATTGTTTTAGAAAAAGAAAAAAGGATTAAAAAAAAAAAAAGGGCCCTCCTCACAGATCTAATGGGTTATTGACATACTAAGAGACAAAGCAATTAGGGTCATTAAGGAAAGGTCCACAGGGCAGAGAGATCAGCTTTTCTTTGGGATTTGCATGTGAGCCTCAGGGCCTGAGCTCTGGCCTTCCCCTTTCTATGTTCACCAGAACTCCAAATATCCTCCACTTTTATTTTGGAGTTCTTCGTGTTGTTTTTTTCTATGCCTGCCTCCTCTCTGCTGGGCTGGCTGCTCTCAGATTCTGTGGTGTCTGGTCTCAGTCTATCTATGGTTGGAGTTTGGATCAGTAGAATGAGTTTCCGATAAGGGCTGCCACTGCAGTTCTCCCTTCTCCTTCCCGGAGCTGACAGCCCCTCCTCCCACGGGACTGGGCCTGGCAGGGAGGGGTGCGGGTCCCCTGGCCACAAAAACTTACATATTTCACTGATCTCAGCAGTTCCACGATTTCATGAATGTTGTATGAAGTATGCCCAAAGTCAGACTGCTCTGCGGTGTCCAGTCCACGCAGTTCCTGGCTTTCTACCTACTTTCCTGGAGGAGTAACTAAAACATACAGCGCACCAGTCCGCCATCTTGCCCTGCCTGTCCGTGTCTTTTTTCTTTCTGAAGACTCTGAGTTCTGGACGCTGCAGCCCTTCCCCTCCATCCACCCTTAGTCTCTGCTACTTGCCTGTTTTCTGGTTGCTCCTTTGCTCATGGGCTCTGATGCACCCCACAAAGTGCTCTCTGATCTCAGGGATACTGTCACTAAGGGGTTAATCATGTGATCAGTTGCTCACCTGTGTCCCAGGTGCGGTGTAAGCACCCGGAGGGCCGGGCTCTCACGTCTTGCTCACAGAGGGCATTTGAGCCGCGGAGGTGGAAGGAGAGTCTCGTCCATGCTGCAGCCTGGGGGAGAGAGCTGGCAATTGTTTATTTTGATGGAAAGAGAAACTTTCAGGCTGTATCAGTGTTGAAAAAATCTCCCATTTGGCAGGTTCCTCAGTGCTCTGATAAATTGCTGTAGCCCTAACTAGAATCACTTGTTTCTGTTTAATCATTTCATGCTCATTGTCTTTATCATCTTTATTATGAGTTCTGAAGGCGAAGGGGCATTTAACAAGCCCCAGTGAAATAAAGAATTAGGGATTTATCCCTGGAAACCACCTCTTCCCCCCCCGGCTTTGCCCTAGGACCAAAACATGCCAGGTGTAGAGTCAGACACGTGTTTAATAGGACTGACTTACAGGAGATGATTTGTTCCATGTCGGCAGGGGGGCGGGAAACATGGCAGTCAGCGCTGCGCAAGAGCAGGGGGTGCCGGGGGTGCTTTATAAGGGTGAGGACAAGTGGGGTGTGGGGATTGTTAGCAACAGTGATCAGGGGAGGGGAGTTTCAATGCTTTGTTAACAATACAGTTTTTCCTCCCCTGGGAGGTTCTGATGACTGAAGTCTGTCCTAGTCAATTAGGCGACTCTGGGAAAATCACCATGGAGAGGAGGGGCCTGGGCCTGGGTCCCCACACTCCCCACCCACTTCAGGACAAACACTACATGTTCAGATGAGGTAGCACTGAAGAGAGTGTTATATCCGCTTTTCCCTGTGAGGAGCTTTGCATTCATCAACTTGAACATACAAAGTTCTGGGGATATAGAGGAAATACTCAAATGTCCACTCATAATAGTTAATTAATAATTTAATTGTGTATTTAAAATGTAATATTAAAAATCACATGTAAAATGCATTCATTTCAAAGTCTGCATGGAAAATTTCTAATTTGTGCTCTTGAATACATATTTGGCTTCTGTTCTTTTCATCATTACTGGGGCCACAGTTTTCAGAGCACTTTGTATTTTTGTCTCCTTTGAGATTCAGCATTTTTTGAATCCATGAATGATGCAGTCGTTGGAAATTCTACTTTAAGTCACAAATACCTATTCACATAACATGCAGCCAGTGGTTTTCTCATTTCTCCTGTGATATGTATTTACAGTCTGCACGGCCTGAATGTGTCCTCTGTGGTTTTAGGTGACTTCTAAAAGGCTTGATTACAACAACACCCAACACTTATAATTGTCCCGCACCCAGGCACAATTAATGCATAACAATACACCCTTTAAAAAATCAGTTTCATTAGGTTGTATCTATAAGCTTCCAAAACTAGTGTTAATTGAGTTTAGGCTAACATGTCTTCTTCAAACAATACTTTGTGGTTCAAAGTAAAGTAATGGAGAGGGTACTTTACATTATGAAAGACTTCATAAGCACTCAAACACGAGATTTTCCCATCTTTTCTGAGGGCTAATTTTGGGAAACACTTCACTTTGCAGCTGAGCAAAAAGCATTTCCTACCAGGAATTTCAGGGAATTCCCTGTGAGCCAAACTGGCCGCTCCAATGACTAACTCAACGGATCATTCTCCGGTTCTGTCTCACCTTAAACAATCGTTAACCAACAGCTATTTAATATGTGATGTTTAGTAAGGGATTTTTTAAAAAGACGTTTTCTCTGATGTCTGGCTCCCAGTTTCGTCTCTTTATAAGGCCACTGGTGATGCTGATTAAGAGCCCATTCAGGTGGCCACTCCGTAACTAAACCCTACATCTTCAGGAGGTCCTGCTGACAACAGCTCATTCTTGCAGGAATGAGGTTCGATTAAGAACATGTCTACACTGTGTTCATAATTCGACCTATCACAAAGACCCGCTGGGAGTGTGAAGAAACCTTGAGGGGTGGAGGTGGGGGTGCTTTGACCCCTCAGTGAAGCTTTGCTCTGGGCTTGTGTGAATCTCAGAAGACGAGGAGACCCTGGCTGGGGTCTGGTTACATGGACAGTGGCTGCCTTTGTTTAATATTCTTGGGCACAGTTGCAAAAATAACTGCAAACACTGATGTTCATAGCGGCATTATTCAAACTGCCACAAGATGGAAGCAACCCAAGCGTCCATCTGCCGAAGAATGGATAAACAGCATGTGCTATGCACACAAAAAGGAGTATTATTCAGCTGTAAAAAAGTGAAGTGCTGGTACATGCTACGACATGGATGAACCTTGAAGATATCATGTTGAGTGAAATAAGCCAGACACGAAAGAACAATTATTGTATAATCTCAGTGATGAGAAACAATTAGAATAAGCAAATTTCATAGAGTCAGAAACTAGAAAACAGGTCACCTGCAGGGATGTGGTGGGGGTGGGGGTGGGGTTAAAGCTTGACTGGTAGAGTTTCTGTTTGGGGTGATGAGAACATTCTGGTACTAGGTAGTGGTGATGGTGGAACAACCTTGTGGATGTGATTAACAACACTGAATTATATATTTGAATAAAGCCGAAAGGGGAAATCCTAGGTTATATATATGTTACTAGAATATAATTAAAGAAAGAAAACCATAGGACTGTACGACACAAACTGTGAAGCCTAATGTAAACCACAGACTATAGTAAATAGTACAATTATAATTATGTTCTTTCATCAGTTGTAACAAATGCACCACACTAACACAAGGTGTTATAATAGGGGTGGGAAATGGGAACTCTGTATTTTCTGCATGATTTTTCTGTAAACCTACAACATCTCTAATAAAAACAATTAACACAACTAACTCTGTGGTAGATTTGCAAACATGGAATGCAGGGGTCAAAGGTCTTTGTTTTGTGCTTGGATTGCTATTGGGATGGCTGATTCTAAGTCGATAGACGGGCTGGAGACCTTGCCTGTACCCCTGGATGTTTCCAAACTTCTGCGCACCCCTCCGTGTCTCTGGCTGCCTTCGTGGTGCCTGGAGGCCGTGACAGGCCATCGTCCCATCGGGATAAACAGATCTTAGCGATGTCACCTGGACATCTGAGGGGGAAACAGAAGATGGATGTTCCCATTCCTGAGATACTGCCGTGGGAAAACTTCAGAGGTGCAGGGAGAAACGGACTCGGAGGTAAGGGCGGCACCTGCCACGCCTGTGGCTGGACGGGCGAGTGAGCTTGTGATGTGCTCCCCAGGCGTCGACAGCAATTTCCGGGATTTATCATAGAAGCTGGCAGGCACCTGGGGTTCATGGGAAAAGACACTCTCTCCTGCTGAAGCTCAACTGTAACCAGAGACTCTATGAGGTCTGCTGAAAGGTGACCCTAATGTTTCCGTATTTGCCTCAATCAGGGATAAAAGTTATCACGGAGCCTCTGAATTGTGGCGGGAGTCTACACCCGTGGGGCCACTAGCAGGTGGTGTACAAATCAGTTTTTGTTTTAGATCATAGGTAACCAACCTCGCTAACTGGGGGGGGTTTCAACTGGCTGCCTCTTTCCTTGACCATCTCGCCCACGGAGCTCACATGGAATTACACACACCAGCGCTTGCCCACTCCCCCTGCACCTGAACCCCACTACCCTACCTTCCCGGGCCCACCCTTGCCCCCCAGGACTTGGGAAGCTGTTGGAAAGCTTCTCCCTTGGCCCAATTCCTGGTCTCAACTTATTCCAAAAATCTCTGTCTTACTAGCACCCAAGTCTCAGTGGGACAGCTTCTTTCCCAGAGGCTCCCTTGGGTCAGGTTTCCTGGGAGTCGGACTCCAGATGGAGATCTGCAAGCAGCGCACTCTTGATATCAACAACTTTGAAGAGTAAAGGAAGTGGGGCTGGCACGAAGGAGAAGTCGAGTGGCAATGCAGCTGCACCAAGGCCTCAGCCAAGCCCACGGGGAGCTCGGGAGCTGGGAGGGTCCCTTGGAGTCTGCCAAAGTGAGGCGGGGGGACTGGGTCTTTGTACCCTGACATCAAACAGATGTTGGGTGGGGGCTGCCCCTGGGAGGGGCATGACCCCCTTGTGCAGAGGGAGGGGCTCTGATGGCAGCCAACGCTCCCAGCAGTTGGAGAAGGGATATCTGAGCATCCCCTTCGTCCCAGCCCTCCTCCTATGGGAGTCTGACAGTGCACCCCAACAAGCACCGAGGGGCTAAACCAGTGTCCTCACATCTTCGTGGAGCTGGAGCTGATTCAGCTGGTCAAAGAAACCCTTCAACCCTTTGAGGTGTGTGGTCATGTCTGTTGTTCTGAGAAGTTCTCTCTTCTCATCATAGCGTCCTCACTTTTCACATTTTTATTTAAAAAGCTTTTATAGAATTGCTACTATATGTGAAGCAGTGGTCTAAGGCCTGGAGAGGGATAGAAAGATGAATTAAATTAGGTTTTCCTCAAAGGAGTTTGCAAGCTGGGGAAGGGATGTGGGGTGGGTGGGTCGAGAGGTTGGGAGAAAAATGGGAAAAGAGGAACGCGTTGGGCACAGGCAAACTGAGTGAGACTTCAGCATTAAGGGCTAAACTGTAACACTGTCTCATGATAAATTTTGTTCTGCAACATGATTTAATGCACCGAATCCTCCCAAGCGTGGGCTTGGACGACAGACTTGGGGGAGTGTGGGCTCCATTTTAATTCAAAATGTCATGCATAAACCAGGACTAGAGGATGGGAATGAATGTCCATGGATGGACACTGATAATAACAGTTTTGAAAAACTGGACCATGAAGAAAGTAGAAAGGAAAAAACCCATGAGCTTCCTATCTGGAGAGAACCATTGTGTTGGGGATTGACTCATGTTTCCCATAAAAGACAGGCCTGAGCCTTAGCCTGTGCTCCAGTGGGTGTGAACCCATTTGTAAATGCCACCTTGAAGGAGGTTATTACGAGTTAAGTTGTGGCCAAACTGAATCGGGGCCTTAATCCAATATGGCTGAAGTCTTTAAAGCAAAGAGAAAGTGGACACAGAAGTAGAAGCCGGAAGTCAGAAGAAGTCAAAGAGTGAAGCAGATCACCATGGGGTGGAGGCAGAGATGGAGCCAAAGAACCCAGTGATTGAGGCAATCCCACACCACAGCACTGCAAACGGCCTGTCGAGAACTTGATTTTGGAATTCTGGCCTCCAAAATTGTGAGACAATAAATTCCTGTTGTTTAAACCAACAAGTTTGTGCTATTTGTCATAACAGCTGTGGAAAAGTAAGACACATTGTTAATCTCTTCAAGCATTTTATTTCCTCTGTACCCCTCCTCCTTTTAAAAATGTAGGAGAGATTTTCTCTGTATATAATTTTGTACCCCCACTTCCAAACTCATTCCATTTAGGCCAGCATTACCCTGATACCAAAGCCAGACAAAGACACAAGAAAAGAAAACCTTAGACTAATATCCCTTATGAATGCTGCAAAATCCTCAACAAAATACGAGCAAGCTGTGTCCAGTCACGTATAAAAAGAATTATACACCATGATCAAGTGGGATTTATCCCGGAAATGCAACGGTGGTTCAACATGTGAAAATCAGTATAATACACTATATTAATAGAATGAAGGAAATAAACCACATGATCATCTAACAGATGCAGAAAAAGCATTTGACAAAATCCAACACACTTTCATGATGAAAACACTCAGAAAATTAGGAATAGACAAGAACTTCAACAAGATAAAGGACATTTATGAAAACTGCATAAACCCACCAGACTTAATGGTAAAAGGCTGAAAACTTTCTTCCTAAGATCAGGAGCAGGACAAGGATGTGCACTTTCACCACTGCTGCCGTAGTTTGCCAGGGCTGCTATCACAAATACCTCAACCTGTTTTTGACTTAACGACAGGAATTTATTGGCCCGTGGTTTTGAGGCTAGAAGAAGTCCAAAATCAAGATA
Source organism: Choloepus didactylus (assembly GCF_015220235.1). Lineage (NCBI taxonomy): Eukaryota > Metazoa > Chordata > Mammalia > Pilosa > Megalonychidae > Choloepus > Choloepus didactylus. The sequence goes on along the minus strand of NC_051311.1, from coordinate 5,318,967 downwards.
TTGGCAAGACTATGCACTCTCCTGGGAGGGCCTGGTTTTCTGGTGCTGACGTGCCGCAATTCCTGGGTTCCTTGGCTTGCATCTCTGCCTTCCATCAGGGAACATCCTGGTCTCGTGTGTGGTTTCCTCTGACTTCTCTCTGTGAGGCCGGGGATGACGGCCACCTGGTTCAGGTCTGCCACACCTAAACCCGACCTTCAGAGACCCTGTTCACAAAGGAGTCCACACCCTGGCTCACCTTAAAGCATTCAAAGATACTATTTACCATGATTCACACCCATGGGAATGGGAATTAAGATTAAGAACTTATCTTTTCCAGGGGACATGATTCAGTCTGCCACAACTGCTGTACCCCGTTGTACTGGAAGTTCTAGCCAGAGCAGTGAGGCCGGGAGAGGAAATAAAAGCCACCCAAATTGGAAAGCAGGAAGTAAGACTATCTCTATTCTCAGATCATAATGGTCCTATATGTAGAAAATCCTAAAGAATCCCCCCCAAGAACCTGTTATAATTTTGTATCCTATATCCTTCATTTTACACAGTGGTCGAGTACAGGCTCTGCAGCCATGCTGCGTGCATTCAAATGCCGGCTTCCCCCGAGCTCTGTGTGAATTTGGACAAGCTAGTAACCTCTCTACAACTTACTTTCTCAACTCTAAAAAGGGAATCATCAAAAGACTTTTCTAATAGGATTCTTGCTGAAGATGGAATGAGCTGATCTCTGCGACACTCTTAACACTATGTCTGGCTTTCAGAAAGTACTCAGTAAATATTAGCAATGATAATTTTTCCATATTATAACATCTTTCTATATACTATATATGTTTATAAAATAATCTGCTCCATGGTGGAGCTATTCCTTCGTTAATCACTCCCCTTTTGTTGGACATCTAGGCAAAATCTACTTTTTCTTTACTATTATAAAAAATACAACAATGAACGTTTTTGTGCATAAAATAATTTATGCATTTAATAATTACGTCTTTTGCTAGAGACCCAAGAATAGAATTACTAGGTAAAAGGGCAGGTCTTTAATTCCGCATATATGTGTCTTATTGCAAAAGACGTTTTCCTGCCTTTGAAGTTTTTGTTGATTTAACTGTGGTAACAAAGTCTATGAAGCATTATTAGTTGATTTATTACATATAGTTTTGCTGGTTTGAATCTGTTATGTATCCCATAAAAGATTATGTTTTTTTAATCCACTCTTGTGGGGGCAGACTTATTGTGGGTGGGATCTTTTAATTAGGTTGTCTCCATGGAGATATGACCCTGCCCATTCAAGGTGGGTGTTAATTAATTTACTGGAGTACTTAAGAGAGCTCGGGGTGGGGGGTGGGTGGAGAGAGTGAGCACAACCTCAGAGCTGACACGGACCCAGATGCCAGATGCAGACACAAAGAGGTTTGGGGACGCTAAGCTAAGAGATGATGCCCAGAGCTTGTCCCGGAGAAGCTAAGTGAGAACCCACAGATGCTTAAAGAGAAAGCCACTGGAATCAGAAGCTGCAAGGAATACAACCTGGGAGCAAAGGACCAGCAGATGCCAGCCACGTGCCTTCCCAGCTGACAGAGGTGTTCCAGATGCCATCAGCCTTTCTTCAGTGAAGGTATCCTCTTGTTAATGCCTTAGTTTGGACACCTTATTTGTAACCTAATGAATTCCCTTTATAAAAGCCAATCCGTTTCCGGTATTTTGCATAAGGCAGCTGTAGGAAACCAGAACATATTCCTTAAACGTTTAATAAAAGGTTTAACCTTGAAGAGAGGTTTTAACATAGTTCTCCAACCATGGAATCAACTCTATTCTCCAAATTTGTTTTCTTTCTCATGCAGAGCCAGAAACCTAAGACATGATGCAGGGTCTTGCTTAGATTGTGATTTACCTGCTACCATAGGTTTTGTTCTAGGCATACTGCTGAAGAAGAGTCTCAAATCTCTAAGTTTTGGTTCCCAAACTCAGATTTCTTAGACATATCTCTACTTTGTGAATGGAATTCCTCAGAGTTGATTTCTAAGTATATATCTGTTTATTCATTGCATGTTAGATAAATCTGTATAGCTATTTGGGTCCAGACATTTTTATCTGGGATAAAAATTATCAATAGAGTTGATTGGCTTGCACTTCAGAACAGGATTTCCAGACGGTAACACCTAACAAGTTTGTTAAGTTTGTTCATACCGGGATTTTTCCAACACTTCAAACAGTTATTCAAAACTAAGATGTGCTGAGCAGACAGCCAAGGTGCCTGAACGCTGACCTCGCCCCATCTTTAACTGAAAGTCTTTAAGCAAAACACTTCACATTTCTGTGGCTCGGTGTTTTAAAAAATAAAAGAATTCAATGAGGTTAATGGTTTTCATACTTTTCCAGCAGCAGAATCATTTTTCCATACCTGCTCTGTGGTGGAAGCCCTACATACAAAAACAATAAAATAAGATCACTCAGTTAGAGATAAAACATTCACTACAATGTTTTAGCTTTGTGTTCTTTAATTGTCATTAACATGATTAAAAATCAACTTTTAGTTAATGCTGTTTGCTTTTGCAACCTATGTATTTTCTATTGTTATTCTGATTTCATCCAAGCTGCTGGACAATATTTGATGGACTTTTGACACTCATCTACCTCAGGACTCTGTACTCAGTACCTCAGTTTCCTGTACTCTTACATTTCTGTGTACTCTGTTCCCCTGTTCTCCATACCCTGCTCCTCAGTACTCTGCGCTCTGTGCATTACTTTGTGCTCTGTACCTCACTACTCCACAGTCTGTACTTCAGTACTCTGCACCATGTTTCTCAGTATTCTGTGCTCTGTACCTCAGTACTCTGTACTCTGGATCTCAGTACTCTGTGCTCTGTACTTCACTACTCTATAGTCTGTTCCTCAGTACTCTGTGCTCCACACCTCAGTACTCTGTAATCTGTACTTCGTTACTCTGTATCCTGTACCTTAGTACTCTGCACTCTGTACCTCAGTACTCTGTGCTCTGTACCTCAGTACTCTATGCTCTGTACGTCAGTATCTGCTATCTGTACCTGACTGCACTATACTCGGTACCTCAGTACTCTGCCTTCTGTATGTTAGTACTCTATACCCTGCACCTTAGTTCTCTGTACCTCATTACTCTGCACCCTGTACCTCAGTACTCGGAGCTCTGTACTCAGTTATCTGTGCTCTGTACATCGGGACTCTGTAATTGGAAACTCTTTACTCTGTACTCTAAATCTGGCCTGAGGACCCTGCACTCTGTACCTCAGTATTCTGACCCTGTACCTGGGGACTCTGTATTGTACCTCTGTTCTCTGCTCTGTTACCTCAGTACACTGACCTCTGTAACACAGGACGCTGCAATCTGTACCTCACGACTCGGTACTCTGCACCTGAGTTCTGTGTACTTTTTACCACAGTACTCTCTACTGTGTACGTTAGTACTCAGTATTCCATACCTCAGCACGCTATACCCCTGCTGCTTGTACTCTGTATCTCTGATCATGAGGGATACTAATCTGTAGTTTCTTTTTCTTACAATGTCTTTGCTTAGTTTTGGTATACTCACCTCAAAAAATGAGTTGGGAAATGTTCCTTCCTTCTCTATTTCCTCAAAGAGTTTGTGTGAAAGTGGAAGTGTATCTTCCTTAAATGTTTGATAGAATTCACCAGCGAGGCCATAGAGTCCTGGAATTCTCTTTATGAGAAGGTTTTAAAATACAAATTCAGTTTCTTTAATAGATGTTAGTTTTAGGAATTCATGTCTTCACAGAAGTTTTCCATTTTATCTAAGTTACCACATTTACTGGCATAAATTTTTACATAATGTTCCTGTGCTGGTTTGGATGTATTATATCCCCTAAAATGCCATGTTCTTCAATGCAGTCTTGTGGGGGCAGATGTATTAGTATTGATTAGGTTGGACTCTTTGGATTATGTTGTTTCCTCCACCACGATGCCACTAGTCAAATCAAGTCAGATGGCTGAGCCCAAAACAAGGGTGGAGGGGACCAGGGTGGGGCTGTGGGTGAGTGGCGGGTTGTGGATGCAGGGATGGGTGAGGGACTGGGGCCAACAATTAAATCTACCACAGTGCCTGAGGAATCCTTCTTTATTAAACCAGCAACAGCCTGCTCAGCTCAGGCAGGATCACTTCTGATACCTACTGTGTCAGTTTGAAACTGTTGTGTACCCAGGAAAGACTGTTCTTTAATGCACTCTTGAGGGGGCAGACTTACTGTCGGTGGGGCCTTTGGTTAGGTTGATTCCGTGGAGATGTGATCCAGCCAACTGTGGGTGAGACATCTTGATTAGATTACCTCCATGGAAGTGGGACCCCACCCAGTCAGGGTAAGTCTTAATTAGATCACTGGATTCCTTAAGAATGCTGAGAGCCCACACAGACCCAGAGGCTCGGAGACATTTGGAGATCCAGACAGAAGGATGTTTGGAGATGCTAAGCTAAGAGATGAAGCCCAGAGTTTGCCCCAGAAAAGCTGAGAGGACTCCCAGATGTTTAGAGAGATACACCCCAGGAGAACGAAGCAGAGAGCTGAGAAAAGCTAAGAGAGACAGAAGCCCAGAGACATTTTGGAGAAAGCCATTTTGAAATCAGAGCCTGGGAGCAAAGGACCAGTAGACGCCAGCCACGTGCTTTCCCATCTGATGGAGGTGTTCCAGATGCCATCGGCCTTTCTTCAGTGAAGGTATCCTCTTGTTGATGTTTCAGTTTGGATACTTTTATGGCCTTAGAACTGTAAATTTGTAACCTAATAAATCCCCTTATAAAAGTCAATCCATTTCTGGTATTTTGCATAATGGCAGCTTTAGCAAACTGGAACAACTACTTAATTTTGGTGTTAGGTTTGTATCACAAGTATGTCAATAGAGTGTTACTACTTTAAGTAATACAGTATTGTGAAAACATGAACAGATTTGTTTCTGTACCTTATAAAATGTATTGAAATTCCCACTTCATTCAAAATTAAAAAATGATTTCATATACAATTTTAAAAATCAATTTTCTCTACATTTAAAATTTACTCTCTGGGTGATAATATCAGTGTTATTATGTGTAATGTTTGATGTGATAAACCTCCAATTTTTACTTCTATATTTTATACATCATCTGAATACTTAGCTATTATATATATTTTTTTCATTTAGGGCTTAATAAAGAAAATATTCTTATTTTTGAAGAACAAATTATGTTTCTTACATTGCATTCAATTTTTATTATATGCCTGTTCCATTTTGGCTATTTAAATCTTTTTGTTTTCATCTACAGCTTTTTTTTTGCAGTTATAAAAATGCCATTTTTTTCTGAAATTAATTCATATGTATATTTAAAATTCTCTGAAGTATGAGAGGAATGATTTTGTTTTTCTAAGTTGTCTGGTTTCATTAGAGTAAACATGAGATTTTAGTTTTATTAATTTAAAAATACTGAAAGAATGCTATGTTGCTTTACTATTTTAAATAAACAGTTGAATTGAAAATATAACAAAATATAACACCTGTATCTGAAGAATCAGCGTGCATCACCGTCGTTGTTGTTTATTCCCTCACGTCCTCCTTCCCCTGCCGCAGTGGTGAAGAAGGCAGGCTCCGGGTCACACCCCTGGGCTTCTAATTCTTGTTCAGCCTCTTTTTAGCCATGTGTTTTGGGGCAAATTTCTTAATCTACCCACAGGTTTTCTCATGTCTACCTCATTTTTCTCCTCTGTAAAATGGGAATAATAAAATTACCTACTGAAGCATTGTTTTGATGAATAAATAAGATAATTTATATATAAAGCAATTAAGCCAATGTCTGTCCGACAGCAGGTGCTCCATAACTGTTAGCTTTGTCTTAGTTTGCCAGATCTGCTGAGACAAACACACGCCTGGCTGAAGAGCAGGACCCCCTTGCTTCACATTTTTGGAGGCTAAAGGCCCAAAATCGAGGCATCGGCAAGAGCATGCTTTCTCCCCAAAGTTGCCGTGTCCCAGTGTGGGCTCGCTGCTGTCTGGGAGCTCCTTGGCTTGCGTCTCTGCCCCATCACGTGGGGATGTCCGTGGCCTCTTCCTGTGGGTTTCTGGCTTCTGGCTTCTCTGACTTCCAACTCCTGAGTCTTCTGCTTCTCCAGCTGCCTCCAAATTTCCTGTCTTTACAAGGCTGTCAGTCACACAGGTGAAGGCCCGCCCTGTGTCAATCGGCCACACCTTAACTAATAATAACATCTTCAGAGGGGCCTAGTCAAGAGTGGTTCCCACCCACAGGGCTGCAGGCTAAGGTTGAGGTTGCCTGTTGTGGGAGGCACGAGTCAGTCCCCAGCAACTCTATGTCCACTGCTAAGTTTACAACTTATAGCTAGGCCCGGATCTACCTTCTACTGCAGCTCAGACTATTACCTTTTACTGTACATGGATTTTGAATAATCTAATAATATTAATACCATGTAAATGATGCATAGGCTGTTCTGTGGTTTAATTAATTAATGTGTCCCTGATACATTGATTAATTCATCCAATATATTAAGTAATTAGACAAATGATTATTTAAAACCTGTCTTGTTGGGCTAAATGCATGCTGTCTATGAAATTGGGTTAGAAATGGTCCCTTCCTCAGGGTTTTAGTTTCCCAGCTGCTAAAACAAATACCACAGAGTGGGTTTGTTGACTTAGCAACAGCAATGTATTGGCTCATGGTTTCAGGGTTTCAGAGGCTAGAAAGCCTGTTTCCCTCCGGGGTCAGTGTCTTCTGGCTGGCCGGCAATCTTTGGGGTTCCTTGTATCTCCCATCGCATGGCGATGCACATGGTGGTGTCTTCTCCTTTCTCTTCCAGGTTCTGTTGACTTCCTGCTTCTAGCTTCTTCTCTGTGTCCATTTCTTTGCTTATAAGGACTTCAGCCCTATTGGAGTAAGGCCCACCCTCATTGAGCCTGGGCACCTTAACTAATAACATTTCCAAAGGTCCTGTTTGCAGATGGGCTAACACCCACAAGACCCAGGCCTGGGACCCAAGCACTCCTTTTGTGGGGGACGTGGTTCAACCCCCGACACTCAATAACCTGTGGCCCGGTGGGGAGCTGGCGTCTGCTTGGCCGTGCCATGGAAGAGAGGGTGGTCAGCGTCAGGTGGGCACTGTGGGTCAGTGCTGGGAGTTGGGGTGGGGGGAGATGGCTGAACCCAGTGGAGGGCTCACGTGGACATGTGGACGAGACCCCAAAGGCCTGGATGGCTCTGCCTATGGGAAAGTGCAGGGAATCTAAAAATTTTTTGACACACATCTTTTCCTTTCATGTAGAAGAGAGCGATGAAGAACCCCCTCTCTATACAGAGAAATTTAAGCACCGAGAAGCAGTTGAGGAGAAGCGCAATAGGCCATCTTGGACAGGTCCATGGGGCCAACCAGGTCTTGGTTTTGTCATCTGTAAAGTGGGCCTGATAATGCCCACCTCAATGGGTTGGTCAGAGGGCTAGAGATGATGTATGTGGGATATTACTTTACACATGTAATTGTAACCACATTGCAAAGTACTGACTCTCTGCCTGATACACAGTAAGAGTGACAATTATGATGTTGTTACTAGGTAGCTGCTGGACTGTTTGTCAGGTGGGGGACAGACCTTGGGCAGAGGTGGGGGTCTGTTTTGGGGAGGAGTAGGGGGTAGGCAGGTCCAGCTCAGATGCCTTTCCCCAAGGATGGGTGTGGTGCAGTCTGGACCAAGGAGCATCTCTCATTAAGAGTTTTACACGTGCATATTGAGGGAAAATTACTTTCTCTTTCTTCGGGGTTGCTAAGCTGGGCTGGTAAGAGCTGGCACCCTCCCAAGCAGCAGAGCCTGGAGATGGGGGATGGAAGGGAGACCCAACCATGACATCAGGTATCTGGATTTACACCTCCCCTCCCCAGTCTTTTGAGTCAATAAATCCCCATGCTTTTTTTGTGCCAGCACGAGTTGCCTTCTGATATTTGCAATTCTAATGCAAGGAGAAACTTGGATTTCCAGATTCTTGTCTCGGTGCGTTATCTTTTAGGTTAGAGCTTTTCAAGAGCACCCCAGTGATTTACTGTTTTGGTTTCCCGGCTGCTAAAATAAATACCACACAATGCATTGGCTTAACAATGGGAATTTACTGGCTTACGGTGTCAGGGGCTGGAAGGCTCGCTGGGGCCAATGTCTTCTGGCCGCTGGCAATCTTTGGGCTTCCTTGGGTTTCCCCTCACGTGGTGATGCACATGGCGTCATCTTCCCCTTTCTCTTCTGCGTTCCATTGACCTCTGGCTTCCGGCTGCTCCCCGGGCTTCTCTCTCAGCCTGATGTTCACTCTGCCCACACAGATCTCCAGTCGTCCGGAGAGAGCCCGACCCGATTCAACCTGCAGTCACCTCTTGAAGAGATCCTACTCACAATGGGTCCACACCCACCAGGATGTGGACCGAGACCAAGAGCACGTCCCAACTGGGATGCACAGTTCATCCACATCCTTTACTAATTCACTGAGATTATTTAGTCCGGATTCTGCAGTGAAGTTGTAGTGCCGTCCCATGAAAGCGTCCGGGGTGAAAGCACTAAAAGTTAACCCAGAAAGGAAAGCCAACTAGGATAAATGCCAACCGAGCTGCAGTGCTGTGAAAGTGCTGATTGGGGAGCACTCGGGAAGCTGTTTGGGGTTGAGTTGTGTTCCCCAAAAGAAAGGCTCGATCCTAACTCGTTCACCTGCTCCGAGAACGTGACCTTTTTGATGAGTTAAGAGGAGGCCAGACCAGATCAGGGTGAGCCCTCCCCAGTGTGACCCGGAACGTTTTAAGAGGGGGAGATGTGGACACAGGTGGCAAGGGGGAGACATAGCAGACAGAGAGAGTCAGCCAGTGACAGGGCAGAGACTGAGTTATGCCATGAGCCAGAGTGCCGTGGATCACCAGAAAGCCCTCACCAGGGCCCGGCAGGTTCCAGATGGACCACGGCCCTGCTGACCCCTTGATTCAGACTTCTAGCCTCTGCAACTGTGAGGTGAAACATTTCTAAGTCCTCCAGTTCGTGGTGCTTTGTTACAGCAGCGCTAGGAACGAAGGCAGAGGCCTTTGACAAGGAGGCACTGAAGGAAGGTTCCGAAGGGGGCTTGGGATGGAGGCAAACGTGTGACAGCAGGCACGGAGCTGTGGAGACGGCAGAGGCCCCAGTGGAGGGCTCGTGTTGCAGGGCAAGGGGGACGAGGTGGGAGGGTAAATTGGGGCTTTATGTCCTTTTTGAAAGTTCTGTTATGGGAATTTCAAACATGAACGTTGTGCAAGTAGCGTAATGAATCTCTGCAGCTATTAGCCAGTGGAAACAATGATCAATATTCTATCATTCTTATTTTATTTATGACCCCCATCTTCTCCCTCTCCTCCTCTTCTGCTGGAATATTTTATAGCAAATACCAGACATATCATTTAATTCTTAAATATTTCAGTATGTGTCTTTAAAAGGTAAGAGCTTCTTTCCCCAATATAGGCACAGTAACATTTTATTTTATTGTATGTAAAATCAAAAATAACAACAATATCATCTAGTTCCCAGTCCATGTTCAATTTACTCCAATTGTCTTAAAAATGTCTTTGCATAGACGGTTTGTTTGAATCAGTATCCAAACAAGGTATATGTGAATTGACTTATGCCTCTGCCATCTTTCGTTATCTACAATAATTCCTACTGCTCCTTTTTAAACTATGTATTTGTTAAAGGAACCAGTCATCTGTTCCATGGAATATTCCATGCTCTGGGTTTGGCAGATTGGGTCATCGTGGTGTGCTTCAGAATGTTCCTCTGTTCCCTGTGTTTCTGGTAAATTTGTAATGATGATGTCTAGCGGCTTGAGTAGATTTGGGTTTTGTTACTGTCGTTGGTTTTGGACAGGAATCCTTTACTGGAGGTACAGTGTCCTTCCCAGGCAGCTCATCCGGCAGTGCAGACTGTCCACGCTCAGTGACGCTATAGCTGGTCGGCAGATTGACCTTCAACTTGCCAACTCTTTATTCCATTGCCACCAGTTTATCAAAGGAAGGGCCTGCTAACACAGAAACTGCTGAGAGGGCGTAAAATCAGAATACAATATTAAGTGCATTCAACTTTATGAAAAGTTCTCCATATTGTTCTTTATTTTTTCTTTATTGTTTGCTTTTTCTGTGTGGACTGGAGAAAGTTACATCTCCACTTCAGCCTTCCTGCTACTGTCTTATTTTCATTTTTTTTAAAGTTTTTATTGTGTAACACATACACAACGTAAATTCCCTATTTTAACCATTTTCAAATATACAGTTCAGTGGTGTCAATTACGTTCACAATGCTGTGGTGCCATCACCACCATCCATTACCGGAACATTTCCTTCACCCCAAACAGAGACTCTGCACCAATTAAGCATCAGCTCCCCATTCCCCATCCTCCTCTCACCATGATGAGCTGTAATCCAGTTTCTGACTCTATGAATTAGCATAATCTAGTTTTTTTCATGTAAGTGAGATCATACAGTATTTGTCCTTTGGTATGTAGCGTATTTCACTCCACATGATAACTTCAAGGTTCACCCAGGTTGTAGCTGTGTCAGAACCTCATTCCTTTCTACAGCCCTGTATTCCACTGTTTGGATACAGCACGATTTGTTTACCCATTCTTCTCCTGATGGATATTTGGGGTGCTTCCACCTTTTGGCTATTGTGAAGAATGCTGTCATGAGCATTGGCGTTCAAATATGCAAGTCCTTGCTTTCAATTCTTTAGGGTATATATCTACAAGTGGGATTCTGGGTCATATGATAACTCTGTGTTTAACTTGTTGACGAATGAACTGCTGAAATGTTTTCCAAAGCGATGGCGCCATTTTGCATCCCCATCAGCAATGTATAAGGGTTGCTATTTCTCTGCATCCCTGCCAACACTCATTTTTTCCATTTTTTTTCCCATAGTAGCCTTTCTACTGGGTGTGAAGTAGTATGTTATTGTGGTTTTGATTTGCATTTCCTTAAAGATGTTGAGCATCTGTGTGCTTATTGGCCATTTATATATCTTCTTTGAGGAAATGTCTATTCAAGGCCTTGGCCCATTTGTTATTTGGGTTGTTTCCCTTTTTGTTGCTGAGTTGTAGGAGTTCTTTATATGCTCTGGTTACTAAACCCATATCAGAGGTATGGTTTCCAGATATTTCCTCCCATTCTGTAGGTTGACTTTTTACTTTCTTAACAACATCTTTTGATGCTCAAAAGTTTTAAATTTTGATGAAGTCTAATTCATCTGTTTTTTCTTTTGTTCTTACGCTTTTGGTATAAAATCTAAGAATGCATTGCCTAATACAAGTCTTGACAATGCTTCCGTATGTTTTATTCTCAGAGTTTTATAGTTTTAGCTCTTAAATTTAGGTCTTTGATCCATTTTGAGTTAGTTTTTGTATATAGTGTGAGGTAGGGGCCCACTTTCAGTCTTTTGCATACGGAGATCCAGTTTTCTCAATACCATTTGTTGAAGACTGTTCTTTCCTCATTGAGTGGATGTGGCACGCTTGTCAAAAATCAACTGGCCATAGCTGTGAGGTTTTATCCTGATCTTTCAATGGTCTATATGTCTGTCCTTCTGTCAGAACCACACTGTTTTGATTAGTGTGGCTTTGTAATAAGTTTTTAAATTGGGAAGTGTGAGTCCTCCAACTTTGTTCAGCTTTTTCAGGATGGTTTTGGCTATTTGGGACCACTTACCCTTCCATATGAATTTCATGATTGGTTTTTCCATTTCTGCAAAGAAACCAGTTGGAATTTTGTTTGGGAATGCATTGAATATGTAAATCACTTTGGGTAGCATTGACATGTTAACAATATTTAGTCTTACAATCCATGAACACAGAATATCCTTCCATTTTTTTTTAGGTCTTTAATTTCTTTCAGCAATGTTTTGAAGTCCTTTACATCCTGGGTTAAATTTTTCCCTAGATAGTTGATTCTTTTAGTTGCTATTGTAAATGGAACTATTTCCTTCATTTCCTTTCTGGATTGTTCTGATCAGCAAGTTTTGGTAAAAACTGCTGTTATAATTTTTTATGCCTCTCTCTGGGATTCTGGCATGAGTCCGTGGGGGCTGGGCTGGAGGATAAATTGAATTCACAGGCCAGGCTGCACTCAGAATCACCCTTCCTCGGGGACCACGGTGGCATCGTTCCTGGGCCAGGCTCACGAGTGACCTTCGACAGCTTCCCTTGCGTGGCAGAATTTCCCAGGAAGCTGTGCGGGCCCTCAGGCAGCTAAGGTCCCTGCGGCCCACCTCCCCACCCCCTCAGTCTGTGAGACGTGGCTGAATCCCTGACCGAAGCAAGGAAAGTCCAAAGAGATTTGTCAGGATTTCTTTAGAAAAAATGCTTGATGCTTTGCCACTTTCCAATAAAAAAATTTCCATCGACTGTGTCTAAAAGCAAAATAAAAAGGAAAACTAAGGTAATTTTGCACAAAAATGCTAAGCAATGGAAACTTTCTACTGAGCAATAAAGGAAGGCTTTTCTTTTCCCTTTGTGGTCTTGAATTATACAGCTTGCCCCTTGTACTGGATAATTTGATTATAGAGTCACCCTTTGGGTAATTCAGATTTGCTCCTTAGACTGTTATGAACCCCTCTTCACACACTCGTAGGAAGATAATTGTGTCGGCTTCAGATCTTTTGAACCTATAGTAGCATTGCTATAAATTTGGACTTTGGATTATGGTAAGCTTTAAATATAGGAAAGTTGTTTCATGTAGATTGATGAATATGGTAATTTAATTGTCAATTTATCAGACCCAGTTGATAAACACAGTTCAGCCTCAGAAATTAAGAAACTTTGTTTTTGGTCTTTTATATGATTTTGAGATCCTCTACAAAATAGGAGGTGGCAAGAAGCAAATGTTCCCTCTGTAGATTCATTTTCCTTTGGAGCACTCGGGTCTGGGAGTTCTGGGTCTGTCTTAGGGACTTGTTCTTGCCCTGGGACCTGCTGACCTTCCCGGCCTGATTTCCATATTGAAGAAGGCTTTCTTTTCCATAAAACATTTCTTTCATTCACATTGCCTATGAAAATCTTTCGAGAGGTATTATGAACCATTTCACATTTTATTCTGCATTTCTTTTATAAAGTGGGTTTTTCAGATCTATTGGTTCCACCCTGGGCCTTCTTTCTTGCTCCTTTCTCTTTCGCTGCAGTCCAAATGTGGCTGAAAGCCCCTGGGGACTTGGCCCGATCCATGGGGGACCCCCATATTGGAGCAGAGTGCCTGACCTGGGCAGGTGTCCGGTGGACATTTACTGAATGAGTTAATGAGTGAAAACGACCTTTGGGAATTTTCTTCCCTCTTCCCAATTCCAAATTTCCCAAATAGCACACCCTCCTTTATACTGATTTTTACCAATATTGGTTTATGGTCCATTCCTTTTGCCCAGAAAGATTTGGAGGGTTACATATTTTTCTTAGATAAATGCTTATGTAGATTCACATCACTAACTCCAATTTTTATGCCATTTTAGAATCAGGTTGGAACATTTTGGCCATGAGTTATGGCTATTAGAAACCTCCAATGCTAAAGAGACGGTGTCACTGAGCTAGTTGCCTGTGGCTGTCGCAAAAAATTGCCACAAACTCAGAGGCTCAAAACCACAGAAATTTCCTCTCTCTGGGTTCTGGGGTCTAGGTGTCTGAAGTCGGGGAGTGGGCAGGGTGTGACCCATCTGGTGGCCGCTGGCTGTCCTGGGTTTGTGGGCACATCATTCCCTGCTGCCTGTCTTCCATCGCTGTATCCCATGTGCATAAAACCTCCCTCTTACAATAACTGCGATGGCATTTAAGGGTCATCCAGATATTCCAGGATAAGATTCTTCACTTAGTCACATCTGCAGAGACTCTTCTTCCAAATAAGGCCACATCTGGAGGCTCCAGGGTTCGGTCCCGCTGCCTCTGGGGCCTTTATCCAGCCCGGGCACCTTCAGAATGCCATGCAGCCGAAACCTGTACCTATCGGGATGCAGTTTCCATGAAAGAAGGAAAATTCCACACTTGAAGTCCTATAAGAAGCTAGGCTATTGCATCACTGTCCCTCTTTGCTGCACCTGAGGTACTTACATCTAATACACCTTGAGTGTGGTAGGACAGGAAAGGATATGAAATTTTCAGGTAGATATACACCATTAAAATTGCTCTCTGTGGCAGGGGCGGCGGCTGTCTGCAAGTGCCACCCTCCCCTCTTCCCTTCAGTCATGCGGTCGCAGCTAGGTAGGGGCGGGCACCCACGGAACCTTCTGCTGTTAGGTTTGCTTTGTGGGTACCGGCGGAGGCTCTTCCCGGAGGCGAGGGCGAGGCGGGGGACTTGGCCGAGTCCCCGGCGGAGGCGTGCAAGGTGTGGAGGGCGGCGAGGGAGAAAAACGAGACACTCTCCTTACAGGGGGGTAGAACAAAAAAACTTTATTCAGGGGTGAGCACAAGTTATATAGGCTGGCATAGAGGGCGGGGTTGGTGTAGGGGTGTAAGGGCCTTAAATGGTAATGCTGAGGGGAGAAAGGCTAGGATTGGTTCTGAGAGGACGCGGAAGCTGTTTGCCGCGGGCAGGAGTTGCTCTGGCAACGGTGCATGCGCACTGGCGGTGGGGGAGTTGTTCTGGCAACGGGGAGTGTGTGGCAAGATAAGGGAGGCGGTTTTCTCCGGCAAGCCTCCTCCAATGGTTGTATTTTGGGTGAGGAAATGGGGCCTGCCTCCGGCCTCACTTTCTCAGGCCCGGGGGGCTGTGGAGGGCGCTACCGCCCATGCCCACCACCCTCCCCAGGGGCTGATCAGGTCCCCCGGCCCAGGCCCGCCAAGTCGAAGCACGTAATCAGTATCCCGCACAGTCACACACACCCCTTGGTCTGAGGTTGGGCAGGTAGGACCAGGGGACCCAGGTAGAGACTTTGCACAGGTGGGGCTCACCCCTGGGGCTTTAAGTGGAAGGGACAGGTGCGACTTCCACTTCACGGACTTCGTGGGAAGTTGCTGCCTTCCACTTGCTCTTTCTCCCTTCCCTGGGGTGGGATGCAGACTAGATGGTGAGCCGTGTGGCCTTGAGATAAGGATGCCCCTACACCGGCTGGCAGAGCCCCGAGATCAAGGGAACCCGCTTTCCCGGGCAGCCTCCTGGAGCTCGGCTGCTGACCATCCCCACCTGCTCCCCAACGGCGACCATGCAAGACAGGGGTATCTTCTGTGTTGTCTGAGCATCTTCTGCATTGCTTGAGCATCACTTTGGGGGCACTTTGCTACAGCAGCTGATTTTACATGTCCGCTAATCTACAGACAAGACTCAGAGAGTAGCTATTTCTTGGTTTCAACTATAGCTGTTTGTCCACATTGGTATGACTTTGATGGCAGGGAGTAATATTGTTTTGCATTGCTAGATAACTTTTTAAAAAAACAATGCTTCACCTGCACACTCCAAAGAAAACAGTCACCCCAAGCTGTGTCTGTGTAGGCTGATTCTTTGGTCTGTCCTAGACCAGTAACTCACCCATGCCAGCGCAGAGTTCTGTTTTGTGGAGTTGTTGGAGAATCTTTACTGGGTAGGATGGGCAAGCCACCACTACGTGACAACAGCCTGTAGAAGTGACTCACCAGCCTTCCTGAGGAATGCTAAAGCTGAGGTTCCTAAGTGTGCCTAACGTCATAAAAATGATGTTTTTTTTTTAACGTCAGCTGAAGAGAATCTCTCCTAAATCCTGATGGAAACATGTCGCTTCTTTTTCTTTTATAAAATGAAAATGATTTTTTTTTACTTATTACAAAAGCAATCATCTCAGTTGTTGACAAACTGAAAAACACTGAAAAGAAGAAAACAGAAAAATCTTCACAATGAAACGTTTAGAAACATGGCACGTTTCTTTTCAGTTCTTTTTCTGTGAATATATATATATATATTTGCCAAAATCAGACAGTAGTGCACATGGTTTTATAACCTCTGCCTTAAAAGAAAAATGAAACCTTTCAGTGGATCTCTTGATTTGGACCAACCCCAGTTACCTTGGTGGATCCGGAAGCGGGACTGGGATCCACGATAGAAGGTGGAGAGTTCCTGGTTGATCTCAGAGGAATTTGCAAGGTCTCCCTGAACATCTCCCTGTGGAGTGAGCTGGGAAGAAGGAGCAGCACGGAGGGGTCGTCGTTAGGACATCTGACTGTTTCACCAGCAGGAGAGTTGGCTCAGCGTATTTTGAGCGCTGTGATTCTGAATTGCTGGTGCCTGTTTTTTCTCTCTTTGATTATATTGAGCAATCAGAGAGTTGTTTACCTAATTCAGTCAAAATAAGAATCCAATATTTTTCCTAATACTTCAAGCTCTCCTGTTTGAGAAGGTGGGAGGACTGGGGTTCAGGTGACGCCCCGAGTGCTAACCGTGTACCAGGCTCTCCTATGCAGGAACCCTTAAACCTCACAACCCTCTGGGGTGGATACTGCTAGTCTCTTCATCCCATTTTTCCATTTAGAAAATGGAGACTTGGAGAGATGAAGCAACTTTTCCACATTATTAGAGTTAGTAAGCGTCGGAGCTGGAATTTAAATGTGGGGTCGTCTGATTTCTAAGCCCAACTTTTAATCATGGTGCTTATTGTCTCCTAGAGCTAGACTAATTTACTTCTGCATCTTATTCTTCAAATACCCAAATCTCATCAAATATATGACAGCACACATTGTAAGACACATCATTGTTTTGTATTCCAATAACCACAAAAGTGCTGCCAACTATGATTGTAAGATGCGATTGATTGCAAGCTGCATCTCAATTTCTGAGAAGTTACATTGTGACAAATGTGTAAGTCTTAGCACTGATGAAATAAGATCGAGACTGCAGGAATGCTTCTTGCAGACGGAAGAGGGTGAACAGTGCCCTGCGTGGAGGGTACTGACGAGCTGGACCCTTGATCCCGGTCCCAGTTGGTGGCTCTCGTATGTCCTCAGGGGTGAGCTCCAACAGACAGAACCCACATAACTCCCATCTCACTGACAGAAATACGGGGTGTGTGGCTGGATTTGTTGCTGCAGTCGGGTAAGTCATTATTTTCCTGCCAACGGTCCCTGAAACTTGGAAGCCCGAAGCTGCTGAGAGTGTCTTGAAAATAATAATAGAAGAAGAGAAAGGAGGGACAATGGATGCGGTGTGTGCAGCCCAGTGGGGGCAGCGGGCCCTGGGAGAGCAGGCAGGCACGTGCCCGGAGAGCGGATGTTCTCTCTATATATCTGTATATGATTCTAGAATGAAAAATGAATAGAAAAATAGTGTTTCTCTTTTGGGGGTAGGATTATGAAGTCTTTCTCTTCGCTTCCTATGGGTCACTACATTTACAAATAAATGATTTGTACACACATTTTTTTAAGAATACAATTCTTGGTGAGAAATCAACTTTCCTTTGGCTACGTGTCTCTGAAATCATAATATTAAAGTTAAAACCATCACCAGGGCAGGACTTTCTAGAATAGCCTCTAGATAAGGTAGAGACTCTGTCTATTCTGTTTCCCCACAGCACAGCATACAGGAGTATTCAATAAATGTTCATTAAGTTACATGGGTATCCATATATTGCTCTCTAGCCTCTACTCCCCAAATACAAATTTCAAGAATGATCAATTTGGCAGATATTTATGTAAAATTTGCCAATCATATTAACTCTTTATAGTTCCAAAACTGTTCAATCAGCAAACATTGATTGACTCCCTGAAATGCAGGAGTGGGATGTACATCTTTCACCAAGGGACAATGAGAACTCTTCCTTCTATGCCCCATTGTTTCTTCTCATTGATGTGTTAAAACAAATTTTTATCATGGTAACTGTGTCAGTTAGGGTTCTCTAGGGAAACAGAACCAACAGGAAATATCTATAAATATGAAATTTTATAAAAGTGTCTCACACAACTGTGGGGATGCACAAGTCCAAATTCCGTAGGGCAGGCAGAAAGCTGGCAACTCCAATGAAGGTCTTTGATGAACTTCCCAGGAGAGGCTGGCTGGCTGAAGCAGAAATGAAAGTTCTCTCTCTTCTCCCGTAAAAGTCTTCATGTGATTGGGTTAAATCCAGCTGAACAAATTCTCTCATTGCAGAAGACATGCCCTTCATTGATGTAATCAGCCACAGGTGTGGTAAATTGACTGATGATTTAATAAACCAGCCTTCTGGTTTATTAACCAGCCACAAATGTCCTTGCAGTAACGGTTAGGCCAGTGCTTGCTTGACCAGACACCTGGGCACCATCACCTGGCCAAGTTGACACATGAACCCAACCATCACAGTAATATATATAAAATTTCTCATTTTATCCGTTTTCAAATATATCGTTCAGTGGTATTTTAATTATATTCACAATGTGCTACCATCACCTCCATCCATTATGAAAACTTTCTCCCATCCCAATTATAGACCAGGCATCATTATGCATTAACTCCTCATTTCCCCTCCTCCATGGCCCCTAGTAACCTATAATCTATTTTCTGTCTCTATGATTTTGCATGTTCTAGTTATTTCAAATAGTGAAATCATACAATATTTGTCCTTTTGTGCCTGGGTTTATTTCACTCGACAGGACATCCTCAAGGTTCATCCATGTTGTCACTTGTATTAGAATATCATTCCTTTTTATAGCTGAATAATATTCCATTGCATGAAAACATTCTGTTTATCCACCAATTTGCTGATGGACACTTTGGCTATTGTGAATAAAGCTGCTATGAACATTGGTGTGCAAATATCTGTTTGAGTCCTTTCTTTTAATTCTCTTGAGTATATACCTAGAAATGGGATTGCTAGGTCATATGGTAATTCCATATTTAACATTCTGAAGAATGGCCAAACTGTTTTCATATTGGCTATACCATTTTCCATTCCCACCAACAATGTACAAAGGTTCCTATTTCTCTGCATTCTTGCCAACACTTGTTATTTTCTGTTTTTTAAATAGTAGCCTTTCTAGTGGGTGTGAGGTAGTATCTCATGGTGGTTTTGATTTTCATTTTCCTGATGATTGAGCATCTTTTCAACAGCTTACTGGCAATTTGTGTATCTTTTTATTGAGAAAAGTCTATTCAAGTCTTTTGCCCATTAACACTTTTTTCTTTGCTGTCAACCTGTAGTAGTTCTTTATAAATTCTGAATATTAAGCCCTTATCTGATGTTCCAATTTGCTAATGCTGCCCTTTTGCAAAACACCAGAAATGGATTGGCTTTTATAAAGGGGGTTTATTTGTTTACAAAATTACAGTCTTAAGGCCACAAAGTGTCCAAGGTAAGGCATCAGCAAAGGGTGCCTTCACTGGAGAAAGGCCATTGGCATCTGGGAAACCTCTGTTATCACCAGCACATGGCTGGTGTCTGCTTGCTCCCAGGTTACATTTCAAAATGGCCTTCTCCAAAGTGTTGCTCTTGGGGCGTTTTGTCCTCTCTTAGCTGCAGCTCCTCTTCAAAGTGTCACTCACAGCTGCTCTGCGTCTGGGCCTATGTGGCTCTTTTTAAAGTACTCCAGTGATCCAATAAAGACCCACCCTCAATGGGTGTGGCAACACCTCCATAGAAATAATCCAGTGAAAGTTCTCACCCACAGTTGATTGAGTCACATCTCCATGGAAACACTCAATCGGGTCACAGGCTAACCAAAGGTGTCACTCACAGTTGGGTGGGTCATATCTCCATGGAAACACTCAATCAGAAGGTTCCAACCTAATCAACACTAATACGTCTGCCCCTACAAGATTGCATTAAAGAGTATAGCTTTTTCTGGGGGACATAATATACACAAACTGGCACATCTGATATATGGTTTCCAAATATTTTCTCCCATTTATAGATTTTTTTCCACTTCATTGATAATGTCCTTTGATGCACAAAAGTTTTAATTTTGAAGAAATCCAATTTGTCTAGTTTTTCTTTTGTTGTTTGTGCTTTTGGTGTAAAGTCTAAGAATCCATTAACTAATACAGGGTCTCAAAGTCACTCCACTGTGTTTTCTTCTAAAAGTTTAATAGTTTTAGGTCTTATGTTTAGGTTGTTGATCCATTTTGAGTAAATCTTTGTTTTGGGGTCCACTTTCATTTTGTGCATATGGATATCCAGTTTTCCCAGCACCATTTGTTGCAGAGACTATTCCTTTCCATTGAGTGGATGTGGCACCTTGTCAAAAATTAATGGCCATACAATAGTTTCTTAGCCTTTACAACAAAGGCCAAGCAACAAGAGAAAAATACAGATAAATTGGACTTTATCAAAATTAAAACATTAATGCATAAAAGGGCATTATCAAGGAAGTGAAAAGATGATCTACGGAAGGGGGAGAAAATATTTGGAAACCTTGTATCAGGTAAGAGTTTAATATCCAGAACATATAAAGAACACATACAACTTGACAGCAAAGAAACAAACTAATTTAAAATGAACAAAAGTCTTGAATAGACATGTCTTGAAAGAAAATACACAAATGGCCAATAAGCACATTAAAAAGATGCTCAGTGTCATTAGCCATCAGGAAAATACAAATCACAACCACAAAGTGATACCTTTCATACCCACTAGAATGGCTACAATTAAAAAAAAAGTAACTGTTGGAGACGATGTGGGGAAACAGGAACAGTTGTTTATTATTGGTGGGAACGTAAAACGGTGCAGCTGCTGTGGAAAACAGTTTGGTGATTACTCAGAAAGTTACATAAAGAATCATCCTGTGGCCCGGCAATCCACTTTTAGGTGTGTCACTGAGCAGGGGCTCGATGCCCGATGTGTACAGAGGACAATTATGACACAGGGATTTTGAGAAAAGAGTTTTACCGTGAGTTGGACAGGAGGCAAGGCTCAAATCTCTCTCCTTGATCTGAGAATGAGGGAAGTTTTATGGGAATGGGGGGTGGGAGGTGGGGACGGAAGGGGGTAATTTTGACTTGGCGTAGTTCAACTGGTTAATTCTAGAGCTGTCCACATGTTGTAGAGTGGACTTTAGGGCTGGATCTTCCTCATCAGAAAGACCTCTCGCATTTGATTTGTTTCTGGTGTCTCCTTGTCCTCATAATCTTGATACTGCGGGAGTCATCTTTGTTTCTGGTGTCTCAAAGGTTGTCTCAAGGACAAGAATCCATGTTTCTGTGCATGCCTGAGTTACAGAACTCATGGTTAAGCTTGGCAGCTGCAAAACAAGCTCAGAAGAAAAGTCACAGAAAAAGAAAGTCATGACAAATGAGTTTTAGCCTGCCCATGGTTTCAGGTACATATCCCAAAGAATTGAAAGCAGGGACTTGAACAGACTTTTGCACATTGATGTTCACAGTGGCATTATTCACAACTGCCAAAGGGTGGAAGCAACCCAAGTGTCCAACAACAGATGACTGGAGAAAAATATGCGGTATATCCATGCAATGGAAGATTATTCCACCATAAAAAGGAATGATGTTCTGATATATGCTATAACCTGGATGAACTTTGAAGACATCATGTTGCGTGAAATAAGCCAGACACAAAAGGATAAATATTTTATGATCTCACTTGCATGAAATATTTAGAATAAACAAACTCATGAGTCAGAAACTAGAATTCAGGTTACCAGGGGCCTGGTGGGGGAGGGGAATGGGGCATAGATGCTTAATTATTATGGAGTTTCTGTTTGGGGGCTGGAAAAGTCTTGGCAATGGATGGTAGTGATGAAGGCACAAGTCTGTCAATGTAATTAACACCATTTGTATTAATTTGAAAGTGAATAAAATTGGAAATTTTAGGTTGTATGTATATTACCAGGAAAAAAGCCCCCATAGAACTGTACAACACAAAGAGTGAACCATAATATAAACTATGGACCATAGTAAATAGTATAATTATAATAGCAATGTTTCATCAATTGTAACAAAGGTAACACACTGACACAAAATGTTAATAATAGGGAAAACTGTGTTTGTGAGGGGGTGTATTCTGCAAGATGTTTCTGTAAACCTACAACTGTTCTATTAAAAAAAATGCATTCAAACTTTCACATCGTGGGGCTGGGTGGCGTTTCCCACCCTCACCCGGCCATCAGAACCCCCCGGGGTGACGCTTCTGAAATCAGGGCCTCCTCGGTCGAGACTCGGGCATCTGGTTTCGTGTTGTTTTGTTTCAAACACACATTAGGTGATTCTTAACGAACAGGAAAGTTTGGGAAACACCGGTGAGGTGGCAGGAGGGTGAGCTGGAAGACTATAAAAGGACCACATCCCGGGATGCAGGAGGGGCCTGCTGGCTTCAGACGTGGGAGCTGTCACTGCCCCTCGGTGCCCCTGCAGGGAAGCAGCCGTCAGCAGGCAGCCCCCAAACCTGAGGGGGCCTTGCTCTACAAGTGCCGAGGCAAAGTGGGGTGCGAGGACAGGACCCTGGGGGAAGGAACGGGGTCCCTTCCAAGCCACTGTTCCCATCTGAAAGATGCATCTTTGGAGGCTTACAGGCACTAAGGAACATCACTCAGTTGAAGTTATATCTGTAATATGAAAAGTATCGTGCTAGATTAGAGGGTGCTGAGATAAAACCCCTCTAATCTTCTAATCCGGATCTTAGCTTTCAATTAAAATTGTCTTCTATTAGATGTCTTCTATTAAAATGTCTTCTATTATGTTATCCTTATAGGATACACTTTTTACCTTTTAAGGGAATTATGCACAAGTTGCAAGCTCCTAAATTCCCAAGAACTGGCAGCTATTTTGTTCTGGAAATTCAGAGAATGAAAATGAACAAAAACCAAGCTTTTACTTTTCTATTTCGGTTAAGCCTCAAACTTCTAGTATCTTTGAAAAGGTGCTCAAAGATTCTGGATTTTCTAAGGTTTTCTGAATTTTCTTATTTTCGGATTCTACTCATCCTGCATGGTTGGATTTTTGAGTTTATACTGGTTCTATATATTAAGTTGATTTTTTTGCGATTTCCCAATTTTCAGAAATCACCATTTTGGGGGAAGATTTTCTTCTTCAAAGGAAAGTCATTCAGGCTATGCCAAATTTGCCTTTGGAAAACTTCTTAAGTAGGAAGTTGATTTTGTTTTGCTCAATTGGTAGGTATTACACCTTCTTGGTTATCAAAGACACAACCATGTCAATAAATACATTCATTAGAATAAAAAAAAAGCTTGCTTCCTGAGGTATTTGCAACTTGGCAAATCAGCTTTGCACATGAAGGTGTATTTTAAAAAGAATGATGGAAAATTTTTTTTCCTGTCCCCAAAACAAAACAAGATGAAACAAAACTGGAAAATAAACAAACGAAAGACCACAAAAATCTTCTTGACGAGGAGCAGTCTCCTAACTGATAGATTAAAAAATATTTGTGCTTTTGGGGGGATTCTTTTCGGCAAAGGAGACAAAATTTTATAACTTTTCATTTTTATGTTCAACTTCTGGAGCTACTTCCCACTTACCTGCCAAGTGAGTAAAAAGGTGATACGTTTAAGATTGACTAGATCTATTTCATCACCCTCCTTTACAGATGATACTAAGCAATGCCTAGTAAAAGTGCACAAAGAATGCCCACGGACGGAGACAGGCTGTGTCACGTCCCACGCCTGGATCTGGCTGTGATTTCAAACGGCTGCTCGCGTGCCTTCAGATAACACATGCCCTGTTAGTCTGAGTGATGTCTGGTGATAGTGATAGAGCACATGGTGCATATTTTTATGAACACTATTTGGGGCCTATTGTTTTCCGGTGACTAGGCTTTGCTTCATGTGTAGATGTGACAGCGTTGGAATGTTACGTGTCCGTATTTCCATGGCTGAGGCAAGATTCTTGGAAATTGAGTGTTTGAATATATATTTATCACACATGATTTTCCAGTAACCCCATGGCTCTCGAGCCCGGCTGCACGTTAGAGAACACTGGTGCCGGAACAGAAGGCCACTGGGTGGCTTAGAACAGGGGCAATCTACTCTCAGGTTCTGCAGGCTGGAGGCCTGGAATCCGGGGTCGCTGGGGCCAGCTCTCTCTGACCAGCCGCCCCTGTCTCCTCCAGCCTCTGCAGCTAGCCGCCGCCGTCCTGGCCTCTAGGCCCGCAGGTGTAGCACCCCGGCCACTGCCCCCTCCGTCTCCTCACGGCTTGGCTCCCAAGTCCATCTGAAGCTGTGTTTTCAGGTTTCCTCTTCTTGTAGGAATGCTGTAAGGACACCACCCATATTGGAGCAGCAACCCCCAGCCCCAGCCAGTCTGGCCTCATTTTAACTCATCACATCTGCAAAGGCCCTCGTTCCGTATAAGGTCACGTTCACGGGACTGAGAGCTGGCACGTGAACCTGAGTTTTCAGGGAGACACATCACACCTGGGAAGTATTTTTAAAATATGAATGCTGACCTCGGACCAACTGGATTTAAGTGTCTGAAGTTGGGGTGCAGGCACGGGTTGTGATGCAGAGAGAGGGGGGGAGCTCTGAAGTTGAACATCTCTAACTCTCGAGCCCCTTGAAAGCAGCAGCAGCTGCCGTGATTACCAAGGGGCTGAAAACCCCGGAGGTGGGAACGCAGCCGGGCCGTGTTCAGGAGCAGCAGGGCTCAAAGGACGACGGGCTGCAGGGCAGTGGGGACAAAGGAAGAGGACATGGCATCACTTACATGCAAAACTCCCTGCCTGGTCCTTCCAACTTGGGGTTCGTATTGAGATGGAATATGCGGTGGGGTAGGGGAGCAGGACAGATAACGGGAACAGTTAGAAATGGGGGGATCTAGACAAGCAGGAGGCAGCCAAAGCCACCGGGAGCCGGCCAGGGTGACCTTGAGGTTGCAGCCGTGGGAACCGTGGTGGCACAGGCAGCGAGCAGCAGGCCACGGAAGCTCAAGGCCCAGGGACAAGGCTTTGGGGGCTGCAGGCTGGCAAGTGAAGCCCTAATCTTTAAGGAGCTGCAGTAAGGGGTGGTGTCCAAAAAATGTCTTGGCCCTAGAAAGAGAAGCTGCAGACCCAGGGCCCTCGACTGCAGCTGAGTCCCAGGGCTTGACCACATGGTGAGTGGGAAGCCCTGCGGAAGGCCGGAGCCAGCCAGGCAGGGAAGCCGAGAGACCCGCACCCGGGAAGGCCTGGACATCCCCTCTCCAGGGGCCCACCTGCCGGGGTCTGGCACCTGCTGCTGTCAGGAGCCTTGATTTCCAGCTCCCGACGGCGCTTGACCTTTCCCAGTGCAGTCTGCTGCCCGAGGCGGTGGGCTCGCCTGGCGTTCTCACGCTGACCCGCTGCTCCCACGGTCCACGCCCCGCTGCCCACCCGGACGCTGGGCTCGTGAGGCTGACGCGTGATGCTGCTCCCACTCCCCAAGTCACCGGGCGCCCCAAGAGTCGTCGACTGTAACAAATGCCGTGTCGCCCTCATCCTTCATCTCTGGGCTCACGACAGAGGACAGGGCCCTCACACGTCAGGGCATCGCTCGGCAGAAGTTCTGGCTGCGGGTCACAGAGCTCAGGCGAGTGGCGACCCAAACCCATCCTGGAATCCAAAGATGCTCGGTTCTGCTGACAGGCCGCTGCTGTAGCGCCAGGAACCAAATCCCTCCCAGCGGGGGCAGCGGGCCCCGGGAGAGCAGGCAGGCACGTGCCAGGAGAGCGGATGTTCCCAAGCCAGGCTGCACGTGGGAGCCCCCGAGCCCTTGAGCAGCCCGGCTCCTGGGCCGGCCTGAGGTCCTGGAGCAGCTGGTGGCCCTGCTCTGGGCCCCAGTGACGGAGGGGTCACTCCTCCACCCCCCAGGAGGGCACCCAGCTCCCAGGCCTCAGCCTGCCCAGGGAGGGCCTGTCCCCGGCTCCCCACATCCCTGCGCTCGCTGTGCCCGGGGGAGGCTGTGGGTGCTCCGGGGGTAGCTGCAGACCCTGTCCGTGGCAGAGGGTGAGGTGCATCTTATGGTCCTGCTCCCACTGGTGGCGGGAATGAACCTCCGACTACCCAGCAAAAGGCAGGTCTCGGGGAGGGCAGGCTCTGGTGGGGGAGACCGAGAGAGGGGGAGGGAGGGAGACAGAGCTGCAGAGGGGGAGGGGGGGGCACACGTTAACCCCGTGGTGCCCACTGGCACGCAGCAGGGAGTAACTGCTCAGCTTGTGTGTGTCTCCATGTGAGGAACAGCCAGTGCCCGCGTGCGGACTGTCATCGGGGTCACGTCGGGAGTGGAGGCCCGTCTGGAGAGGAGGTGGGTGGTCCCAAGGCCCGTATCAGGTAGGTGTTTCTCTCTCCTCTTGCCCGTGCCCGGCGCTGTTTTTGCTCGGGACGTGCAATAAGGGAAGCAGACCCTGCTCCGGCCTGTGCTGGTGGGCTTGCCTCCAGTTCTTGCTCCCTGCAGACGCCCGGGGCACATGTCCTGGGGCGTCCTGATGTGTTCTCAGGCATCTAAGGTGTCCTAGGGTGTCCTGAGGAGCCCCAAGTTCTTCTGAGGTGCCCTGAAATGTCCTGACCTGTCCCGAGACGTCCTTGCTTTAGAAACTGAAGGTTCCTGAGGGTTCATGTTTAGCCATCTGCAGTGTCTCCTTCCCTTTCCCGTGGAAAATTAACCCGTTGCTTCCTTTCCCTCCGTCCCCATGTGCCTTCTCTTCACCTGCCCCGACTCACTTCTGCAGATGCCGAGGCCCCAGAACCGGGCTGCGGCTGGACACGAGGCGGCGACAGGGCTCTGGCTGCAGGACGCTGGCCTTCTCGCTGCTCCTGACCTCCGAGGAAGGCCCCCTCGGCTTATGAGGAACTCCAGGGTGGGCGCCCGGTGTCCACTGACGCCTCGTCGCGGAGACGGCTTTCCAGCATGGCTGTGCCCGTGGAGCCGGAGCGCGCGTGCCCGGGTTGTGCCCCCGCTGGAGGTGGGAACAGCTCTCCCCTCCCCCGTGGGGTATCCCCTTAAACCGGGCAGCTACCCTCTCCGTCGGTCTGAGAACCCGAGCTTCCCTCCCACCGTCGGTGGCGTGGGGGTCCCGGCTTCCCCGTGGCCAGCCTGTGCCGGGGGGACCAGCACTCACGGCCCAGGCCAGCGGCCACTCCGGCCCCCGGCTCAGTGGAACCGAAAATGGCGCCTTCACAACTTGATAAATAAGCCCTTTTCTGTACACCGTCTCCTCGGGACTTGTCTTGGACAGGATGGGCAGTCTAACCGCTGCGTGCTTATGGTGAAAAACCCCTTTCTTAAGAAGGAAAGAGAAAGTTAAGCTCAGAAGAGTCCAACAGTCATGTTGAAAACAATGATGCCCTGTGCACCTGCCGGCTGGAGCGTAAGACGGTGGTGGGGGCAGTGGTGCCTGGATAGCGGGGTCAGTGGGTCAGGGTGACTTAGGAGCTGACAGTGGGGTCCTGGGCGGATGGCGGGGCATGGAGACACGAAGGGAAGTAGGGTGGTTAGAAGAACAGACGGCCAAACTGACTTCAGGACAAGCTGCTGTGGAGGCTGTGGGGAAAGAGGACTGGAGAGAAACAGAGAGACAGAGAGAGAGAGAAGGAGAGAGGGAGAAAATCTGTCAAACGCCCTTGATTCACTGACCTCAAGGAATAAATTCTGCATGGACAATGTCATTGATGTCAAAGAAGCAAATCCACTTGGCTCGTGACTTTTTTTTATGCATCCCATCCAATTGCTCCAGTGCAGCACCATACTGCTTTATATACGCTCAACTGTCAGATTATTCATCTGAATATCACAGTTAAATACCAGCCATGTTAAAGCCTATTGTGTTTATATTGCTAAATGCCCTATTTTGAATTTCTCAGTGGGTCTGTTAATTTTCCCATGAGATGATTTCAGACATTTCCAAAAGCATATTTTGGATGATTAGGACATTTTTAGGAATTTATGCCACATGCAAACTACCTTCTGCCAATATGCAGCCTATCCTAAAACTGTCTCACATTATTAAATATTGACATTGTCACCAAATTTATGATAGCAAACCCGCTTGCCTTGGGTGTGACTTTGACCCGCGGGCTCTGTGGATCCCCCTGGCTCAGGGCCCTTTGCTGCCGACTGGGACGCGCGACGCCTGTTTTCCAGGTCACGCTCATTGCACCCACGCTGCTCCTCAAGAATGCGCCGTGGGTTCAGCTGCCTTCAAGGCACAAGGACAGAAGACACATCGTGGTTATTTCTTCACTCACAAAATGGGTGGTGCAATCTTTATGTTCAAGCTTTCTCCAAGGAATAGGCTTTCTAAAAAAAATCTAACTCTCCAGCCTCCTTCTCCCCATCAGTCACCCACGTTAAGTCCCTGAGCTGGTGACGGCTGAAACCTTTTTGTTGACCCTGTGGGCCCAGGGCCTCCGGCTTAATCCAAGGACACCTTTCCTACCCTTTAAACCTTTCGCTTTCCTCTAAAATGATTGTTCTGGAATCAACTCCATCTTTCTGAATGTATTATTTGCAGATTAGTTTCATGTAGAATATAATATTCTTTGCAATAAATGATTATGTATATATATATAATGCAGAAACGGAGTATATTTCTTGATCAAAATTCCAAGACTGACCAACCTTGAGGGGTAAGGTAGGACGTGGACAAGAATATCAGCCTTCACTGAATCGTTGTTAAAAGTTGGAAGATGTGATCATCTCATTTAAACTTCACAACCACCTACGAGGTTGTATTATTATTCCTATTTGGCAGATAAGGAGCGTGAGACATGGGAGGCGAATTCTGTGCCCCAAGTGCCACAGCTCGTGCCTGGTGCAGGCGAGACCAGCTGAGGGCCGCTGAGGTTGGGGCCCAGGACAGAGAACTCAGAGGTTTCAGCTCAGTGTACTGTGTTGTAGAAATGGTCAGTTCTCTCCTTCCGTTCTCCACGGACACCACATTCTCTAGACACTGCATCTATTCTCTGTGGACTGCACAAATTTGGAAACTTTGGACACCAACTGCAAGTATGCAGGGCCTGCAAACACTCCCAAGAGCAGCTCAACTCTGACCCTGGACCCGGAGTGAGGCCAGACGCCCCCCGTTATGGCCCTCCTCTTCTAGACTGCCCTCCAGGCACCTGCCACAAGTTGGGGGCCCAGGCCACCCGTACTTCTGACCAACTGGCTATGAATTCAGGGGATCCTCCCTAGTCAAGTCACACAGAACTTGCTGAAAGTTCTATATTTAAGATTATAGCTTTATTATAGCAAATGGATCCCAAAAAGAAGCCAGAAGAAGAGATGCTTAGGGCGAGGTGTGGGGGTCCCTGACACGAGCTTCCCCGTCCTTGCCATGCGGAGTCAGGTCGTGTCACCCCCCCTTCCCCCGTCCGATCGTCCGGGGTCCCACTGTGGGGACATGACTGATGGAGTAGCTGCCACGGGGCTGCACTCACCCTGCAGGCCCGTCCCCTCCCAGGGGTCTGGGGGATGCTGCTGACACCCCCTGGCTCCGAGCCCCACCCCCAAATCACCCGGTTGGTCTTTCCCGTGTGGCTGCAGGTGTGGCCGTCCCACTGTCATCTCATTAGCACAGGCACGCCCAGGTGACGGCCTGGTAACCAAGGACTCACCCAGGATCAGGAGGGTGTCTCCCAGGAGTGGGGACAGAACCCAGCCCAGTCCTTCCTTATACCACCTATCTGCAATCCTGCAGAGGCTCTTTGGTCATCCCTCAGTCTTTTCTTTCTTCCAGTCATGGGCCTGATTTTAATGCTTTGTTTTTGTGGTACACTTATTTGGAGTCTTTCTAATGCATTCATAACTGTGTTTAGCAAAAATAATACTTCAGGGATCAAGTATGCTTAGAAAGGTCAGGTTAATACGGAGGAGAATATGAAGGTTACCGCTTGCACTTGGGTCTAGGCTCTTACGGAAACACACAGATATCCCATGGACACTGCCCCTGCCCCCAGGAGCGCTGGGCCCCTGACTTATGTACAATGCATGGGCAGGTACATATGGTTACACACACTCACACACACACTTACATTCCAATGCGTGCAGGGGGCAGCTCTGGCCTCCTGTATCTTCTTCTGCTCTTCTTGCACTGACATGTGACAGGACGAGGCAGGAAGAGTGCTGTCTGTGAGGAAGCTCTGGGGGAGAAACAAGACTGAATGAGGCGAGACTACAGTCGGTCGGGACAGGTGGCTGAGGATGAGAGGCGGGCTGGCCAGGAGCTGGTCTGACTTACTCAAATGAATCCACTCGATCCTCATGACAACCTTGTAAAACAGGTGCCACAGTTATCCTCATTTTACCAAGGAGGAAACTGAGACCCAAGATGCTAAGTAGCTTTCCCAAGGTAGTTTACTTAATAAATATTTGTTGAATGGATAAATGAAAAGCACTAGAACTTGGAGAGTTTTTCTCTCTTAGCTTGAAATTCGGTGCATTTCTGCACGTAGGCCTTGGAGTGAACTTAAGGAAGAGAAGCCTCTGTGAAGCAGTGATGCACTCACTGGTACCCAGTGGATTTTAACTGGAGCCTGGTTTTGCTTTTCCTCCGAGGCTGGTGCAAGACGAGCTCCCGGGTTCTGGAGGCAGGGGTGCCCCCACTGTCCTGCCGTCTGTCTGGCACGGTGAGCTGTGGCTTCCTGCTCACTCTCCCAGGCTGTTATTCACACACTCAGAGCATCAGGGAACCCATCGAGGCAGGCGAGCTGTTGGAGGCTGAGGATCCTCCATAAACTGTCAAAACGTGGATCGTGACTCTGAAAACCCAGAGAGAGCCTGACACCACTTGTTTTCCTGGGAGATCAGTCATGAAACCAGACACCTGTTTTATACACGTTTAACTATTTTAAGTTAAGTATTGAAGTACAAAATCCCCCTTTAAGGGAGGCCCTTGACATGTCCCTCATCCTCATTCCCTGCAGCCAATCCATCTTTCGGGCTGGGGCTTTGACCCCGTCTCTGGAATCCGCCGGTGCCTGCCTGGCCCCCTCCGTCAGCGCCCCGCAATCTGGCTGTCATCGCCTTCCACATGAGCTGCTGCAATCACAGCTTAGCCTGCTCACCCCACCCCACTCTGGCTCCCTCTCTCGCAACACCGCGGTGTGATAATTTAACATATCCACCCTGCCACGGTGCTCCCCTTTGCTGGCTTCCTGGCACCCCAAGGAAAAGGACTCAGCTCTGCAATCCATCCTACCCCGCCCTCAGATCCCTGCCCCGCCGGCCTGGGCTCCACACGCTGGCCTTTGGGGGCCTCTAACCGTCCCTGCCCTGCCAGCCATGGGCTTCTGCACGGCGGCCCCTCTCCTTGCAGTGTCACCCCCTCAGTCCTCTCCCGGGCACCCCCAGTCCTTCGCATCCCAGATCCAGGGTCATTTCCTGAGAGAAGCTCTCCAGGCCCGAGGCGGCCTCCTGTAGGCTTGGAAGTTGCAGCTTTATGTTGACTTTGTGTGGCTGTGGATTCATGTGCATCTTGTCCACTAAAAAGAATAAACATTTATTTCTTCTTGATGGTAGCCTCTGTAGCACTATACGTTGGACTGTGTCCCCCACACGATATGGGCAGCACCTCGGAGCACGAACTTAGTTGGAAATAGCACCTTTGCAGAGGGGGTCAGTTAAATTCAGATGAGGTCACACTGCAGGAGGGCACATCCTTAGTTCAGCATGAATGGGGTCCTTCTTGGAAGGGGAGAGGACAACAGAGATGGGGGCCTGGGGCAAGACGGCCACACGACACACGGGCAGAGACTGGGGTGCTGCATCTACCAGCCAAGGGGCCCCAAGGCCTGCTGACCCCGGGGCAGGTCTCCCCGAGAGGTTCCAGCGGGAGCTCGGCCCTGCGGACACCTTCACTTCCGACCTGCGTCCTCCGGAACCGTGGGGGAAAACGTTTCTGTTGACTTACTCACTGGGTTTGTGGCCGTTTGCTACAGCAGCCCCAGGAAAGCGACACTAGGGGCTAGCGGATGAGGTGTGCAAACCTTAGGAGTGGCTGCGCACCCTGTGCAGCTCTGTTAGCACGAGGCTAATGCTAAGCACCCACGAAGGACGGTCCGCTCAGAGCAGCCCGTGGGGGAGAAGAGAGCTGTCCCATGGCCGGGAGCCTGGGAAGGTAGGATGTGTCCAGCGGCCGCGCCTGCCTTGAGAGCCTGTGAAAATGCACCTGGAGCACTTCATCAGCTCAAATGTTCTTCAGAAATGCAAGATATTTTTATGGGTCAGGTTGGAGAGCTGCATAACCCCAGCTGATTTGAGGGTATTCTAATGGATATACTGAAAGTCATAATCTATACTGTCTTGAGTGATCAGAAAAATATTGTGAGCTCTTTGGACCACTGTCTCATCTCTACTTTTTATAAATGTGGGCCAGAAAAGGAAGGACACGTCACCCAGATTAGAGATAAACGAAAAATTGCAATTTCCCTAGCAGCACCTATTGCGTCTTGAAATGCAATTTGCCTCTTTTTAATCCGAGTTCTTTGAGGATAGCCCCTCTCCCCGCACTGTCTGGGGGCAGGGTCAGAGGTGCTGGCTCTGTGGGGCTCAGCACCCCACTTTCCTGGTGGCAACCCCTGAGGCTGGGCCACAGGGCAAGAGGGACAGTTGAGAGAGCCTCGGCTCCCGCTCTGGAGAAGCTGGCAATGGACCCCAGCATGGGGTAGAGGTCCGGCTGGAGGGGGAGACACGCACACACACCTGACCTCAGGCGCAGGCTGTTTCTCTGATGGCGGCACTCACCACCCTGGAAGAGGGCAAGGGGGCGTGCGGGGCAGCCGAGCCAGGGCTGGGTCTGGGCTGTTTTCTCCAAGATGGTGCAAACACAAGCCTTCGCCAGGACAGTGTCAGAAACATAATCAAAGTAATAGGAAATAAGACTCACATAGCTAAGGGGAAGGCGGATGGGAGAAGAGAAAGATGTTTTTTAATCCCATGGTGCCCTGGAAACCATCCCTCTAGAGTGGTGACGGAAGACGGACGCCTTCTGCCAGCATCTACTGTTTCAATGTTGGCGCTGCTCTCCACGAGGGAGGGAAGCCTGGCCCCGGACTCCCGCTCCGGAACTTTCAGTGCAGGCAAGTCAGGTGCGGGTGAGATGTCAAAGACCCAGCAGATAGATGGGTTAAGGTCTGTGTCCAAGACGGTGAACGGTGTTAGTTGATAGAGCAACACCGACGTAAGGTTCCCTAGCCCAAGGTGAGGGGTCTGCTGCCAAAGGGGCCAGCGTCTGGGATAGCCACCCTCGGGACTGCCGGCCCACCGTCTCGTCCTCCCGGATAGCCTGGGCAGGCACTCACTCTCTGCCTTTCCACCCACTTGCCTGCCGGTGTATCTCCAGAAAAGCATTATAATATCCTCGTAAGAAATGCAATTATTATTCCTGGTGTGGAGTGTGGAATGTTGGTGCAGAACATTCCACCCAGTGCCTATTCATTTCGATCCATCCTAGACCACCCCAGATTAGAGAGTGGCCCCCCTCCAACCTCACCCGCTGCCCTGCCTCCTTTATCCCTGGGCCATCCCTTCACCCTCCCGTGGCTGTGCCCAGCAAGGACCAGGCTCCTTTGGGTTCGAGGAAAGAGGGACAGTTGTAGAGGGTGAAACCCAGTCACTGTGAGCCTAGAAGCTGTAAGCACTGATCCGGCTGTAAGATTGGTGGAGAGGAATATCAAAGCTTCTCCAAGACCCCTGGCTGTTGTCAAAAGATGCCACTTGTAAAACGTTTCTGGTTGTGTTAATGTTTTTAGATGGGAACGTACCTGCTTGAGTGTATCATTTCACACATCCTGAGAACAGGCTGGTTTTCCTATATTCAGCCAAGATGCGGATGGGTCGGATGGGTCGGGGGTGGGAGACACGGCACCCACACCAGGAGGCAGGGGTGGGACCCTCGTCTCGGAGGGTTCTGGTAGTAGCAGCTGTGTTGGCTTAGAGCTGTCGTGCACCCCACAAAAGGCCAAGCCCTTTCAATCCTCTCCTGTGGGTGTGGACTTGTCAGTGGGAGCTTTGGTTAGGTTGTTTCAATTGACCCACTTCATTCAAGGTGGGTCTTGATCCCCTCACTGGAATCTTTTGTAAGAGGAGGAGGGACACACAGAGAAAGCCCAGAGAGCTCAGAGAAAAGCCCCAGAGAAGCTAAGAGACAAGAAGCTGAGAGAGGAAGCCACAGAAGCCACACACTGAAAGCAACGAAACCCAGAGCGAAGGACCAGCAGATGCCACCATGTGCCTTCCCACGTGGCAGGGGAGCCCCAGATGCAGCAGCCTGTCGTCAGAGTCCAGGTGTCGTCCTGCGGATGCCTTGAGTTAGACATTTTCATGGCCTTAGACTGTAAATTGTAAGGTAACAAATCCCCGTTGTAAACACCAGCCCATTTTTGGTACATTGCATTCCGGCAGCGTTAGCAAACCAAAACAGCATCAAACTCTGTGTCTACCGTGGCCCAGCTCCAGCCTCACCTCCTCACCTTTCCCCTGCCCCAGGGCTTGCTGCTTCCTTGGCCCCAGGGGCTCCTGAACACCCCCGACTGGACATCCACCTGCCTGCTCTGCTCTCCTCTGGGTCCCTCTCACACCTGACGCCTCTGGACCCGCTGTGAGCTCTAGCTGCAAGCTCCATGGGAGAGGGGCTTGCTCTGCCCCCGTCTGTGTCCCCACCTGGCCGGGAGCGGGCACGGGGATGCTGTGAGCAGGCAGGCCCAGCCCCCATGCTGCAGAGCTTGCGGTTTGGAGGGAGACCAGACGGGGAAGAGACCCTGTGCTTGGCACAGTGGGTGCAGGGAAGGAGGCTTTCCGGGACCCTCGCCGAGTGCTCAGCACCCCTGGGTGCCCGTGGAGCAGGTTGAGCAGCCTCAGGGCTCTTCCCATCCGTCCGGATGTCCAGAGGAGCTGGGCTTCCGGAGCCGGACCGGGGGACACGTTTAAACACGGCTCCCCCGAATGGGCACTTTCTGCATGTTTTGTCCACTTCGATTTAACTCCCTGAACAGTCAAGCTTCAACCTTCTATCAATTTACAGGAACATTTGTTATTTGCAAGTGAATTATTCTCATTCATCTCCTGGAGGGGATTATATTTGTGATGATGATGATTTCATTGCTGGGGGTGCAGTGACACCCCTCTGCTTTCCAGGTAACATGTTTCTCTGGCAGGAAATGCCTGTGGCTCCACGGGGTGAACGAGCTGACACCTCGTCCTTGCGCCCATCTCCACGGGATTCTGTCATCGCCAGGGATGGACTAGGACGTGGGCTAGTATTTTGATAGGTTAATAAATCGATTGAATTAAGATAGCTTTATCTAACATTTACCTGTCCTCCTCCACATTTCATATGACATTTTATACAGCATCATTGCTCAAAAAAAAAAAAAAAATGAGTGTGATATCCTGAACCCTGAACACCAGGGAAAACCCTGGGGGGCGCGACCAGGTGCGTCTTCCTCAGAGCTCGGCGCTGCTGCCGAAGCCCTGGGCGGAGAAAGGGGGTCCTGGGATTGTTTCCCGTTTCCTACCAGCCTCGGCTGTGCTCCAGCTGTTTGTACATAACCTCCTTAACATAAGCTCAGAAATGAAGGCCTGGAGCCCGGGCTCTTACACAACCGGAGCGGGCCTGGGGTGCAGCCGGGAGCCCCTGCCAGGCCGGGGCTGCCCCGTTCCGGGGGTGGTAGCTAACCCCTGGGGCCCTCTCTGCACACTCCGGGTGTGACGCTGCAGGGGACACCACGCGGCGCAGGGAGGGTGACTATTCATCACTGGTTCCACCTTTCTGGGCTCGGGGGCCTGTGTGGACACAGGGGGCCTGACCCCGTCCACGCGGTGGAAGGCGCAGCTTCCCCAACCACAACCCAGGGCACTTTCAGGAGAGGGAGGCTGCTTCGTGGGGGAAGGCGCCGTGGGCCTCTGCTTGGGCAGCAAAGCAGGAAGCTCAGACCCCAGGCTGTTCTAGAGATGTCTCTTCTCAGGGATGTTTCTTCCAAAACTTGCTCCCCAGCGCCTGTGGCTGCGTGCAGGGCCCGTTTACCAGGGGGCCCGGCCGGAGGGGGCACGAGTGGTGCCACGTGACCGCACAGTCACCTCTGTCCCAGCCACGTGGGGCCACCGCCGACATCCAGACCACTGGCTGCTTTTACTGCTGCCCTGCGCGGTGGAAACCTGCTCTCACAGTCCCCTGGGAGAACGTCACTCCTGTGGGGGATTCACCCCCCAGATTTACTCCGCACCCCTTGCCTGAAAACATCAAACCTGAAACAGAGTTATAGACCTGTCTTATAGAAACTTGGGCCGGTGTGAACAGGGCTTGTGACGGAGAAACATCGGCTCGCCCAGTTTTGCCTCCGCGTTCTGGGTCATCTGGCCTGAGCGGGAGAGCAGACACGCATCCTGGGAAGGATGGACTTGGGTCTGCTGCGATTTTAGTACAATCATATTTACTAAGAAGACACAAGCAGCAGTTTTTTTTTTTTTTAAAGCCAACATTAAACAATATCCCACAACGTAGGGAGAAACTCAGAGAGGACGGCAGGAGGCGGCTGGCCTGGTCTCGGATCAGGTTGCTGAGTGGAAACTGTGGCCTCGCTTGACGCCACTGGCTTAGCCTGGGCCGGTGGGAAGGGACGAAGCCGTGACTCCCGGTAACAGTTCCCGAAGGAGAGAGGGGTCAGCTGTGCAGGCCCCGACCCTGTCACCCCAGGTCAGCAGGGACCGCGGAACCAGGCGGCTCTCTTGGCTTCACAAGGCACGTGCCCCAAGAAATGAGTGATTATTTATCTGAAAATACAACAAGTGCCTTCTCCCCACCTTACATCTTTGGGGGTGCTGGTGCAGAGTCCACAGACTCCACGGGCACGTCGGATAAAGTTCCGCCTCCAGGAGCTGCCCATCTGATGGGGCCGCAGTGGACATGCCCTTCTTGATTTCAAGCAGGGACCCCCTATTTTCCTTCCAGACCAAGCCAGAGGGTGAATTATGTGATCCGACACCCTCCACCCTCCCGTGATGTGCTCCGAGAGGCGAATCTGACTCTCATCTGGACCTTCTGAGTTGGTCCTGTGCTCTCAGGTGCAGCCGACTGTGAGGAGCCAACCTGGTTTGGTGACTGATGCAGATGAACCGGGTTAACCTGTTCTTCTCTTGAGCAAGCAGATTAGTTCTTTTGAAAATTGACTGGAGGCACTCGGCCAGCAAAGGACTGTCTCTGCCCTGCTTTAAATGCACAGTCCTCGTCTTCCAAGGCCTGTGGGACATACGTCCGTGCATCAGCCCCTCTGCAGCCCCAGAGAAACACCCAGCTCTGCACACACCTGGGTCGCAGGGCCTGGGTTCCGAAAAGCTTTATGGGAGGCCGGGAGGGTGACAGGCTTCACTGCTGTGACACTTGGGAGCCTCTTAGGGCCTTTTTCCCTAATGACATGTGCCTGGGGGGGGGGGCAGGGATAATAACTCCCTTTCTTTCCCTGTTTGCTTTGGCTGCAAAGTCCTTTAGCAAAAAGCACGATGGGCAAGAGTGAGCGTCTACCTTGATCGAGAAAGCCAGTCCTCCACCAGGGGAAATTGAAAACGGATTCTCTCCCCACCCAGGGCCCCCTCCCGGTCCCACTGCTCCTTCTCCTCCGAGCCCCGACCCTAGCAGCTGAAGATTTTCAAAGCAGGGTGTATCTCTGCAGCTGCTGCATCAAACAAAAGCAAACAGATTAAATTAATTTAGGCTTCAAAATCAGCCCCATTCTCTAATTCATAAAATACTTCAAACAGCAAGAAATGTCATCTCACGGACGATTGAGGCTAATCCACTTTATCTCTGTCCGCTTGCATTGGAATGCAAGCTATCAAGACATAGCTCACCAGTCAAAATAAACACCTCATTCCAAATGCCTCCCTCAGCTGTTAATAAGTTCTCCCTTGCTCTGCACACAAAACGAACGGGCTTTCCGGCACACTTTAGGGGCTGTGCGCCAGAGACTCACAATGTCTTCGTTTCCATCTGTTAAATTGCCAGCGCTAGGCAATCAAAAGGTGTGGCCCGTGGAAACCTCTAGAAACAGCACAGTTAGCTCCACTGTCTTCTCATTAACAAAATTGTAGCTCTCCAGGTAGGAATCCTCCAAAGCAAAACTGTCTTGGCTCGTAATGCATTCCAGGAAATAAGGAGAGGACTGGCAGAAAGGGCTGTTTATACTAAGATAAGTATGCACATCCTCGTGGTGGTAATAAATGCAATTCCACAGCCATTGGACGGGGCTGGGTCAGCAGCCACGTAAGGGAACCTCCAAGTCCTGCCCACTGTCTAGGTTTCAAAGCTGGTGTTGCTGAAAAACGTCCCCCACCCACTTGGGACACGGAAATTTGGAATTTTTCCCACAAAATGCCGTCGTGTTGCTGTGACAAGAATTGGAGATGTTTTGTGCTGGGAGGGCCGATGGAGAGTGGGGTTTGCTCTCTGCCCGAGCGCTCCTCGCCACTTGGCAGTCATGTAGGAATGATGGTCCAAGTCTTGCCATTTGCCAAGCCCAAGTGTCTGTGGTGGGAGGAATGCGGCTCTCTCTGATTCCTGCATTCCTGCGGGTTTCCCAGAGCGGGTGGGAGCACCTAAGAATGTGAGAAATTCCATTCTCCGAGGCTGTAAAGAACCAAGCAGCACGTCCTTAGGGTCTGCCAGTGCCCGGGTTTTCTGTTGGCTGCTGAAGCGTGTCAAGGCACCTTCATGGTTTTCCTTGTGATTTCGCTAGGAAACGTAAAATATTGATTTCTTTTCTAGGGAAATTGGAGGAGGGGGAGGGAGTCCCATTTTAAAGAATAGGCACAAGAGATGTTTTTCTTAATTATCAAGACTGTGCTTAGCATATGAGAAAAAGAATAGTTGCAGTTGCTTAAAGCTGGAAGAGATTTTAGAAAGAAACTCCATAAGGTGACTTCCTCAGGGCCCCAATAGCCCTTTCAATGGGGCCACAGTCTCGTGCTGGGGCCGGGCAGCCCGAGGCTGGCAGAGGGTGTGTAATTCCAGTGACACGGGGCTTAGGTTCACTCAGAGCCAGCTCACGCTTTCCAGACTTCGCTAGAAGACACCAGACAAGGCCTTGTTAATTAAAACTCAGCATACACCATTCTTGATCTTGGAAACTATGTAAATTTTATATATAAAACCCACAAACCCTTAAATGACTTGTTTTTGATGAAAGGCTCCGTAGATACATCCTGTTTGGGGAGGAAAAAACCACTTTCAGGTAGTGGTAACCAAACCCCTGATACCTTGAAAATTAGATATTTTGATTCTTATTATCTCAGGTGTGAGAGCACTTCTAAGTTATAGCCTGACTGATGTTTCACTTTTTTGGGAAGAGAAACAGGTCTGGGCGTTAAATTCGCAGCTGCGATTGTCATCTGCACGTGGGTTTAATTACAAAAGGTAAGGTTTTTATTTTCCATAATTGTCAGCATCCGGATCTGTTTCCACGTTAGGCCTGGAGCTGTGGGAAGGCCCACGGGTTGCTCCTGGCCTCCCAGCCTCCTGCTGCGCCATCTTCCCCTTTCCCGATGTTTCCACTGTCAGCATCTAGTGGAGCCTGCTGAAAACTGATTGCTTGGAGGAAGTTAGTGAAACATATAAATAAATAAAAATATATTTATTTTATTATGGTAACATATATAGATATTTCATAAAATTTGCCATTTTAGTTACTTTTATAGTGAGCAATACAGTGGCATTAATGACATTTACAATGTTGTCAACCACCACCTCTATCTGGTCCCAGAACTTTTCCATCACCCCAAACAAAAACTTTCAACTCATTAAACAATAACTCGCCATTCGTCCTCTCCCCACCCCCCTGGTGACCCTGAATCTACTTTCTGTCCCTGTGAATGTGCTTATTCTTGTTATTTCATGTAAGTGGAGTCACACATCTGTGCTTTGTGTCTGGCGTCTTTCACTCAACATGACGTCTTCAGGGTTCATTCGTGTTGCCACTTGTGTCAGAACCCCATTCCTTTGTACAGCCGAATAATATTTCCTTTTCTTTATCCATTCATCCACTGACGGATGCTTGGGTTGCTTCCACCTTTGGGAAATTGTGACTGAGGCAGCTACGAGCATCACTGTGCAAATATCAGTTTGTGTCCTGCTTTCAGTTCTTTGGGCGAGTGCCAGGGGTGGGATTGCCGGGCATGTGGTCGTGCTGTGCTAAGATTTTAGATGATCAACTCTAATGAGGTCTAGAAAGGGGGAGCCCCCGAGACCCAGGGCTGGAAACCAGTGAGGGGAAGGTGCCGCCTCTGTCTGCTCCGTGTTCAGGTAGAGCATCTCTGCCAACGGCAGGTGCTCGTGCCAGTTTCCACGGACGGGGGTAGCGGGTGCTGCTGGGGCCACAGTGAGTCAGACGACAGCCCCCTGATCTTCCTTTAGTGTTCGAAGGCTTACAGCCTGTTTTCTCCCCAGACAGATTTGAGGCAGTTCATGAAACACACATAATAGGGCACAGGTAAAGAGACCAAGATCAGAAAGAAGTCTGCACTGGGCCAGCAAAAGTCTTCTGTAAAGGCCCAGATAGCAAATACGTGAGGCCTTTCACACCATACAGTTCCCGCCACAGTAGT
This sequence comes from Choloepus didactylus, assembly GCF_015220235.1. Lineage (NCBI taxonomy): Eukaryota > Metazoa > Chordata > Mammalia > Pilosa > Megalonychidae > Choloepus > Choloepus didactylus. The sequence continues at coordinate 5,278,556 of NC_051311.1, read as the reverse complement.
CAACTCGGTTATGATGGGGAAGAAGCCACACAGGCGGTTTGTAAAGCACGAGTGCATGTTGGGACAATAAGCAGGCAGCAGGATGGAGCTGGCCAACCCATAGTCGAGAAGTATATTGTTGAGGCCTTATCTTAGACACTTTATGGCCTTGGGACTGTAGCTTGGTAACCAAATAAATCCCCTTTATAACAGCCAAAAAAAAAAAAAAAAAAAATTCAGCTGAGGGAAATGTAATACAGTGAACTGGAGGACTGAAGGGCCTGCATAACTGCTGAAAGAGGCCCATGTTTAGCCACGAGTTTCCTAAAGGCCACAGCAAAGAGGGAAACTGGGCTTACATTTAAAACTCACATCTTCCATGAGCGTAGCTTGCGCCACTTGCTCTGGAGAAGTTCTGGCATTGTGGCTGCTGAATTATCTTGACCAGGGAGTGTGATTCCAAAGCACAGTTCTGAGGACATGAAGCTGTTTAGTCCTTTGACTGGAGGCCTGGGCCGGACGTGACTGTAATGGAGGCCGAGCAGCAAGGGAGAGGGTGTAGCTGGCCTCCTCTCCATGAACTGGTGATTCTCCCACCCCAGCTGTGGAGGAGGCGAGCCCCTGTAGCCTGGAGGCCCTCCTGCTACCAGCACCGCTTACGTTCCTGCTCATTCTTTCGGATTCAGAACCAACGGGCTCAGGCCCTGAATCCTGCCCTGTGGTAAATCACAAAAAGCAGCCAGAAGGCCACTGTTTCCATGGCTCTGTCACTGGCGTCTTATCAATCAGCCTTCATTTAGCGGTTTTTGTGTGCCAGGTTCTGACCTTGGCCAAGCCCTCTAAACACATCTCTCATTGAGTTCCTACAACCGATGGGGATAAAGTCTACTGTCATTATCCTTTGTGGGTTTTTCAATTTTATTTTTTACAAGATCCCAGTCTTAGGTATGTGGCGGTGGATTTGAGCAGATGCTCCATGTGGCCTTAACCGGTTCTCAGGGCTGGTCCACGTCGTCTGCGGCACCCCCGCATCCTGCCCTGGCCCGGCCCTGCGGCTTCCTTCCGGATTTCCTGGGTGCAAGTGCTTGCTTGTCTGCTGCCGGCCATCGCGGTTGGGGCTCTTTGGCTTCCGGATGCCTCACCCGGCCTGGAGTCTTGTGTTTGGACACTCAGACCCTCGATTTGGCCTCTGCTCCCCACCCCTGCCATGCACAGCCCCCCCCCCCCCCACTCAGTTATGCTTGCGTTACGGTGCCTCTACCAGTGGGGAGAAGGAATGAAGCTTCAGCTCATGTACGACTCCCAGAATTTTTGTAGCTGCCTCTATATCCAGTCCAGGCAGCCCACATGAGAGAACACGAGGAATAAGAGAACATCCTCTGAGCGTGGCCGTCCGAGGCTTCACAATAAGACGGGCAGCACCCCGTCCGCCTGGCCCTGCCCGACCAGCGGAGAATGTTAGCAATTCTTCATGACCAGCTCCGGCCCACAAAGAACAGTATTGACTGAGCCACTGGAGACACAAAGATCCCTGAAAGGGCAAGAATTTTGTCCGCAGTGATGAAAACCAAAGATGCTGCCCGCATTGCAGACGTGTATAACCTCAGGAAGACAACAGGATGAAATCAGTGACTCTGAGAGAATAGAAAATGAAATCCATTCACTCACGCATCGTGGCTGGGCTCAGAGCATGCCAAGGGCACAGCTGGGAGATGAGCTGAGAGTTGGATCCAAAGAGAGGGGACCCCGAATTGGAGGAATGAGCAACGATGCAAACAGCCAGGGGGGCCCAGGAGCTGCAAGGAATGTGGCCTTGGGAGAGGGTCGGGCAAGAAGCTTGGGGTGTAGGCCCACCCTCGTCTGTGCAAGCCCTGGCCTCCCACGTGGCGCGGAGGGCTGTGGGGAGCTGGGGGCCCTGGACAGGGGTGATTTACAAGTCACAAGAGCTGCTCCTTGGCTGGGTCAACTGATGTCTTACTCACTTCTCACAGGGTCTGAAATCTCGTTAAAATAATAACTTCAGACACTTCCTGAAAGTGGAGCAGCTTATCTTGAAAAATTTAAGTGGGGCCTTACAAGTCATGCCAATTATCTACTGGTTAATGGCACATGTTTGTAACAATTAACCTTTTTTTTTACAAAAAGCAGAAAATTAAAATCGTCCTTTTAACATTGCAAACATACACTTTAAATAGCATCCTAGTGACCCACTTAGATGGCACTTTTTAATGCAAAATGCTCAATCTGTTCACAAAAGCAGCACAAAAATAATGCCACAACCTAGGGTGTGATTTGTTGATTTTGTGCACAACCCAATTGAGCTTTTTGTTTGTTTGTTTTCTTGGTATAGTTTTTTTTTTAATTTTTAAATTTTTTTTATATTTTTATTTTGAAATAATTTCAAACATATAGGACAGTTGCAAATACAATAGAAACCCCATACAGAGAACTCCAACACCCCCCCACCCCCAGATATCTGTATCTACCCATTTTACATTTTGCTACCTTTGCATTACCTTCCTTTCTCCTTCCTTCCTTCCTTCGTTTCTTCCTTCCTTCCTTTCTCTCTCCCTCCCTCTTTCTTTCAACTATATCTCCTATCTTTCTGTCAATTATCTATCTACCCAATTATCATCTGCTGAACATCTGAGAGCAGGTTGCACATATCATACTCCCTGAACTCATGAAACTTCCATGTACATTTCCTACAAATAAGGATATTCACTTATGTCATTAACTTAGCTGCAGTTAATTCAGGAAAATTAATATGGATATAAAGCTTAAATTCTATATTCCAATTTTTCCTTATGCCCCCTTTGAGCTTTTCTCCTCCTTTCTTAAATCCACTCCAGTATCATATATTGCATTGATTGTCATTAACTCTTAATTAACTTTTTTTTAAAATTAACTATATAAAAAAATTTTTTTAAAGAAAGATATACAATAAAAAAACATTTCAAACAAACCGTAACAAGGGAGTAAGAAAAAGACAACTAACCTGAAATAACTACTTTACTTCCGACATGTTCCTATTCTACCCCAAGAAAATAATCTAATATAGCAACGTTTCTGTGAACTTGTTCCTACCATACCCATCAGAAATTAACAACATCAGAACAACCCAACAGAGTTTTGATGTCCAGAATGTGGGTGGGCTCGAGGGTGAGCTGATGGCTTGTCTTGTTCCTCCTTTAGTTTAGCTCTGTTCCAGAGAGCTGGAGAAACCTCCGCAAGCACTTTGGGAGAAACTTCTTCAGAGCAGAACCAACTTTGCCAAGTCCCTGAGGTCCTGAGTGAAATACAATAAAATTTGCATTTATATAGCACTCCTTATGGGCTTGCTTTATATGTGCTAGCCATATTAAATAAAAACACAATTAAGAGTTAGTTCTAAAATACCAGGTCAAACATATCAAACAAAATCAGGAATGGCAATTAGTGCTGGAAAACCAGAGCAAACAGATGGCTGTTGAGTTTGGGTTTAAGAAGGAAATGGGATGTGCTGGCTGCATATCAATCAGAGTCGTTGTGGAGCCCAGCAGGCCAGGGCTGGAGTGTGGGGGCAGGACGGCCAGGCCTGGGCAAGGGGAGCCTTGGGGTGAGAAGCCAGTGGAGCCAAAGTTCCTGGGCACCGTGCCACACACTGAGGGCTCAAAGCAAAGGAGACTCCAATCCTGTCTGCAAGCAGGTTAGAGTCCAGCTCCGAGAAGAAAGCAGGTGAAACCACTCAGGGACCTTCACTATTTGTGGCAGTGAAAGACCTTCTTCCAGGCACAGTGACAAGTCCGTGCTGCTCTCTCAAAAAGAAAAGAAGTTACAAGCTCGGTTCCCTTCTCTGCTCTTCTGAAATCCGAAAAGCTCCAAGAACTGAGAAGACATCCTTAAGACCGAGCTGGTAATTTATGGTCTTTATTTATCCCACTTGGTGTGAGTGTTCATACGATTTATTGCTCAACTGCTGACGTGTTTGATGCTGGGGCACTACCCCAGACCCTGCCTCGTAAGTTACGTCTAAAATAGTATGGTCTGTGCAAAGGATTTGCCTTTCTCAATCCAAAAAGCTCTGAATTCTGAAATCATCAGACCCCAGAGGTTTCGGATAAAGGATCATGACCTGTAGTAAAATATTTTCTCCTCAGCCTCCGTTTCTTTGCTGTGCAACCCCATGGATTCAAGATCTGGCTTGGTTCCCAGGCTTCAGGTGAAACTGCTCTCGCCCGTGCCCCTTTGTGTCAGATCCCGTCGCTGTTCGTCTGACTTCTCCTTGATCTGGAGGTGCAGGCCCCGTGTCCTTCCTTGGCTTTGTCCCTGGCACCCCAAGGGTGCCCCCAGTCCCCTCCTGCCTCTGCGGCCTTGTCCCTGCGTTTCCTTAGCCGGGCTCCAGGGCTCTAGGCACCCGTAAACCTCTATTAGGAATGAATCCCCTCTGCCGGGCCGGGACCTCCGACACTCCTGCCTGCCGCCCCTCCCTGACGACCCCTGCCGAGGCAGACGTCTGCTGCTCTCTGGACCCCACTGTCTTGCAAGCCCCTCATTGCCAACACCCCCTCAGACAGTCCCGCAGGCCTGCAACTGGTAGGAACTGGCAATAAGGGGGATCTTCTTAGATGATTTAAAAATACTTATTTTCTAAAATGAAAAGTACCTGCACTGAGCTGCTGTGTTCGGGCTTGCACTGAACGGAGGCTCATTATATTTACACTGACCGAAGTTGGCACGGACAGACTGCTCACCAGGGGAGGCCTGGTTGGGCACCGAGCACCTGCCTGCCTACCAGCCCGGGGCGGGGCCGTGGTGTCTCGGTGGCCTGGGCTCAGAATGCCCTCCGATCCTGAGGGGCGGCGGCTGGGCCTGGCATTCCCTTGGTGGCCTGCGTGGGCCGGGCCCCTTAGCGCCTCCCTGGAATCTTCTAGTGGAGTCTTCTAGTGTCATTGCCCTTTCTTTACCAGCCTGCACAACATCACAGGGGGAAATGCACCTCCCTCCTGTCTCCCCATTATGCCGCTCCCCGAAATCCCACGAAGCTGCTGGCACTGCTGCTGTGGCCCCTGCCGGCCATCCACGCCTCCCTGCTCGGGACGGACCCCTGCACCCCATGCCCCGTGCTGCTCTCCGGGGGGGATGTCCCCAGGTTCCCCCCTGCACTGCTCTCATCTTCCAAGTCCTGCAGGCCCTCGCTTTGCTTTCTGGTATTCCAGGGCCCAGCCAGGCCCTGCGCTCTGCGTTGTGCTCCTCTAACGCCCGGCTGGGTGCTGGCGGAAGTGTGGGGCAGCCGGCTCTGTGCCTGGGGGGCAGCTATGCCCCCGGAGAGGAAGGCCCAGGGTCCGAGGGCCTGCAGGGTTTGGGCTGGGGCTGGACAGAGCCTGGGAAGTGCCGGCGACCCTGGCCTGCACCAGGGCCCGGGCTCCAGGCACCTGGCCCGGCTCCCCAGCCTCCAAGGCGCTCCAGCTTCCCCAGAGAGGAGGCCGGGGGTCAGCCGTGTGGCCTGGGATTAACCTCTTGGGTCTCGGTCCACTTCTACCTGCAGGAAGTGATTTGTACTCACCCTGCCAACTGCCCGGAAGTCTCATGACACTCAAGACAGGCAAGAATGTGAGCAGACAGCATGAACCCGAACCTGGGGTCGGTGCATCACGGCCTGTAGGCCAAATCCCTGCCATCCCCCAATTTGTAGAGCCTGACCCATGAGTGAGGACTGGTGTCACAGCCCAAGAGGGCCATGCCAGTCCAGAGGCCAAAGAAGACAACGAGCATTTTCTGATACATGAACTTTTATTCAGGGCTTACTTACAGGGTGAGAAGTCGTGGAGAGATCATGACGGCTCTCTCAGGCCAAGCAGTCATCACGTTCACAGGGAAGACGACCGAGCGATGCAAAGAGGACAGAAAGCCTTTTCTAAAGGTTTACGACAAAGGCCCTCCTGAGGGTGGGGGGAGCATAGATGCGGGAACAGGTCACTCTGACCTGGGGGTGGCGCAGGAAGGACTAGAATAACACTTGAACAGTTACATTTTGCTCTTTTTGTGAGACTAAGAGTCTCTCACTTCCTGCCTGCTTCCCATAAAGTTACATTTTAAGGTCAATTTACCCTTTTTCTCTTCACTGGCTTGGAAAGACAATAGGTTAAACATTTAGCTGCCTGGGTCACGCAGACTGCTGTGCACCAAGATCTGCAGGCCTGTTTTGCTCAGGCCACGGGCTGCCACAATTGGTTTTTACATTTTTAGATTGTTGGGAAAAAAAATAAGAATACAGCAAGACGTGAAAATCAGATGGAATTCACATTTCGGTGTCCATAGACAGTTACGGGCCCAGCCCCAGCGACGCGCTTGCCTTCCCTTTGCAGCTACCCTGTGCTCCCGGCACCCCGACGTGGGCGTCTGGCCTCTGCGGGGAGGGGGGCAGCCCTGGGAAGACGTGACCCACACCCGGGGCTTGTCCTGCCACGAGGCAGCACGCGGCCGGGACCCTTGGGTCCTTTCCCACCCCAAGCTGTGCGGGGAGCCACCCCCGGAGGGCCCTGGTAGTGAGGGTACCTGCACCCACTGAGGGGCCGGAGCTGAGCGAGCCCCCGCAGCACCTGCTGTGCAGCTCCCGGAGGACCACAAGGCGCCCTGGGCCGCAAAATCCACGCCCAAAGAGCCGGGCAGGCTCTCGTGATGCTCAGGCCTCCCTTCCCCTCCTCGCCTTCTTTCCCTCCCTCCTCCCTCCTGCTTCTCCCCACCACTTAACAAAATCCTTTATCAAAAGGAGCCCTCAAATAGGCCCCTAATGCATTAAACAGCTGAACGTGGAGTGTCTTGTGGCAGTTGGGTCCCACTCTGGGCCCTCAGTGGTCCATGAGGGCCGCACGGAAGAACTTTGCACCTACCCCCTGCCCCACCAGCTCTGGGTCTGTGGGTCCAGGGTCTGCTCCCCACAGGTCAGCGGGTCCTGAGAGAGCCCGTGGGCCCCTTGAGCCTCCCGTGCCACGGCCCGGTGAACCAGACTATCCTCGTGTGAACGGAGCCTCCCCCAGATGCCCTTAATCCTAGTAGCCGCTAAAATGACGGAGCGCTCACTACCCACCAGACGCTGGCCAGGGCCCTCCCTTTGCCTCTTCTCCTGGGATGCGGGCAGCAGTCCAGGGAAGTGGGCACTGCACCTGCTCCCGTTAGGCCAAGACAAGCTGGGGTTCTGTAGGGCACCCTAGGGGCCACCTGCTCTGACGGGGAGAGGCTGAGTGGAACCGCGCCGGGGGCTGAGCCCTCGCTGGGGGGCAGGTGGCCTCCTGGGTCCCCTCCTGTCACTTCCCACCTAACAGGCACAATGAGCTGTTTAGCAGCCGCTTGCTGGGGGCTCTGGGAAAGCTCCATCACCCTCCGAGCTTCTGGGAGCTCCTTGGTGGAATGGGGGTGATGGGAGAGTTAGGGTGACATGTGCGATGCCTGGGGCCCCAGTCAGGAGCAGTAGCTGTTACCTTCCCTTCCACCAATCCTGCTTTTGCTTTTAGTCCTGGGGAACTCCTCTCCCCAACCCGAGGCTCGGCCTTTCCGTGTCAGCGGCGTTGCCGGACCGTCCCTCATGAACTGCCACTGCCCTCGTGGCTCCTGGGTCTGTCTCCCTCCGCTCGCCCTGGGGGTGCAGGCAGCGACCCTCCCTAAGTGCCTGCGTCCGCCGCTCGTTCCTGCTCATCGCGCGTCCTCTGGCGCCTCAGCTTCTCGCCCACCCCGGGCCCATCGGGGCGCACTCACTGGCCAGTGGGGTGGTCAGGAAGGCGTGGGCTTTCCAGCCTGAAAGACCCTTGGCAAATGGCTTCTGGGGCTTGTTCCCTAAACTCACCGAGCCTCGGTTATTTTTTCTGTAAAATGGGAGTGACACTGCTTTCCTTGCAAGCTGTGGTGGCGGATTGATTACACAAGCCGGGGCTGCGTGCACCTGTCATTGGTGGGCCATCAGCAGCTGCTCTCGGGGAACCTGCAGGAACGGCAGGGCCGGTGTGCACGTTTGTCCAGCCTCCTGGCCAGCAGGCCATCTGTCCCAGGGCGGCTGCACTTGCTCAATTCACATGGGGGCTTTGTAAGTGGGGGCTTCACCGTGAGCCTCTAACATGGGAGCAGGTCCTGACTTCTAATAGAAGTCGAGAGATGCTGTATCTTTAAAAAAACATATACTCAACATATAAGTTATAAGTTAAAAAAACATATACTCAACATAAAATTCCCGTTTTAACCACTTTCAAGTATACAATTTAGTGGCATTAATTACATTCACAGTGTAATTAATTACATGGCCACTATCACCAACAGCCATTACCAAAGCTTTTCTCTCACCCCAAACAGGAGCTCTGCAGACGTTGTGCCTTTAACTCCCATTGCAGGTGCCGGGTGATCCGGATGGACCTCAGACCAAGGCTCTGGAGGTTCAGAGAAGAGCCAAGGGGCTGGGTCTTGTCCTGTGGGGGCTGCCAAGGAAGACCACCAGCTGAGAGGGACAACATCTGAGGAAGGAAGGCAGGTTTGGTGTCAAAGGGGGTGTGGTGTGCCAGTTTGGGTATATTATGTCCTCCCGAAAAATCCATGTTCTTTAATGCAATCTTGTAGGGACAGACGAATTAGTGTTGATTAGGTTGGAACCTATTGATTGTTTCCATGGAGATGTGACTCGATCAACTGTGGGCAAGAACTTTGATTGGGTAATTTCCATGGAGGTGTTACCCCACCCATTCAGGGTGGGTCTTAATTAAATCACTGGAGCCATAGACAGAGTTCACAGACAGAAGGAGATCAGAGCAACTGAGAGTGACATTTTGGAGGAGCTGCAACTTACAGAGACATTTTGGAGAACACCATTCTGAAATGCAACCTGGGAGCAAGCAGACGCCAGCCATGGCGAACAGAGGTTTCCCAGATACCAATGGCCTTTCTCCAGTGAAGGTTCCCTATTGTTGATGCCTTTCTTTGGACACTTTATGGCCTTAAGGCTGTAACTTTGCAACCAGGTAGCCCTTCTTTACAAAAGCCAATCCATTTCTGGTGTTTTGCATAACGGCACCATTAGCAAACCGGAACAGGGGGTTTGCGGCATCAGACTCTGGGATTTTAGGGGAGGGGCGCATCTGTGAGTGTTCCCAGGTGGGGGTCAAAGACAGCATTTGCAAATGTAGACCCTCACATTCTCAAGGTCTGGCAGGAAGAGTTCAAGAGCTCTTCTTGCAGCTCTGAGAACCAGGAGTAAGGGCAGCTCCCCCGCCTGCCCACCCCCTGCCGCCTGGCTCCCTGCGGAATGGAGCGACAGTGAGTTGGATGGCAGACGGCTTGCCTAGGGCAGGGGCTCTCCGCCTGGGCTGCCTGGTGGAATCACCTGACAAAACCAAATCAACCCCTTTACCAAACCCGACTGGTCGGGTCGGGCCCCTGCAGTTCTGATGTAATCGCCCTGGGCTGCAGCCTGGGCATTGGGATCTTGGAAATTTCCCGACAGAACTTTCTGTAATAATGCAGAAGTTCTGTCCATCCTGCCCAGTGCCGCAGCCGCCAGCCCCAAGAGGCTGGAAATGGGCTGGTCTGGCTGAGGAGCTGAACTGCAGCGAATTCAGATGTAAACATAAAGAGCCGCACAGGTTGGTGGTTTCCCGTTGGGTGACGCTGGCCTCAACCGGTGAGTGGGAGAGAGGTGGTGAGCTCAGCCCACTCTGAGCTTGACTTCCACGACGTCACTTACTCCTCTAAATAGCTCAGGGAGGGGGCCTTATCATCCCGGTCACAGGTGAAGAAGGGCCACTCAGTGGTGTTAGGGGGCTGGAGCACGGAGGCCCCACGAGCATGTGGGGAACCGGGCACCTCTGCCAAAGAGATCGAGATGCTGGGACACAGCCACCCAGCCTGGCCTGGGGCTCACGGAGCTGGCAGACCCCGGGGGGCTGCATCCCCGCAGCAACCTCACATGGGGCTGAAGGGCCTCCTGAGGACCCAGGCCCACCCAATGCCAAATGGCTCACTGCTGAGTTCTGGCCAGGAAGAAGGTTCCAGAATGGAGCCAAAGTGCTGTGCAGTGGAAGGCCTAGCGGGGGAGGCTAGATGAAGGTGAGTTTTGGGGTTTCAGGGTAGGGTAGCCAGCAGAGGGGGCAGCTCAGAATTGCCCGTCTCGCTGATTGCTCAGCCCGCAGCAGGGCTCCATGCACTCAGGCTTCTGTGACGTTCCTGACGTGTTTAGAGGACACGAGGCTGTCTTACTTGCCTGATTTGTCTCATTTGGGATCTTTCCTGGAGAAATTAGGACAATAAGCAGACCCTGCAGAGTGTGCGGTGAGCAGAGGGGCCTCCTCAGGGCTAAGTCATGAATGGAGAGGCCGGGTGAGTTTCCCAGAGGAGAGGCTCCTGGCTGAGGCGTGAGCTGCCTTCCGGGGAGGCTGCTGGGAGCAAGACGCTCGGGGACGACCAGCAAGGACTGTGGCCTGGGAAGGCCGAGCTCTGAGTGCGGACAGAATGGAGAAGCCAAGAATCCCCAGGCGGGAAAGCCCAGGGGGCTGTCAGCACTCCACGTGAGCATCTGAGGCCGACTTGTTGCACAGACACAGGGACAGGGCCTGCCCCTTCCAGGGTTTTTAAAAACACGCACACTGGTGACAACGGGGTGGGGCTGTGGGCAGGCAGCTGGGTCTTGGGCCGTCTTTGCAGAGCTGCTCTGGCCAGAGGTGGAGGGCCACCTGCCTGTCCCGGCCAGATCATCCCTACCCGGACAGAGTCCCGATGTGGAGAGGAGATTCCCGGCTTTGGAGAGGTAATGGGTCTGTGCTCTCCAAAAGCAGAGAGGCTTCTGTGTATGAGTGGTTTCAGGGAGGTGATCCCAGGAAGCACATGGAGGGGTGGGGAAGGGGGAAAGCCAACCAAGGGTGCATGAGGGAGGCGGCTCCTCTCTGAGGACCTGTGTTTGGAATTGCCCCCCATAAGCTCAGGAAGCGGGGACTCAGGGAGAGGCAGAAAGCTTGTGTATTAGTCACCTATTGCTGCATAACAAATTATCCCCCAATCTAAAATGGCTCATTTGTTATCTCACAGCTTCTGAGTCAGGGTCTGGGCACGGCTGGGCTGGGAGCGTGGCTTCAGGACCCCGGGGAAGCTGCACTGAAGGTGCTGGCCAGGGCAGGCGCCTCGTCCAGACTCGGCTGGTGGGGGGAGCCACTTCCAAGCTCAGGCACAGGGCGTTGGAAGGCTTTAGCCTGAATCCTGAGCACCCGGCTCCTGGCAGCTGTTGGCTGGAGCCACCCCCAGCCTCCTGCCATGGTGGCCACTTCAACAAGGCCTGTGAGGACAGGCGTAGAATCTTCCAGAATCTAAGCCTGAAGGCCTCACCCCTGGCTTGAAGCAGGTTACTCAGGGGAAGGGGTTCCATAAGATGTGAACACCAGGAGGTTCCCAAGGGCTGCCTGCCCCAGCCGGGGCGCCGAGAGGCTGTGAGCAGGGACACGCTGTGGCAAAGGGGAGGGGGAGATGGCGAGGAAGGTGATTGGAGGTTCCCTGTGGGGGGAGAAGAGGCTTGAGCACCCTGGAGCCTTTGAGCTGAGAAGGGGGGTATCTCCCCTGGAGGACACCCCCTGAGGGGGCTGTGCTCTGCCTCCTGGGGTCTGTCCTGGGTTTCCTGAGATAACCATCACTGTAGGTGTTCCAGTTTGCTAATGCTGCCGTTTGCAAAACACCAGAAATGGACTGGCTTTTATAAAGGGGGTTTATTCAGTTACAAAGTTACAGTCTTAAGGCCATAAGGCCAAGGTAAGGCATCAGCAATCAGGTGCCTTCCCTGGAGGATGGCCAGTGGTGTCCGGGAAACGTCTGTTATCTGGGAAGGCACGTGGCTGGCATCTTCTTCCTTTGCTCCCAGGTTGGGTTTCAAAAGGGCTTTCTCTCAGGATATTTCTCTCTAGGCTTCTGGGGGTGTTCTCTTAGTTTCTGGAGTAGCAAAAGTCTGCTTTCAACAGCTGTCTCCAAAATGTCTCTCTAAGCTGCAGCAGCGAGCTCCTTCCGTCTGAGCTCTTATATAGGACTCCGATGGTTAAATCAAGACCCACGCTGAATGGGAGGGGACACACCGCCATGGAAACTATCCAATCAGAGTTATCACCCACAGTTGGGTGGGTCACATTTCCATGGAAACAACCTAATCCAAAGGTTCCAACCTGCTCACTAATATGTCTGCCCCCACAAGACTGCATTAAAGAACATGGCTTTTCTTGGAGGACGTAATATATCCAAACCCTCACAGTGGGACCCCTTGGTGGAGGCTGTGGGGCATGGGGGGTCTCTCCCCTTCCTCAAGATCGGCGGAGCTGGGATACGGAGCCCAGCATCTCAATGTGGCTCTCGGCCTCGGGAGGAGGGGGCCTGGGGGTGGGGTGTCTGCCTCCCCTCCCTCCGGGATTCCTAGGTTGGGAAGTTCACACAGAACTGACAGCGATTTCCGCAGAGCCCCCTTTGGTCAGCTCTCTCCTTCAGGGAAAGTCGAGTCCCTTAGTGCGAGAAACTGCCCCCGCTCTTCCCCTGCTGGTGCCCACAGTGTCCTGGCTGGGGACGCCCACCTGCCCACACTGCCCCCATCAACCAAGCCCAGGGCCCACTGGCCCCCCACCCCCTGGCTGTCGAATCCCAGCGTTTAAAGCCTCCGCCTGAAGTACCCAGCGAGTGGCTTCCGGCGAGCAGCTGCTCAGTCACACTTCTCCCCTGCCCGGGCTTTGGCTTCCTTTGCCTGGGGCCGTGAGGGGCTGGTCCCTTCTGTGCCCCCAAGGAGAGAGGGCCAGCATCCTCCTGGGCTTAGGGAGACGTGGCCTTGCCGTGATGCGTCAGGGCGACCACCACGGACACAATAACCATAGCACAGGGTTAAGAAGGCATCCCGAGGGCCAGGAGGGGACGGAGAGGAGCGACTGAAGCCAACTTCACAGTCTATACTCCGCATCTACACTCTGCATCTACACTCCACGTCTGCTTTTCAAAATCACGTGCCCAGTTCCTGGATCAGAGATGGCCTTTAAGACACCATCCAATGCCACGCAGCTTTCAGACGCAAGGTCCAGGACAAGAACCTTGGAATTTTGCCTCCACATTCTGTGCACTTTCTGCTGCACAAGCTCCGCTCTCCTTAAGATGGATATTCACATGCTGGGTAAATCACTCAGCCCTCAATAAACCCTTGTTTAGAACCCATAAGTCAGTGGGAAGTAGAGGCATTAAAAAGAAAAAAGATGGAAAGACTTGCCTTCTAGGGGAGATAAGATCTATACACCTGCCAGTTAGAAAAGTACGGAGAACAGATTCAGATCACACCTGATTACAACAGTCTACAAATACTTTACTAACTTGGGGAAGTAAAGGTTAATAGAAATTCCAGTTGCTTACAATAATTCCTGAGCAGTTCAGCACAATTAAGAAATGACTAATTTTTGCACCAGGCTGGAGACAACTTTGGGAAGCTGCAGTATCATTTATGCCCACCAGATGATGCCAGCACTCAGTGGAATTCTAAAGAGTTCTGCTCTGGGGATGCAAGGACAGTCGTGGCAAGTTTTGAAACAATGCTTCAGACATTATAAATAATTCTCTGACCGTAATTTTACATGGGGTGCGTGCACCTTGGCCATGGGAGGACAAAGAAAGAACTAAACTGTGCATTGGCAGATTCTGAGTGGGGTCCAGCCCAGGGACTGTGGGGTTAACAGAAAGCAGCAGAGAGCTTGGTGGGGGGGCCCCGGGTCTGAGGGACAGCCACCGCCTCGGGGGGAAACTTTTTACTTTATTACACATTTGCTCCTGTTATATACGCAAATGTATTCCCCACAGCAACTCACGATGAACAAGATTCAGCCAGTGGAGGAGCCGTCTGGACAGCCTGACCTAATGACACTCAGCGTTTATGGGCAGTGGGCTCCATCTAACGTGCTGATATTTAGTAATAATGAAAATGAATATAGCCTTTGAAGTTACAATGTTCTGGTGTCGCTGGATGTTTCTAGCCACGGACATCTGTTTTTGTTTGACGAATTGGCCTGCTTTGGAATAGTAAACATCCGGTCTTTAGGTGGTGAAGGAGATGGAAGTAGTCGTGGCTTTTGGGCTCAGGGAGAGAAATTTCCGGGAAGCCTGGAGCTCTCTGTACTGTCCCGGTTCCGTTGCCCACTCGATGTTTTGGAAGGTGGCTGCATGGCAGGCGGGGGACTGCGTGGCAAGTGGGGGCTGTGTGGCAGGTGTGGGCAGTTGCTTGGCAGGTGTGCTCACCTGCACTCTCCTCTGGGGAGGTTGCTGCCTGCCAGGGCCCCGGCAGCCCAGCCTGGCCCAGCTCTTGGAGCATCTTGCCTCCTGTGGTTCCAGGAGTGAGCTCCAGGATGCCGTGGGCCCTGGGACTGAGGCCCGAGTCACCCCTAGGAGTGCCCTCTGGACACCAGGCCAGGGCAGGTGTGCGGAGCTCCGTTTCCCTGCTGTTTCCAGCAGGAACTGGGAAGCCCAATGGTCCTTTGTTGCATTCTTGGGAGAAGCTCAGCTCTGGTGGTGGCTACGGCACAATCCAGAGGTCTCTAATAAATGATTCTGAGAGCTGAACCCCATGAAGCGATTGGCAGGCGCCAGGCGCTCTCTGGACGGCTGTTGCTGCGTCACTGCGTCGCCTCTTACACCAGCCTCCGGAGTCCCTCGGACCCGTGCAGGGTCCTGTCCTCTTCCGAGCAGCCTTGCCTGGGGCGCCAGGTGCGTTTCTACACCAGGCCGAGTCAGGGGCCGTAGGGCTGAGCCCCAAGGGGACACACAGCCGGGCTGCCCCCTGTAGGGGCGCGGGGTGGGGGCGCCGGGGGGGGGCACCACACCCCAGGGCACCGCTCACCTCGCAGGCAGGCTGAGGTCACTGAGTGCGGCCGGATCTACAGAGCTCTCGGCCGGCGGGGAAGGGACCTGCACTCCCCAACGCCGTGGCCAGGGCTGAGGCTGAGCACTGGGCAGTGCAACAGGGGAGGGGCTTGAATTTGAATTTTAATGAATTAAAATTAAAAATAAAATATCCATCTGTGGCTAACGGCTACCACTTTGGACAGCACCATCCAAGAGCATGAACCCGTTTCAGACCTTTCCCTGAGACACTTGGAGGAGCAGGTGTGTGCACAGCCACAGAGAGGGTACATGTGTGCACAGCCAAAGGGGGAGCATGTGTGCACACTCACAGGGAGGGCACACATGTAAACACAAGGAGGGCATGGCTGTACGCACTGGTCTAGTTTGCTAAAGCTGCCGTTATGCAACATATCAGAAATGGATTGGCTTTTATAAAGGGGGGTTATTGTTAAAAATTCACAGTTCTAAGGCCATAAGAATGTCCAAACTAAGGCATCAACAAGAGGATACCATCACTGAAGAAAGGCCGATGGCGTCTGGGACACCTCTGTCAGCTGGGAAGGCACGTGGCTGGCGTCTGCTGGTCCCGGGTTTTGTTTCAGCGTCTCTCTCTCAGCTCCTGTGCGTCCTTGCTTCTTTCTCCCAGGGCATTTCTCTCTAAGTGTCTGGGGGTTCTCTCCTAGTTTCTCTGGGGCAAACTCTGGGTCTCATCTCTTAGCTTAGCATCTTCAAATGTCCTTCTGTCCACAACTCCAAGCATCTCTTTGCATCAGCAAGAAAGCTCTTGAGCTCTCTTAAGTGCTCCAGTGAACCAATCAAGACCCACCCTGAGTGGGCAGGGCCCACATCTCCCCGGAAACAATTTAATCAAAGGTATCACTCACAGTTGGGTGAGTCACATCTCCATGGAAACACTCAATCAAGAGGTTCCATCCTAATCAAAAGACTGATAAGTCCACCCCCACAAGATTGCATCAAAGAACATGGCTTTTTCTGGGGCACATAATCTATCCAAACTGGCACACACACTCACAGGGAGGGCACATGTGTACACATTCAGAGGTCTCCAGGGAGGACACGTGTCCATCATCGCCGGGGAGCACATGCGTGTCCGTGGTCACTCTGAGTGCCAGCAGCCAGCACCCGAGGCCGTCTCTTCGGCGGAGTTGGTGCTCTTCTGCAGTTTGCAAGGTCAGGGAGCAGGCGATGAGATGGGGCAGGGCTGCTGGGGGATTCTGCGGGAAGGGTCTCTCCAGTTCAAATAGGACACACCAAGGACATCTGCCTGCTCACTTCCGCAGATGAAGCATCTGGAACTGGGGTGCAGCGGGGCTCCCAGCCCGGAGGTGAAGCCATGCCTGAGAGGGAAGAGCGGGAGGGCTCGGCCCCCTGGAGCCCCCTGGACCCCATCCTGAGGTGAAACCAGCCCCTCGCGGGCTAAGCTGAGGCCGCTGGATTCCCGCGTATTTCAAGGGAAGTCACCCTGTGGGGTCGGAGGCTCGCAGCTTTGTGGAGTTTGTTGGAGGTCACGGAGCTGGTCTGCGGCAGGTTGGGGTGGGGTCAACTCAGGTCTGCACCCCGAATTCCATGCTCTTAGTCACTGCATTGGCTTTGACTCATCTCTGGGACTGCAAATCCCCCCACTCTCCAAAGCACACGTGGCCTCCTGCTCCGTGACCCGCGGACAGTGAAGTCCCTGTGACCGTCCCTGCAGTGTGGGCTGCCTCTGGGCTGGAGAAGCGGCTGCTGCTGGCCGGACCTTGTCTTCTGGGTTCTGTCCAGCCACCAGGGGCCAGGACACAAGACGTAGATGCCCCACAGGGGGGCAGGTCTAGGGGAGGTGGCTTCGGGGAGCCCTCGCGGATGCCCCTATATCCCTGTGAGCTGCCTGCAGACCTGATTTGCACCTGAAGGCTCATGAACAAAATTCTCCAGAAGAGACTAAACCTGTTTGTAATTGTGCCTAAGAGTCTCCCCCTGAGTGCCTCTTTGTTGCTCAGATGTGGCCTCTCTCTCTCTCTCTCTAGCTAAGCCAACTTAGCAGGTGAACTCACTGCCCTCCCCCCTACGTGGGACCTGACTCCCAGGGGTGTTAATCTCCCTGGCAACGTAGGATATGACTCCGGGGATGAATCTGGACCCAACATCGTGGGATTGAGAACATCTTCTTGACCAAAAAGGGAGATGCGAAATGAAACGAAATAAAGCTTCAAGAGCGGAGAGATTTCAAATGGAGTCAAGAGGTCACTCTGGTGGACATTCTTATGCACTATATAGATAACACTTTTTAGGTTTTAATGTATTGGAATAACTAGAAGTAAGTACCTCAAACTACCAAACTGCAACCCAGTAGCCTTGACTCTTGTAGATGACTGTATAACACTGTAGCTTACAAGGGATGACAGTGTGATTGTGAAAACCTTGTAGAACTCATTCCCTTTATCCAGTGTGTGGATGGATGAGTAGAAAAATGGGGACAAAACCTAAATGAAAAATAGGGTGGGATAGAGGGGATGATTTGGGGGTTCTTTATTACATTTAAGAAATGTAATATTATGCTTATTCTGATTCTTTCTGGTGTAAGGAAAATGTACAAAAATAGATTGGGTGATGAATGAACAACAATATGATGGTACTGTGAACAGCTGGTTGTCCACCAGGGATGACTGTGTGGTATGTGAATATATCTCAATAAAATTGAATTCAATTAAAAAAAATTCTCCAGAAATTTTCCAGGTCCAGAAAATGGCCGAACTGCAGGGAGACACCTCCTTCAGGTGACTGAGGCGGGGAGAAGGAGGTGTGGCGGCAAAGCTGAGGGACCTGGCAGGTTTGTGGTGTGGAAAGTTCAGTCCAATTGCTGGGCGTGGGGTGGGAACTGACGGGATCACTCCACTCCAGGATTTCCTCTCCTGAACGGGTCCCAGAGCTTCAGGGACCCCATGTGCAGAGGGCTCGCCCATCATCTCCTGTCCTGGGCTCCAGCTGGTGCCCAGATACCAGCCCTCGGTACCTGGACGGCACCCCCAAGTCCACAGGTTCAAAACTGAGCCCAGGACTTTCTCCCTTGGTGAGCTGGAGAGATGGTAACTACACTGGCTTCCCCTCTGCCTCGGTGGCACTGGATTTACCCAGGCTGGCTTCTCTCCCGGAGGCCAGGTGTTTGCCGACTGCTTTTAGAGACACAATCCCTCGTCTGTGCGTCTCTCCAGGAATATCAGGGCTGCCCCTTCCTGGTCCACCTTCAGTCACCCCCACCCAGGGGTCTGGCCAAGGACAGGCCACGGGGTCACCAGCTGGATGGTCACCCATCCCTCCCACCCCTGAACCCAACCCGGTGGCCAGGGCTACTTCTGCTGACAGGCAAGCCAGGCCCCCCTGGAGCTGGGAGGGGGTGTCCATCCCACCCCCAAACCAAGGCTTTGCCGGAAGGAAGATGGGTGCTCCCTCGGGGGAACACCTGGGTGCTTTCAGCCAAAGGGAAGCAGGGATGTCGGATGCTGGTTACAATGTGTCCTCTGCACGTCCTTGTCGTTTTGGAGGAGGGAGAGGCCAGAGGGAGTGGTGGGCGAGGCAGGGGGTGCGGGTCAGGTGGGAGTGACCCGGGAGCCCGTTTGGGTGGCTTTCACAGCAGGGGCCTCCCTTCTCCCCCATCCAGGTGCTCTCTCTCTTCCACACCCCCCAGAATAGGGACCCCCGTGGCCTGATGCAAACTGCCACCTCCCACCTGCACAATGTGGGGCACGCGACCCCACCCCGTGGGCTGCCATTTCGCCATCTGTGAGAGGGAGCCTGGCACTAGCTCTCTCTGGGACGTTGTGATGGTGGAATGTGTTAAACCACGTAAAGCAATGGGGACAGGACCCGGCCCAAGCGGGCCCTCTCATGTGAGTTGTGATTCTTTCATTACAAATTCTATTTCCTCATCACCAGTAGCATTTGATGAAGGCAGCCAATCTCCTTGTTCACCTCAGCACACTGCCTTTGTTTGCTGGGGCTGCCTGTGGTGGCTTGGTGCTGTGTACCCCAGAAAAACCGTCCTTAGTCCATTCCTGTGGGTGTGAACCCACTGTGAGTGGGACATTTTGGTGCGGTCACTTCAGTTAAGGTGAGGCCCAGCTGAATCAGGATGGGTCTTAATCCTATTAGTAAAGATCTTAGAGCGAGAAGGCCACAGAGAGAGAAGCCACAGGGGGCAGCCGGAAGCTGGAAGTCAACAGAACCCGGAGGAGAAAGAAGATGTTGCCATGTGCATTGGCGTGTGACGGAAAAGCCAAGTGCCAAGGATGGCCGGCAGCCTGCCCTGGAACGCCGGTCTCCTGGGACAAAACACCGCTTTGATGATGCCTTGATTTGGGACTTCTCACCTCAAAACTGAGCCAGTACATTTTCACTGTTTAAGCCAACCCATTGCATGGTATTTGTTTTAGCAGCTGGAAACTAAAACACAGTCCTGACAAAGTATCCCAGGCTGGGTCGCTTACAACAACAGCCATTTATTGTCTCAGTTTTGGAGGCCACAGTCCAAAATCAAGGTGTTGGCAGGGCCCTGCTCCCTCTGAAGTCTGGGTTCTGGGGGTGGCTGGCCTGCAGCCCCCCGTCACCTGCTGTCCTCACTCTGTCTCCTGCTGCCTGCATCTGAATTCCCCCCCTTATAAGGACCGAGCCATGATGGATTAAGGGCTCCCCACCCAGTCTGGCCTCATCTAAGCTAACCACAGCTCAAGGACCCTGTCCCCAAAGAGCATCACACCCTAGGCCTGGAGCTAGGACTTGAGTGTGTCTTTTGGGGACATAGTTCAACCCATGACACACGCTTGGCTCCCAGCGCCGTCCCTGTGACATGGAAAGCTCCACACACATTTACCGAACGAGTGGATACAGGAAGGAGTGACCGCCGTGGTCCAGGAGACTCTAAAATCCGCCAGTTTCACAGCATGTGGGACTTCTAGACTGACTCCACCTGAGATGGAAGGGGCTTTCTCTCCCCCATGGCCTGCAGGGAGGCAGTTTGGCCCCTGGCGACCATCCCCGGCTCCCTCTGCTCTCCCATCTCCCCCACAAGGCCCCACCTGCCCGCCTGTCCCCTGCCATGCACTTACCCACTTGCCACCTTTGGTTGCACCTTTTCCCCACTCAGAATGTCCTCCAACTTTCTGTCTAAACCCCACCATCTTGCCAGACCCAGACGAGCCGAGCTACCCCCATAAACCTCCCGGGACCCTACGGCCCCATGAGCCTCCCGGCCCAATGTGGATGAACCTTGAAAACACAATGTTAGACGAAAGAAGCCAGACACAAAAGCACAAATATTGCATGATTCCATTAAAATGAAACCCTAGAATAGGCGAATCTATAGGATGGAAGGTAGATTATAGGTTGCCGAGGGCTGGGAGGGGAGGGGGAGGGTGGGCAGTAACCGCTAATGGACATGGGGCTTGCTTCTGGGATGATGTCCTAAAATTGATTGTGGTGACAGATGCACAGCTCTGTGAAAACATAAAAACCATTGAATTGCATACTTTAAATAAGTAGATTACATGGTATATGAACTATATCTCAGTAAAGCTGTATAGAAACAAACAAACAAAAAATCCCAAGGAACAAACAAAAAAGCCCATTAACAATGGGAACTGGGCGCTGATGGATAAATGCCCCAGCCTCCCGTCCTTGGGAGGGACCGTTCTGTGTGCTTCTAGAAAGTTCTGGTGGAATCAACCCCTGTTGCTTATAGCTGTGAACTTGACGACTTCCCCATTCCTATTTCCTTGAGTCACCCTCAAATAAAATACCGCACACAAGTCCCTAGCTCAGAGTCTGCTCCTAGGGGAATCCAAGCTAAGGCTGCGTGCGATTTAGCACTTAAGGATATTAAGCACTTCGTGGGTGTGTATCCCGGAGTGCTTAGAGTTTATTGCTCTTTTTTACCTCTTGGGGAAACGGGCCATGACTTGAAATTTTTTAGTACTTTCAAGCTGGATGACAACAGAGGAGACGACGAGTGTGTGCTCACTAGCTATCACGTGCCAGGCGTGTACAGACATTTTCCCATTCAGCCCCCACAGGACTCCAGAAGTTTGCTCTGCTCAGAGAGGCCGAGCTCTCTGCGTTTGTGGAGAACACACAGGTGCTAAGTGGCAGAGTGAAGATGACGACCCAGGTTTGTCGAGTCTCAGTGGCATATTGTAGATACTAAAACAATACTGCATAGCAGACTGTAACTGATACTGCTCAAAAGTGGGGGGTTCTCTGCTGGATGAGCCCAAATGACCAATTCCTGAGACACCGGGTTTCAGAGAGAGAAAGGATTTATTGCTATGTGCAAAGCAGATCAGACGGCCTATTGTCCTAAAAGTCTGTCTTCCTAAACTGCAGTAATTCTTCAGTTTTATAGTATCAAAAGAGAAACAGGCTTAGAATAATGAGCACACTGACCCCAGATGATGGAATTAGAGTGATTTAGTTATTGAGCATGCACAGATTGATTACGTGCTTAGTCACAGAACTTATGTAAGAAAATGGCGGCCTTAATATGATGATGGGCATGATTTTTAGTATTATAATAAGGTCACTTCTAGGTTAATGTCTAAGCTACTGTGCATGTCAGGCAGGCCCATTTTGGTTAGATCCAGCTTTGTTTATCAAGATAACCTCGGACTTGGGGTGGGTTAGTTCTGGGCTGACTCAAGACCCTTCATCAATAAACATTAGAGGTTGGTTGTCTCTAGTGATCACCAGACTCTAAAGTCAAAAAACTGGACAAAGTGCACAAACATTGGGACTGGCGGTTTGATGTGCTGAGCCCTCGAGCATGGGACTTGCCCTTATGAAGCTCATTACCACAGAGGAGAGTCTAAACTTGCATGTAATGGTGCCTAAGAGTCTCCCCGAGTACCTCTTTGTTGCTCAGATGTGGCCCTCTCTCTCTCTAACTGAGCCATCTCGACAGGTGAACTCGCTGCCCTCCCCCCTACGTGGGACCCGACTCCCAGGGGTGTAAATCTCCCTGGCGATGCAGAACATGACTCCTGGGGATGAATGTGGACCCGGCATCGTGGGACTGAGAGTATCTTCTTGACCAAAACAGGGATGCAAAATGAGATGAAATAGTTTCAGTGGCTGAGAGATTTCAAATGCAGTCGAGAGGTCACTCTGGTGGACATTCTTATGCACTATATAGATAACACCTCTTAGGCTTTAATGTATTGGAATAGCTAGAAGTAAATACCTGAAACTACCAAACTCCAACCCAGCAGTCTGGACTCCTGAAGACAATTATATAATAATGTAGATTACAAGGGGTGACAGTGTGATTGTGAAGACCTTGTGGATCACACCCCCTTTATCTAGTGTATGGATGAGTAGAAAAATGGGGATAAAAACTAAAGGACAAATGGGGTGGGATGGGGGGATGATTTGGGTGTTCTTTTTTCACTTTTATTTGTTATTCTTGTTCTGGTTCTTTCTGATGTAAGGAAAATGTTCAGAGATAGATTGTGGTGATGAACGCATAACTATGTTATCATACTGTGGACAGTGGATTGTATACCATGGATGACTGTATGGTGTGTGAATGTATTTCAATAAAACTGAATTTAATAAAAAAAAAAAACTGGACAAAATGGGTACTAGTGAGCATCAGTTGCAAGGTTTTTACAATCACAAGATAAAGGCTCCACAATCATTATTAGAGATCAGGGCAGCTGGATGACAGCTCAGAGATGTCAGGTATCTCCCTCTGTCTACTCCAATATACCATAAAGTAAAAGAGGAATATGTATACAATGATTCAGTAATCATAATCATCCCTTAAATCCTAACTTCTTGGTTGCATAACCAAATCATTACTTTATCCTTTTCTTGGTAGTTCTTATCCCAGAAACTAAGGCACATAATTTTAGCATTAGATACTTGATGGGTAACGAGTTGGCGTGCTGATAAATGTTTAGGAAGTGTCATTGCAGAAAAAAACCCCTATGTTTAGTGTTTGTCAATTTCCAAAGCATAGATAATCCCACCATGGCTGAACTCAAGCTTCAGTGGATGTGCAGCGTGGAGATGGGAAGAGATGTGCAGCTAGCAGACAATTATATAGTATTTCCCATTAAAGATTCAATAGCTGCAAACAACCTCAACCGCACAGGTAGCAGTAAAATGTAGAAAAACTTAGGAAGTAATGAGTTTTGAGTATTTATTACCTTTATTTGTAATATAATTTGTCTAATTATAAGTTTATGTAATTTATTTTTAAATTATGGCTATGTTTGACAACTGGCTGGCAAAATCCCTGAAAATTCAACACCACTGGACCATGGCTTGGAAGGGAAATAAAGAAAAATTTTATTAATGGATTCATTATCAAAATTTGTCTCACAAGGCAGTGGGTGAATTTCTTTTTAGAAGCCTGCTTGTTCCTTGATCCTAAGAACCCAAAGCGAATGCCAGCAGTGAAGGTGGAACTCTCTGGAATGAAGCACAGCCCACGAGAGCTTCCTGCGGGGAAGGCGTGTCTGTGTCGGGGCCACCACTGCAGTAGCCAACAGCTGTATGGTGGCACTGAAATGAGGCTAGAGTGAGTAAGGGAATGAATGTTACATTTTATTTAATTTTAATTAATTAAAATTTAAGTATAAGTAGTTACGTGTGCATTGAACTGCGTAGACAGTGTTTTGCTCTGTAACTTCGAATGGGTTTTATTATCAGATCACACACCAGAAGTCGGCTGTCTTTCTCACCCACCATCACCTCCTCCCTTCCTCCTTCTTGCAGCTTGGTTGCCCCCCCTCCCCCCAGACCCCTGGTCTTTTCTCCATTGCTGACATACAGACTCGTGTTCTGGGAACCCTGGAGGTGAGGCACAAGCCCAGCGGGAGGGCAGCCAGGGGGAGGGCATTCAGAGTCCAGACAGGGCTCCCAGGGGGTGCAGCACCGGGGGTCCCAAACCTTCCTCTTCACTGTTTTCAGGGACAGTCGATTCTCACTCTTGGTGGTAGTTACATTGGGTCAAGTTGCTGCGAACACTGAATTAGCGCGTACGCAACCACTGCTCCGGGGTATAGGGTAGGTCTGTGAGCCTCTGTTCACGGCATTCTGCCGTGAGGGCGATACTGAACTTTGTTTTGCGTGTGTTTCTGTTTAAAGACAACTTATCTGATCTACATTGCTGATTCATTGGCACTGCACTCACGGCCAACAGCACCATAACTCATCCCGGACGAAGCTTGTCTAACACACGCATTCCTTCTTGCTCGTGGGAACCAGACAGCACTGCAGCACTACGCTTCCGGCCATTTTAGCCAGGGAAATCACCAACAAAAAACACAAAAATTTGACAATCTGGCACTAAATATAATACAGAAAGGACACGTTTGCCATGTGAGAGCCGAAACAAGAAGGGAAGGCGTCTTCTTGCTTGACCCTGGCTGGGAATGTGTGTGCTGCACAGTTCAAAGTTTTCACTGCTCTGTGTATGTCTGTGACTGGATGACCATGGAGGCAATGTGTGTATTGATTTTAGGGTTATGGATAAATTTCAGAGAGTAGATGAGTTTGCAAATACAGAACCTACAAACATGAGGTCTGTCTGCACTTCTGTCCATCTGTGGCTGGGGGTCGCCGTAGCGGTGTCCAAGCTGGCTGCTTGCTGATCCTCTCAGCAACACATGCACACTCTGCAGATAAAGAAGGTCATTATTATTTGAAATTCTGCATATGAAAAAGTCCAGCTGAAGTAGAGATCCACCCATATTATCACAAGACCCTGAATGTTACCTTTATTATAAAGAATACATAGATCTAATAGAGTCTTTCAATACAATTTCAACTGTGCACATTTTCGATAGTTGTAAAAACATGGTTTAAAATTCTTTAGTAGGTATTTGTGCATAGTTTCTCATTGATGATGACTTCCAAGAGTTTGATGACTTTCAAAACTTTCATTGGCAAAACTTGGTATAAAAAATCTATGCTCTTGGAAGTCAGCTCAAGTTTCGCTCTTAAAAAAATTTGGAAAAGTTTTATTTGGAAATGTATACAAATTCAATATTTAACATATCCTCTGATAATTTGCATCTGCTTTTCCTTAATATAATTTTGTAAGGTTAAAACGTAGCAGTGTTTTCCCACTAAGCTCTCTATGAATGGCCCCCTCCCTCTGTCTCTTCTCGGATACACCTTTTCCGTGTGCCGTGACTGGCCGCTGGGCAGCAGTGTCCTCACTTCCTTCCGCCCCCTCAGTCTGCCCCTCTCTGGGACTCCTGCCTGCCCGGGACCCTTCCTGCAGCAGACGCCGGTGGCTGCCTGGCTTGTGTAGCAGCACGTGCTCCCCGTGCCTGCTTTTTTTGTTTTTTTTTTTTCATTTTATAATACATTTTTTAAATTGTGAAATTTAACCTATATCCATAACAGTGATAAATTTCAAAGTATGATTTAGCGAGTAGTTAAAGAGCAAACTTCAAAGAATGTTATGGGTTACAGTTCCACAATTTCAGTTATTTCCTCCTAGCTATTCTAATACTCCAGCATCAAAAAATATATATATTTATATAAAGACTCAGTATTAATAAACTTTTCAAAATCCTATCTTGTCCTTTGCTATCCTTTCCTCTTGCTTAATCACTTTCTTGATCTTCAGGGGTGTCTGGGCAGTGACCACCCTAAATTGTTCATATTGAAAATGGGTGTTGACGTTATGGGGAAGGGGGCTGCATCTGGTTGTTGTTCTTAAAGAGGCTGTTGCCTCTGGGTTTTAGGAATTGTCTGGCATAGGAACACTCTGGTGGATTTAAGTTTCTGAGAGATAAACATAGTGAATAAAACTTTTATGGAATCTCAGATAAGGACCTAGGTATTTCAGGACTACTTTTGGTTGGGGCTTGGCATACTGTGGCCATTTGGGATCTCCAGCTGGAGCTTGAATAAGAGTAACTTCCAGAATAGCCTCTCAACTCCATTTGAAATATCTTAGCCACTGTAACCTTATTTGTTTACCTTTCTTTTCCCTCTTTGGGTCAGGAAGGCATTTTCAATCCCTTGATGCCAGGGCCAGGCTCATTCCTGGGAGTCGTGTCCCAGATTGCCAGGGAGATTCACTCCCCTGAGAGTCATGTACAACATAGGGGGGAGATTAATGAATTTATTTGCTGATTTGGGCTTAGAGAAAGAAAGGCCACATCTGAGCAACAAAAGAAGTTCCCTAGAGATGACTCATAGGCATAATTACAGGTAGGTTTAGCCTCCGTTTTATAGCCAAAAGTTTTACTAGCTCAAACCTCAAGATTGAGGGTTTGACTTATCAAGTAGGGGTTTCCTAATTTTTTATAGCATATATTCTGTCCAGGGTAAACAATCAGTGTCTTGCATTGTCATCACTTAGTTGTACAATCATCATCACTCTCAGTTTTAAACTATTATATTATAACACAAAACACTAAAAAACTCTTAGCCCCTAATCATTCATCCCTAGTATTAGTGTGGTACTGGTAAAGTATTCCTATTAAATACAGTCTATAATATGCAATGGGTAGTTTTTCTTATTTACCACTAGACAGTTAACTCTTTGTACCAGTGTCGTACCTTAGAAGTATATCATGCAAACAATTACTTATATGTGTAGTGCTACTCGGTGGGTTACATACCATTAAGAAATCATATTTTTTTCTTTTTTTAATTGTGAACTTTAAACATATATACATAACAGTGATAACTTTCAAAGTAAGATTTCACAAGTAGAGAGCAAATTTCAAAGAATGTCATGGGTCACAGTTCCACAACTTCAACCATTTCCATTATTGTAAAATACACAGACAGGAAGGTGTCAACTCTTGATGTACAGCTCAACAAGCAGTCATATAAGTAATAACAAAAATTGTTATGGATTATAGTTCCATAGTCTCAGTCCCTTCCTTATTATGTAATACAAGATATGCACAGAAAGGTAAAGACCTTCAAGGCACAATTCAATGAGCAGCTATAGAGGAAATCCCACAGGATGCTCTAGGCTACAGTTCCACCATGTCATTTACCTCCTTCCAGCCATTCCAACACCCCAGCATCCAAAAATACATATAGAATTATATAAAGTTGCAGTATCCACAGACCTTTGTTCAATCTTATCTTGTTTGTTGCTACCCCTTCCTCTCACTTTTGATCATGTTCGCTTTCAATGCAGCACTGAAGTTTATAATCCCATTAACAAACCATAATCACCCCTGTCCATTCCCATACCTTTAAATTCACCCTCATTATCATGTCTATACATATTAGGCTATCACTGCCCCTTCAATAGCTTCTGTCTATCTCCAGGTTCCTGTACTGGTTTGTATATATTATGTCCCCCAGAAAAAGCCATGTTCTTTGATGCAATCTTGTGGGGGCAGACATATTAGTGGGGATTAAGTCGGAACGTTTGGATTAGGTTGTTTCCAGGGAAATGCGCCCCACCCAACTGTGGGTGATGACTCTGACTGGATAGTTTCCATGGAGGTGTGGCTCCACCCATTCAGCATGGGCCTTGATTAGTTTACTGGAGCACTATATCAGCTCAGACAGAGGGAGCGAGCTTGCTACAGCCAAGAGGGACACTTTGAAGAACGCAGAGGAGCTGAGAAGAGAGGAGCTGCAGATGAAATACTGAGCTGCCATTAAAAGCAGACTTTTGCTCTGGAGAAGCTAAGAGAGGAAAAATGCCCCAAGAGCAACTAAGAGCGACACTTTTGAGGAACTGCAGCCTAGAGAGGAAGTCCTGGGAGAAAGCCATTTTGAAACCAGAACTTTGGAGCAGATGCCAGCCACGTGCCTTCCCAGCTAAC
Organism: Choloepus didactylus; assembly: GCF_015220235.1. Lineage (NCBI taxonomy): Eukaryota > Metazoa > Chordata > Mammalia > Pilosa > Megalonychidae > Choloepus > Choloepus didactylus. Next base: position 5,250,918 of record NC_051311.1, on the reverse strand, counting down.
AGAGGTTTTCCGGATGCCATTGGCTATCCTCCAGTGAAGGTATCCAATTGTTGATGCATTACTTTGGACACTTTATGGACTTAAGACTGTAACTGTGTAACAAAATAAACCCCCTTTATAAAAGCCAATCCATTTCTGGTGTTTTGCATTCTGGTAGCATTGGTGAACTAGAAGAGTCCCCTATATTCTACATTATAAGACACTGACTTTATGTTGTTAAGGGGGTTCACATGGTGGTAATATACAATATCTCTCCTTTTGTGTCTGACTCATTTCACTCAGCATTAAGTCTTCAAGGTTCATCTATGTTCTCATATGTTTCAGGACCTCATTCCTTCTTCCTGCTGCATAGTATTCCATTGTATGTATATACATTTTGTTTATCCACTTGTTTGTTTGAAGGACACTTGGATTGTTTCCAACTCTTGGCAACTGTGAACAATGCCACTATGAACATTGGTGTGCAAATGTCTGCTCATGTCACTGCTTTCAGATCTTCTGGGTAAACACTGAGAAGTGAAATTGTCGGATCATAGGGTAACTTGATATCTAGTTTTCTGAGAAAATGCCAAACTGTCTTCCACAGCAGCTGTACCATTATACAGTCCCACCAGCAGTGAATAAGAGTTCCAGTTTCTCCACATCCTCTCTAGCATTTGTAGTTTCCTGTTTCTTTAGTGGCAGCCATTCTTATTGGTGTGAGATGATATCTCATTGTGGTCTTGATTTGCGTTTTCCAAATAGCCAGTGAATATGAACATTTTTTCATATGTTTTTTAGCCATTTGTATTTCTTCTTCAGAAAAATGTCTTTTCATATCTTTTGCCCATTTTATAATTGGGCTGTTTGTACTATTGTCATTGAGTTGTAGGATTTCTTCATATATGCAGGATATCAGTCTCTCATCAGATACATGGTTTCAAATGTGTTCTCCCATTGTGTTGGCTCCCTCAAATTCCCTTGAGGTACAGAAGCTTTTGATTTTGAGGAGTTCCCATTTATATATCTTTTCTTTCATTGTTTGAGCTTTGGATGTAAGGTCTAAGAAGCTACCTCCTATTACCAGATTTTGAAGATGTGTTCCTACATTATCTTTTAGGAGTTTTATGTACTCTCTCTTATATTGAGGTCTTCGATCCACTTTGAGCTAATTTTTGTATGGAGTGTGATGTAGGGGTCTTCTTTCACTCTGTTGATTATGGATATCCAATTCTCCCAGCCCCATTTGTTGAAGAGACTGTTCTGCCCCAGTTCAGTGGACTTGGGGGCCTTAAAAAAAATCAGTTGGCCATAGATCTGGGTGTCTGGTTCTGAACTCTCAATTTGATTCCATTGATCAATATGTCTATCTTAGTGCAAGCACCATGCTGTTTTGACTACTGTGGCTTTATAGTAGGCTTCAAAGTCAGGAGTTTAAGTCCTTCCACTTCATTCTTCTTTTTTATAATGTTTTTAGCAATTCGAGGCCCCTTTCCCTTCCAAATAAATTTGATAACTAGTTTTTCCAAGTCTGCAAACTATATTGTTGGAATTTTGATTGGAATTGTATTGAATCTGTAGTTCGGTTTGGGTAGGATTGACATCTTAATGATGTTTAGCCTTCCTATCCATGAACATAGTGTGCTGGTTTGAGTGTATTGTGTCCCCCAAATGCCATTATCTTTGTGGTCTTGTGTGGGGCAGGCATTTTGGTGATGGTTGGATTTGCTTGGAATGTGCCCCACCCAGCTGTGGGCAATGATTCTGATGAGATGTTCTCATGGAGGCGTGGCCCCGCCCATTCAGGGTGGGCCCTTATCGGTGGAGCTATATAAATGAGCTGACTCGAGGGGAAGAAAGAGAGTGCAGCTGGGAGTGATGTTTTGAAGAGAAGCAAGCTTGCTAGAAGAAGCAAGCTTGCTAGAAAGGAATGTCCTGGGAGAAAGCCGTTTTGAGGCTGGAGCTTTGGAGCAGACGCCAGCTGCCTTCCTAGCTAACAGAGGTTTTCCGGACACCACTGGCCGTCCTCCGGTGAAGGTACCCGATTGCTGGTGTGTTACCTTGGACGCTTTGTGGCCTTAAGACTGTAACTGTGTAGTGAAATAAACCCCCGTTTTATAAAAGCCTGTCCATCTCTGGTGTTTTGCATTCTGCAGCATTAGCAAACTAGAACACATAGTATATCTTCCCATCTCTTTAGGTCCCCTTTTATTTCTTTTTGTAAAATTTTGTAATTTTCTGCATAGAGGTCTTTTGCGTCTTTGGTAAAGCTTATTCCTAGGTACTTGATTTTTATATTTAATATTGTGAATGGAATTATTTTCTTGTGTTTCTCTTAAGTCATTTCTAGTGTATAGGAACATTACTGACTTTTGTGCATTCATTTTGTATCCTGCCACTTTGCTGAACTTGTTTATTAGCTCAAGTATCAGTGTCATCAATTTCTCAGTGTTTTCCAAATATAAGATCATATCATCTGCAAATAATGACAGTTTTACTTCTTCCTTTCCAAATTGGATGCCTTTTATTTCTTTGACTTGTTGGATTGCCCTGGCTAGAACTTTCAGCACAATGTTGAGTAATAGTGGTGATAGTGGGCATCCTTGTCTCGTTCCCAATCTTAGAGGGAAGACCTTTGGTCTCTCACAGTTGCGTACTATGCTGGATGTGGGTTTCGTATATGCCCTTTTTCATATTGAGGAAGTTTTCTTCAATTCCTACCCTTTGAAGTGATTTTATCAAAATAGAATGTTGAATTTTGTTGAATGCCTTTTCAGCATCTATTGAGATGATCATTTGATTTTTCCCTTTCAATTTATTAATGTGTGGTATTACATTGATTGATTTTCTTATGCTGAACCACCCTTGCATGCCTGGGATGAGCCCCACTTGGTCATGGTGTATGATTCTTTTAGTGTGTCTTTGGATTCAATGTGCAAGTTTTTTGTTGAGAAGTTTTGCATCTATATTCATTAGGGAGATTGGTCTGTAGTTTTCCTTTCTTGTAGCATCTTTATCTGGTTTTGGTATTAGAGTGATGTTAGCTTCATAAAATGAGTTAGGTCATGTTTCATTTTCTTCAATGTTTTGAAAAAGTTTGAGTAGGAATGGTGTCAGTTCTTTTTGGAAAGTTTGGTAAAATTCCCCCGTGAAGCCATCTGGCCCTGGGCTTTTATCTGAAGGAAGCTTTTTGATAACTGATTGGATCTCTTTACTTGTGATTGGTTTGTTGAGGTCTTCTATTTCTTCTTGGGTCAGTCTAGGCTGTTCATGAGTTTCCAGGAAATTATCCATTTCTTCTAAATTGTCTAGTTTGTTGTCATACAGTTGTTCATAGTATCCTCTTACGATTTTTAAAATTTCTTCAATGTCCACAATAATGTCCCCCTTCTCATTTATGATTTTTTTTTATTTGGGTCTTCTCTCTTTTTGACTTTATCAGTCTAGCTAAGCATTTGTCAATCTTGTTGATCTTCTCAAGGAACCAAATTTAGTTTTATTTATTATCACTATTGTTTTTTTATGTTCCCATTATCATTTATTTCTGCTTTAATCCTTGTTATTTCTTTTCTTCTCCTTGCTTAAGGGCTAGTTTGCTGATCATTCTCTAGTTTCTTCCATTGTTCCATTTGTTCTTTGATTTTAGCCCTTTCTTCCTTTTTAGTGTATGCATTTAGAGCTATAAATTTCCCCCTCAACACTGCCTGGGATGCATCCTATAGGTTTTGATATATTGTATTCTTGCTTTCATTCATCTCCAGATATTTAGCAATTTCTCTTGCAGCTTCTTCTTCGACCTACTGACTGTTTAGGAGTGTGTTGTTTAACCTCTACACGTTTGTGAATGTTCTGGTTCTTTGACTTTATTGACTTCTAGCTGCATTCCATTATGATCACAGAATGTGCTTTGAATAATTTCAATAATTTTAAATTTAATGAGGCTTGTTTTATCCCCCAGCATATGATGTATCCTGGAGAACACTCCATGAGTGCTAGAGAAGAATGTGTATCCTGATACCTTGGGATGTAATGCTCTATATATGTCTATTAAGTCTAATTCACTTATCACATAGTTTAGGTTCTCAATTTCCTTATTGGTCCTTTGTCTGGTTGTTCTGTGTATAGAAGACAGTGGTGTATTGAAGTCTCCCACTATTATTGCAGAAACATCTATTGCTTCCTTCAGTTTTGCCAATGCTTGTCTCATGTACTTTGGAGCACCTTGATAGGGTGCATAAACATTTATGATTGTTATTTCTTCTTGATGAATTGTCTCTTTTATTAGTTTATAGTATCCTTCTTTGTCTTTATGACATCTTTGCATTTAAAGTCTATTTTGTCTGACAGTGGTATTGCTGCCCCTGCTTTCTTTTGGCTGTAGCTTGTGTGGAATATTTTCTCCATCCTTTCACTTTCAGTCTCTTAGTGTCACCAGGTCTAAGATGAGTCTCCTGTGAACAGCATATTGATGGTTTATCTTTTTAAATCCATTCTGCCAATCTATATCTTTTAATTGGGGAGTTTAATGCATTCACATTCAATATTATTACTGTGAAGGCAGTTCTTGAATTGAATCAACCATCCTATCCTTTGGTTTTTTTTATTTTTTCTAAGATAACTGCTTTACTTCCAATCTGTTCCTACTTTACCCCAAGAAAGTTACGTAATATAGCAACATTTCTGTGAACTTGCTCCTACTATATCCATCAGAAATTAACAGACCATAGTCATTCCTGGGCATCCCCAGAAAGTTAAATAGCATATCTGTTCTTCTTGGATTACTGTTCCCCCTTCTTTAATTGCTCTCTATTGCTAGTTCCCCTACATTCTACTTTATAAACCATTCCTTTTACATTTTTCAAAGTTCACATTAGTGGTAGCATATAATATTTGTCTTTTTGTGCCTGGCTTATTTCACTCAGCATTATGTCTTCAAGGTTGATCCATGTTGTCATATGTTTCACGAGGTCGTTCCCTCTTACTGCCGCGTAGTATTCCATCGTGTGTATATACCACATTTTATTTATCCACTCATCTGTTGAAGGACATTTGGGTTGTTTCCATCTCTTGGCAATTGTGAATAATGCTGCTATGAACATTGGCGTGCAGATATCTGTTCATGTCACTGCTTTCCGATCTTCCGGGTATATACCGAGAAGTGCAATCGCTTGATCAAATGGTAACTCTATTTCTAGTTTTCTAAGGAACTGCCAGACTGACTTCTGGAGTGGCTGAACCATTATACAGTCCCACCAACAATGAATAAGAGTTCCAATTTCTCCACATCCCCTCCAGCATTTGTAGTTTCCTGTTTGTTTAATGGCAGCCACTCTAATAGGTGTTAGATGGTATCTCATTGTGGTCTTAATTTGCATCTCTCTAATAGCTAGTGAAGCTGAACATTTTTTCATGTGTTTCTTGGCCATTTGTATTTCCTCTTCAGAGAACTGTCTTTTCATATCTTTTGCCCATTTTATAATTGGGCTGTCTGTACTATTGTCATTGAGTTGTAGGATTTCTTTATATATGCAAGATATCAGTCTTTTGTCAGATACATGCTTTCCAAAAATTTTTTCCCATTGAGTTGGCTGTCTCTTTACCTTTTTGAGAAATTCCTTTGAGGTGCAGAAACTTCTAAGCCTGAGGAGTTCCCATTTATCTATCTTTTCTTTTGTTGCTTGTGCTTTGGGTGTAAAGTCTAGGAAGTGGCCGCCTAATACAAGGTCTTGAAGATGTTTTCCTACATTATCTTCTAGGAGTTTTATGGTAGTTTCTTTTATATTGAGATCTTTGGTCCATTTTGAGTTAATTTTTGTGTAGGGGGTGAGGTAGGGGTCCTCTTTGATTCTTTTGGATATGGATATCCAAGTCTCCCAGCCCCATTTGTTGAATAGACCATTATGACTCAGTTCAGTGACTTTGGGGGCCTTATCAAAGATCAGTTGGCCATAGATCTGAGGGTCTATCTCTGAATTCTCAATTTGATTCCATTGATCTATATGTCTATCTTTGTGCCAGTACCATGCTGTTTTGACAACTGTGGCTTTATAATAAGCTTCAAAGTCAGGGAGTGTAAGTCCTCCCGCTTGGTTTTTCTTTTTTAGAGTGTCTTTAGCAATTTGAGGCATCTTCCCTGTCCAAATAAATTTGATAACTAGCTTTTCCAAGTCTGCAAAGTAGGTTGTTGGAATTTTGATTGGGATTGCATTGAATCTGTAGATGAGTTTGGGTAGAATTGACATCTTAATGACATTTAGCCTTCCTATCCATGAACATGGAATATTTTTCCATCTTTTAAGGTCCTCTTTTATTTCTTTTAGTAGAGTTATGTAGTTTTCTTTGTATAGGTCTTTTACATCTTTGGTTAAGTTTATTCCTAGGTACTTGATTTTTTTAGTTGCTATTGAAAATGGTATCTTTTTCTTGAGTGTCTCTTCAGTTTGTTCATTTCTAGCATATAGAAACATTACTGACTTATGTGCATTAATCTTGTATCCCGCTACTTTGCTAAATTTGTTGCTTCGCTCTAGTAGCTATATCGTCGATTTCTCAGGGTTTTCCAGATATAAGATCATATCATCTGCAAACAATGACAGTTTTACTTCTTCTTTTCCAATTTGGATGCCTTTTATTTCTTTGTCTTGCCGGATTGCCCTGGCTAGCACTTCCAGCACAATGTTGAATAACAGTGGTGATAGCGGGCATCCTTGTCTTGTTCCTGATCTTAGAGGGAAGGCTTTCAGCCTCTCACCATTGAGTACTATGCTGGCTGTGGGTTTTTCATATATGCTCTTTATCATATTGAGGAAGTTTCCTTCAATTCCTACCTTTTGAAGTGTTTTTATCAAAAAGGGATGCTGGATTTTGTCAAATGCTTTTTCAGCATCTATTGAGATGATCATTTGATTTTTCCCTTTTGAATTTTTAATGTGTTGTAATACATTGATTGATTTTCTTATGTTGAACCATCCTTGCGTGCCTGGAATGAACCCCACTTGGTCATGGTGTATGATTTTTTAATGTGTCTTTGGATTCGATTTGCAAGTATTTTGTTGAGGATTTTTGCATCTATATTCATTAGGGAGATTGGCCGGTAGTTTTCCTTTTTTGTAGCATCTTTGCCTGGCTTTGGTATTAGATTGATGTTAGCTTCATAAAATGAGTTAGGTAGTATTCCATTTTCTTCAATGTTTTGAAAGAGTTTGAGTAAGATTGGTGTCAGTTCTTTCTGGAAAGTTTGGTAGAATTCCCCTGTGAAGCCATCTGGCCCTGGGCATTTATTTGTGGGAAGATTTTTGATGACTGATTGGATCTCTTTGCTTGTGATGGGTTGATTGAGGTCTTCTATTTCTTCTCTGGTCAGTCTAGGTTGTTCATATGTCTCCAGGAAATTGTCCATTTCCTCTACATTATCCAGTTTGTTGCCATACAGTTGTTCATAGTATCCTCTTATAATTTTTTTAATTTCTTCAGGATCTGCAGTTATGTCCCCTTTTTCATTCATTATTTTGTTTATATGGGTCTTCTCTCTTTTTGATTTTGTCAGTCTAGCTAGGGGCTTGTCAATCTTGTTGATCTCAAAGAACCAACGTTTGGTGATAGTTATCCTCTCTATTGTTTTTTTGTTCTCTATGTCATTTATTTCTGCTTTAATCCTTGTTATTTCTTTTCTTCTACTTGGTTTAGGATTGTTTTGCTGTTCATTTTCTAGCTTCTTCAGTTGATCCATTAGTTCTTTGATTTGGGCTCTTTCTTCCTTTTTAATATATGTGTTTAGTGCTATAAATTTCCTCCTCAGCACTGCTTTAGCTGCATCCCATAGGTTTTGGTATGTTGTGTTCTCATTTTCATTCGTCTCTATATATTTAGAAATTTCTCTTGCTATTTCTTCTTTAACCCACTGATTGTTTAGGAGTGTGTTGTTTAACCTCCAGGTATTTGTGAATTTTCTAAGTCTCTGATGGTTATTGACTTCTAATTGTGTTCCATTGTGGTCAGAGAATGTGCGTTGAATAATTTCAATCTTTTTAAATTTACTGAGGCTTGTTTTATGTCCTAGCATATGATCTATTGTGGAGAAAGTTCTGTGAGCACTAGAAAAGTATGTGTATCCTGGTGATTTGGGATGTAATGTTCTATATATGTCTGTTAAATCTAATTCATTTATCAGATTGTTTAGGTTTTCAATTTCCTTATTGGTCCTCTGTCTGGTTGATCTATCTATAGGAGAGAGTGATGTGTTGAAGTCTCCCACAATTATTGTGGAAACATCAATTGCTTCCTTTAGTTTTGCCAGTGTTTCTCTCATGTACTTTGTGGCACCTTGATTGGGTGCATAGACGTTTATGATTGTTATTTCTTCTTGTTGAATTGCCCATTTTATTAGTACATAGTGGCCTTCTTTGTCTCTCAAAACATCCCTGCATTTAAAGTCTATTTTATCTGAGATTAATATTGCTACACCTGCTTTCTTTTGGCTGTAGCTTGCATGAAATATTTTTTTCCATCCTTTCACTTTCAGTTTCTTTGTGTCCCTGTGTCTAAGATGAGTCTCTTGTATGCAACATATTGATGGTTCATTTTTTTTGATCCATTCTGTGAATCTATATCTTTTAATTGGGGAGTTTAATCCATTTACATTCTACGTTATAACCGTGAAGGCATTTCTTGAATCAGCCATGTTATCCTTTGGTTTATGTTTGTCATATATATTTTTCCCCTCTGTCTATTGATATCCTTTATTGTACCCATACCGAATCTCTTTAGTACTGAACCTTTCCCCGAGTCTCTCTGTCCTTTCTTTGTTTCTCTGTCTGTAGGGCTCCTTTTAGTATCTCCAGTAGGGCAGGTCTCTTGTTAGCAAATTCTCTCAGCATTTGTTTGTCTGTGAAAAATTTAAGCTCTCCCTCAAATTTGAAGGAGAGCTTTGCTGGATAATGTATTCTTGGTTGGAAATTTTTCTCACTCAGAATTTTAAATATATCGTGCCACTGCCTTCTCGCCTCCATGGTGGCGGCTGAGTAGTCACTACTTAGTCTTATGCTGTTTACTCTGTATGTGGTGAATTGCTTTTCTCTTGTTGCTTTCAGAACTTGCTCCTTCTCTTCCGTGTTTGACAGTGTGATCAGAATATGTCTCGGAGTGGGTTTATTTGGATTTATTCTATTTGGAGTTTGCTGAGCATTTATGATTTGTGTATTTATGTTGTTTAGAAGATTAGGGAAGTTTTCCCCAACAATTTCTTTGAATACTCTTCCTAGACCTTTACCATTTTCTTCCCCTTCTGGAACACCAATGAGTCTTATATTAGGACGTTTTATATTATCTATCATATTCCTGAGGTCCGTTTTGAGTTTTTCAATTTTTTTCCCCATTCTTTCTTTTATGCTTTCATTTTCCATTCTGTTATCTTCCAGGTCACTGATTCGTTGTTCAACTTCCTCTAGTCTTGTACTATGAGTGTCCAGAATCTTTTTAATTTGGTCAACAGTTTCTTTAATTTCCATAAGATCATCTACTTTTTTTATTTAGTCTTGCAATGTCTTCTTCATGCTCTTCTAGGGTCTTCTTGATATCCTTTGTATTCCGTACTATGGTCTCATTGTTCATCTTTAGTTCTTTGAGTAGCTGCTCTAGGTGCTGTGTCTCTTCTGAACTTTTGATTTGGGTGCTTGGGCTTGGGTTATCCATATTGTCTGGTTTTTTCATATGCTTTATAATTTTCTGTTGTTTTTGGCCTCTTGGCATTTGCTGAACTTGATAGGGTTCTTTTAGGATGTGTAGACCAATTGACGTCCTTATCTCTAATTTATCAGATCTACAGCTTCGTGGAGTACACTTTCTCTAACTAACCAGCAGGTGGCGTCCACGAGCCACCTGTTCTCCACAAGCCAGTTCTCCCCTGCTTAGCCTTTGTGGTGAGTGGGGGAGTGAGTCTTGTGGGGTCCAATTGGTGTACCAAGCTTGCGTGTGTAGTTGGTGTTGCCCGCCCTGTATATGGGGCGTGTTTCTGGGCAGTCAGGGAGGGGGGGTGGCTCTAACAATCAAATCTCCCTGGTGATCCTGGAGTTTTAAAGCTGCTGCAATAGTCTAATCCTTCAGTTCAGTCCTGCCACAGTTTGTCTCTGCCACTGACCCACAAGTCCTTGGTATTGGCGTATGGCTCCTGAGACTTGCAAGTGGGCCCCTCTTCCAGGCTGTGCACCCCGGGTCCTCTGTTGAGGGATGACTGTGCTATGTCACAGGTGAGTGCTGTCCCCCCAGGGCGGTTCTGGGCTGCTGGGCTGTGTAGGGAGGCTCCCAGTCTGCTGAAATGATGGCTGAATGGGGCTTTGTTAATTCACACTGCTCCACCTTCCCAACTCTGGGACAATCAGCTGATTTTGAAGGGGAGGCTAATGTCCACACCCAGTTTTGTGGTTTGTGCCTGTTATTTGAAGCACTTCCGTCACACTGCGTTGTGTTGGACAGCTCTTGGCTATGGGGCTGGCGATGGGCAGGAGTGTTTCCTGTCCACCAGAATGATGGCTGTGAGCGGACACCCCACTTTTCTTGGGAAGTTGTGATGTTTAGTGAAATTTCTCAGCCACTGGATTATTGCCTTTTGTCTCAGAGCTCTCTTAGTTCTGCTCTTGTCTTGACCTGCCCAAATTGCAAGTCTTTGAAGCTTTCTGTATTGGGCTTCTTAGAGTAATTTTTTTAGAAAAAGAAAAAAGGATTAAAAAAAAAAAAAAAAAAGGCCCTCCTCACAGATCTAATGGGTTATTGAAATGCTAAGAGACAAAGCAATTAGGGCCATTAAGGAAAGGTCCACAGAGCAGAGAGATCAGCTTTTCTTCGGGATTTGCATATGAGCCTGAGGGCCTGAGCTCTCCACTTCCCCTTTCTATGTTCACCAGAACTCCAAAAATCCTCCGCTTTTATTTTGGAGTTTTTTGTGTTTTTTTTTTTCTATGTCTGTCTCCTCTCTGCTGGGCTGGCTGCTCTCAGATTCTCTGGTGTCTGGTCTCAGTCTATCTATGGTTGGAGTTTGGATCATTAGAATGAGTTTCCGATAAGGGCTGCCACTGCAGTTCTCCCTTCTCCTTCCCGGAGCTGACAGCCCCTCCTCCCACGGGACTGAGCCTGGCAGGGAGGGGCGCGGGTCCCCTGACCGCAAAAACTTACAGATTTCGCTGATCTCAGCAGTTCCACATTTTCATGAGTGTTGTATGAAGTATGCCCAAAGTCAGATTGCTCTGTGGTGTCCAGTCCACGCAGTTCCTGGCTTTCTACATACTTTCCTGGAGGAGTAACTAAACCATACTGCTCACCAGTCCGCCATCCTGCCCCGCCCCTATCCTTTGGTTTTTATTTGTCATATCTTTTTTCCCCCTTCTCTATCTTTTTTCCCCCCTCTTAATTTCCCTTATTAATATTCTTCACTGCTGTGCCCTGCTCCAGACCTCTTTCTCCTTTATTTTTTTCTCAGCCAGTAGAACTCCCTATAATATTTCTTGCAAGGGCAGGTCTCTTGTTAACAAATTCTCTCAGCATTTGTTTGTGAAAATTTTAAGTTCTCCCTCAATTTTGAAGGAGAACTTTGCTGGATAAAGAGTTCTTGGCTGGCATTTTGTCTCTTTCAGAGTTTAAAATATGTCATGCCACTGCCTTTGTGCCTCCATGGTGCCCACTGAGTAGTCACTACTTAGTCTTATGTGGTTTCCCTTGTATGTGGTGAATCGCTTCTCTCTTGCTACTTTCAGAACTTTCTCATTCTCTTCAGCATTTGGCAATCTGATTAGTATATGTCTTGGAGTGGGTTTATTTGGATTTATTCTATTTGGAGTTCATTGGGCATCTTTTGATTTGCATATTTATGTCAGGTAGAAGGGTTGGGAAGTTTTCCACAAGTATGTCTTCAAATAATCTTCCTAGCCCTTTACTCTTCTCCTTCTGTGACACCAGTCATTCTTATATTTGTGTGCTTCATGTTGTCCATCATTTCCCTGAGATCCATTTAGCATTTTAAAAAAAATTTTCCACCATTTGTTATTTTGTGCTTTCACATTCAATTTTCCTGTCTTCTAGTTCACTTATTCTTTCCTCTGCCTCCTCAAATCTGTTGTTATGTGTTTCAAGTAGGTTTTTAATTTGATCAACAGTATCTTTTATTTCCATAAGAGCTGGTATTTTTTAAATTAACTGCTTCAAATTCTTTTTTATGCTCTTTTAGAGTCTTCTTGATGTCCTTTATGTCTTTGGCCAACTCACTGAAGTTGTTTTGTAGATTTGTGTGTACTTCTTTGATTAATTGCCCCAAGTTTTGTCTCTTCTCTGGCTTTTTAATTTGTTTGCTTGGCTTGTCCATATCTTCTTGGTTCTTCAGGTGCTTTATGATTTTGTGTTGTTTGCCTCAAAGCATTTGCTTATCTTCACAAGTTCATTTTGGGATATGCAGGATTATTTGAATATTTATCTATAATTTGGCAGAGCTACAGCTTGGTTGAGTGCACTGTCCCTGTCCTACCGGTATATGGTGCTCTTGAGCTGCCTCTTACCTTAAAGTCAGCTCTTCCTCTACTTCATCTATGCACTGGGCAGGGTCCAAGCCATGTGGAAATCCAATCAGTGCCCCAGTTATCCTTGTGCTCTTGGGTTTGCCAGCCCTCTGGGAGGGTGGTGGACCCTGTGCATTTCAGCAAAGAGTCTGCTCCAGGACACAGTGGACCCAGCAATTCCTGGGGCTGTGAGTGGACCACTCTGGGGCAGTGGAGCTGCATGCCTTACCTCCAGCTCGAGTGTACCACAGTCCATGACTGCCATGTGCCCCCGAATCCCTGGGGTTGGGGTGGGCTCCTGGCACTTCTGTGCAGTGCCCTTGCCTCTTGGCTGTGCCCACCATGGGCTCCTGTGGAGAAAGAGTGAATGTGGTCAGCAAAAGTCCACTGAATCCTGAGTTCCCTCATGGGAGCTCTTCGCCATGGGGCTGTGAAGGGTTATCTCTCCAGCCAACAGCTGAGATGGGTCCATGCCTGCTTTTCTGTGGCTCTTCCAGGGTATCAGACATTTCAATCAATTTCCAGTTGCAGCTTGTGACACCAACCACAAAGCCTGTCTTCATGAAGTCAATTCAATTCTGACACCTGGAGTGAGGGCAGCCCCTGCAGCACAGGGCCATTCCCTGCCCTCCAGGCACCATCCTGAGTCAGGGAACTGGGCTGCCTGAGCCTCTGACCAACCCGCTACAAGTCTAGGGGTTCCCAGCCCCATCTTGGGTTTGATAATTAGCTGGAATGATTCCCCAAAAGTACTATACTTAGGATTATAGTTTTATTCTAGTAAAAGGATACAAATAAGGAGGAATTAACAGAAGAGATGACAGGGTGGAGTCCAGGAAAGTCTCCAATGTGCTCTTCTGTGTCCTCTGCACGTGGCATCAGGAGACGAGACCCTCTGCACCCCGTCAACCGCAGAAGCTCTCGGGGGCTTCGGGTGTCCTGCGTTGATGTGGGGTCTCATGACAGAAGGCACCACAGACAGAATCATTGTCCACTTTGGACTCCGTCTGCAGCCCCCTCCTCTCCCAGAGGTCAGAGGCTGGAAAGGTGAGCTGGTATGCCTAGCTCAAAGCCCCAAGACCCTGACCACCACGGCGGTCTTTCTGGTGTGGCTGCCCCCACCCCAAGGCTGCGGGTGCGGCTGCCCCACCTTAAGGCTGCGGGTGCGGGCTCATTAGCACAGGAACCCCAAGATGTGGTCCTGGACCCACAAGGAAGAAGAGAAAAAAATTCCTATCATGGAAATTCCAGAGATCCAGCGGTTGAGTCCCCAAAAACCGGGACAAAGACCAGCCAAATTTTTCCTTATCCTTCAGCGGCCTCAGTGTGTCCCTATTTTTCCTACCTCATATTTTCTCTTCCCAGCGATGTTATACATCATTTAAGTGCAGCATCTGTGGATTTCATACTCTGGTATAATTCAGCTACTTAATACCTTTCAACAAGAATTTCGAGATCTGAAACAAATTCACCTAAAATGAAGGAGTGGGATTTGTTTTCTTTCTTCCAGTAGGGAGGCTAATATAAATTCTCTCCCCCTCTCGCTTTACAAACACACATGTAATTCTACTTTTCTTGTCTGCCTTTAGTGCTCGGGCAACTCTCCGCTTACTCTGCCAGGGACATTTACTTGCCTTGGAGACAATTAGGATCATTGCACAGAAATGCAAAGAGGAAGAATCAATGTGAAGCATTTGATATCTAAAATAGGACATGTGGGTCCGTAGCCAGACTACTGGAAACCAGACTTTGGCTAGAGGAAGCATTTGCTGTGTTCTTAAGCTCCTTTAATGCATCAAAAGCGGGGAGGCTTTCCTCTAAGCCCGGCTTCGGTGCTCCCGGGGAGCGTCCGCTGGGTCTCTCTGTCCACTGGGGGAGATGAAGAGAGGAAGGGGAAGGGGCAGCCGGCGGTCCAAGCCCTGAGCCTCAACTTCCCTCCCCAGGCCGGGGTCTGGGGTGTGGGGATAGTTTTAGATGGGGAGAGAGGGAAGCTGCAGGCCAAGGGGCTTCTCTCCTTTCCCCCATCTTGAGGTGTCTCGGAGAAGCCCTCACTGGGCAGGGGGCTGGAGGCAGCCTGCCGTGGGGGACCCAGTGGAAGGAGGGGGCCTCCCTGTGGAACTGTGGGGGAGGGGCCGGCAGCCCAGCCAGGGCCAGTGTGGGGCTTGGGGGGTGTGCATTGTGGGGAGGGGGTGTGTGGTCAGCAGGTGCTGGACTGGGCCTGTCTGAGCCCGGAGGACTGGCCTGTGCTCAGTGGTTGTGGACTCAGGTGCCGTGACGGGGCCAACGTGTTTGTTGTGCGGCCATCTGAGAAGCCAACCTAAGGACCTCAGCCCTGTCCCCACAGCGCCCCGAGGCCAGCTCCACTGCCACAGCCACACACCCCATCGTGGGCAGGAGCGGGGCAGCAGCTTTCCCGGGACTGTCGTAAAGTGCCATAAAGTCGGGGGCTTGAGCAACAGAGGCCTAAAGCCGAGGTGCCGGCAGAGCTGGTTCCTTCCGGAGGCTGTGAGGGAGAGCCCGTTCCTCCCCTCTCTGCTGGCCTTGGGGGTTTGCTGGCTGCCCTTGGCCCTCCTTAGCTTGTAGGTGCAGCCCTACAGCCTCTGTCGCCCATCGTCTTCTCCCCAGCACCCCTGGGTGTCCTTTTCTGTCTCTTCTATGGACACCCTCACTGGATTATGGCCACCCTAATCCTGCATGACCTCATCTTGAGCTTTCCTGTACCTACATCTGCAAAGACCCTGCTTCCAAATAAGGTCCCTTCTGAGGTTCTGGGAGATGTGCTTCAACCCACTACACAGAAGGAGGAAATGTTAAACACTGAACACGCATGCCAGAGAGACCCACGGATGGAAATGGACACTTTCAGCAAGATGATGCTGAGCTGCCATTAACCAGGGGGTTTAAGCACCCCTGCCCCCACCTGCCCACTGCCGCCCGAGGGCCAGGGGCTTACCGGGAAATGAAACTGCTCTAGAAAATGAATGAGTTATATTTTCTATTTGGTTCTGGCTAGTGCTGAGCTTGAAGTTGCCACTTTACTGCACTTTCAGCTATTCTAAAGGAAAATAAAAGACACAGATACTATCAAATCAATGCCACCAAGGTAAAAGATCACAAACAAAACAGTGCAGCTGGGGGGGGGGTGGTAAGATGGGAGAGCAAGAGGAGAAAATGATTATACTAGAAAACTAAGTTTAAGAGGAGCTACTACAATTCAGCAAAAAGTACCTCTTAGCCTTGAGTTTCTTGGCAACCAAGAAAAGAAGGGAAAGATGGAAGATTAAAAGGACCTTATCATCCAGTCAAAGGAAGCAATACTGTTTTTAAAATACTGGCCATGAAAGGACTCTGTCGTAAGGCTCTTACAGAAGGCACAGAGCCCATCAAGAGCTGTGAGTGATTTCATTGGAATTCTACTGGAAACACAAGGACATTTTCTCAGGAGACATTTCTTACATCTAAAATATTCTAGCCTTAAACTAAGATACAGTATCAGTTTGAGGTTCTGTAAAGGATTTAGTGTGAAAAGCTAGAATAACAAGGTTCAGGTATAAAAGTTTTTTGTTCAATATGGTAGCCCCCAGTTGTCTGTGGTTATTTAAGTTTAAATTTGAATGAAATGAAAATTAAATGAAATTAAAAATTCATTTCCTCACTCATGATAGCCACATTTTTAAGTGCTTAATATCCACATTTGGCTACTGGCTACTGAACTGGATGGTATAGAGAAATTCTGTTGGACAGAAAGTTCTATCAGACAGATCCTAGAGGAAGGTACGGACTCATCTTTTGGGGAGGGATTGTTTGGCAAATAATTCAGTATTGAGATGGTTTGTGAGAAGTATATTACAACATGAAATTTTAGAAGAACTGAGGAAATATTTTTAAAAAGATAAAATTAACATTTGAATGATTATTTAGAATATGATACCATGGTGGTTTGAAGCTATATGTACCTTAGAAAAGGTCCTGTTCCTTTGATCAATTCCGGTGGTGCAGACCTATTGTGGGTGGGACCTTTTGATTCGATTGTTTCAATTGAGATGCGACCCATCCCATTCAAAGTGGGTCTTAATCCTTTCTGGAGTCCTTTATGAGAGGATAAAACACATACAGAAGCTAAAAGATGAAATTAAGAGAAGCTCACACAGACACACACAAAAAAAGCCCTGGTGAAGCTAAGAGAGGACCCACAGAATCTCAAGAGGAAGCCACTGGAATCAGAAGCTGCAAGCAAAGAAACCCAGGAGAGAAGGATCAGCAGTTGTCGGCTATGTGCCTTCCCATGTGACAGAATGATCCGGTTTAGCTAATGCTGCTGTTTTGCAAAACACCAGAGATGGATTGGCTTTTATATAAAGGGGGTTTATTTGGCTACACAGTTACAGTCTTAAGGCCATAAAGTGTCAAAGGTAACACATCAGTAATCGGGTACCTTCACTGGAGGATGGCCAATGGTGTCCGGAAAACCTCTGTTAGCTGGGAAGGCACGTGGCTGGTGTCTGCTTGCTCCCAGGTTGTGTTTCAAAATGGCATTCTCCAAAATGTCAGCATCGGCTTTCAATGGCCATCTTCAAAATGTCTCTTTAAGCTGCTCTGAGTTCCTTCTGTTTGTCAGCTCTTTCATATGGCTCCAGTGATTTAATTAAGACCTGCCCTGAATGGGTGGGGCAACACCTCCATGGAAATTATCCAGTCAAAGGTCTTGTCCACAGTTGATTGAGTCACATCCATGGAAACAATCAATCAATAGGTTCCAACCTAATCAACACTAATACGTCTGCCCCCATAACACTGCATTAAAGAACATGGCATTTTGGGAGACATAATACATCCAAACCGGCACACAGAGGAACCCTGAATGCCATCTGCTTGTCTTCAGAATCCAGGTATCGTCCTGTTGATGCCTTGAGTTGGACATTTTCATGGCCTAAGAATTGTAAATTGTAAGTTACTAAATCCGCATTGTAAAGCCCACCCATTTCTGCTATACTGCATTGTGGCAACTTCAGCAAACCAAAATGGATGCTAAATAAAATTGAAACGAAATGTTAAACTAAGGTTTTCACTTATTTCTACTTGACTAAAATAGTTCACAAATTCAACAAACCTTTTAAAAATTTGATTTTTAAGATTGTTGTGCAATAAAATTGCCTTTTCCCCCCTTTTGGTGTATAGTTCTATGAATTTGATCACATGTACAGATACAAGTTGACATCACAATCAGGATACGGAATAGTCCGTCACCCCCAAACTTCTCTTGTGCAGCCCCTCTGTCATCACACCCTCCCCCCATCCCGGTCTCCTGGTAACCAGCGATCTACTCTCTGTCACTGCAGTTTTGTCTTTTCGAGAATGTCATAGAAATGGAATCCTACTATATGTAACTCTTTGAGACTGCCGACCTTCCCTTAGCCAATGCTTAGCAACTCATCCAAGTTGTCAAGTTGTTATGTGTATCAAGTTTGTTCCTTTTCATTGCTGAGTAGTTTTCCATCATATGGATGTCCAGTTTGCTCACCCTTTCACCTGTTGAAGAACTTTTGGGTTGTTTCCAGTTTTTGGCAAATAGGAAACACAGGGTTTTGTGTGAACACAGTCATTTTTCCAAGGTGAGTACCCAGAGGCAGAGTTGCTGGGTCACACACTAAGTGCATGTTAAATGTTCCAAGAAAATGCCCGGCCGTTTCCCAGGGCTGAGCCATTTTGCATTCCCAGTGACGAAGCTCCGGTGGTTCTGCATCCTCATCAGTACTTGGTGTAACAGATGTTTTTAAGCACCTGGCATGGTGTGGGGTGTTAGAGCCAGAAAGAGGCACAAAGCCTCAAACCTGCTGTTGAAGAGTCTGTGGCCAGTTTATCCCAAACCTCAGGCAGTAACTGCATCATCACAGAACGCACACCTGGTGAGCCTTATCATGTTGTTCTGATACAGCAAATGCAGTTGTGTGCAGAGGTACAGAAGGAAAAAAGCATGAAGTGCTTTCTAGGGAAGCAGGAAGATTTTTTTTTTTTAATTAATTAATTCATTCTGCTGCAAATATCTTGGCTCTGGGGTTAACTGTGTCATATATTGTCTCGATTTGTGATGTCATAGAAATCATGATTTTGTTGACAGCACAAATAATATACCAACAACTGCAGAATTAGCGCTTTTGTTTTTGCCACTTGGAGACACTAGTTCTTTTTTCTCTAGTTCTGTTACTGGAAGGATGACCCTCAGCTTAGAGCTTCTATCAAGAATAAGAAATATGATAAAGAAGGATGGACTACTACTTCTTTACCAGGTCAAATGTCTTACAGTCAACACCTAATTTGATGGCTAGCACATATTACGCTCATATTATCTACTGAGTACAATTTTCAAAACGAAATGAAATGTGTACTAGTTCAATGTGATCCTAATCCAAACGGACAAACTCTAATATTTCTCCGAAGTGTCCGTGCGACTCACCGTCTCCAGTTGTGCTTAATCTTTCTGCTCTGTGTTCAGGGTTCGCTCATCCTTCCCAAATATGTTATTTTCTGGAGATGCTCATGAAGCCCACTTGTTTTTCCGACAGGGAGTTGTGGACTTTCTCCTTGGAAGGCGGCGGTTCAGGCTCCTCCTCCTCTTGCTGGGAGAGTTAAGCTCTGTGGCTTCTCCCCGCACCGAGGGTCCCAGGGGTGGCCCCTCACCTGCCCCTCACCCACCCCTTGGCCTCCTGCTGGTGGTAACCTGAGACTCAGCAGCCGAGACCAGCCTCCATCTTCTTTGGTTTCCTGAAGGTTTATCCCTCGCTGCTCAGTTCCTGAGACTTTTCCTTAAACCAGTAGGTTTCTAGAGGACTGATTGGGCTCTGCAGACCCAGGCCCTGCACTGGAATCGGGTGTTTCCCAACCTCTCCACCTCTTCTCAACCGAAACCTGGAGGAACTGCTCTTCTTTCCTCCTGCAGGCTGGCTGCAGGCTCAGGCAGGGCCTTGGGGAACCGTAAGGAGGTTGGGGATGGGGATGGGGTCTGGGCCGCCATTGCCCACTCTCTCCCAGGTGGGCTGCGGTGGTCCGGGCAGGGCTGGGGATGGTCCCCAGGGATCTACTTGATTCCGGACAGCGGTTCTCAGCACCAGCTGACCTGGAGCTGGGAGGAGAGGCAGAGTCTCTGGTCCCAACTGGCCCATCGCATCAGAATATCTGGGGATGGGGCCCAGAAACCGGGTTTTAACAAGCTCTCCAGGTGTTTCTCATGCACATTAAAGTCTGAGAACAACTGGGTTCAAGTTCTGTGGAGTCTACGATGCATCAGCGGAGTCTTGGCACATGACAGCCCGGGTGCTGGTGTGATCTCCACGGAGAAGCCTGTGGTTAAGAACACAGGCCCCAAGTGCCGTCAGCAAGGTGGCGGCTCCAACAGCCACCCCTCCGCAGAAACATCCAGACACCAGCAACAGTCAGTCAGGACTGCTAATCAGTTATTCAAGAAAGGAAACAGAATCATAATACACTGCCAGGCCACGGAGCCAAACGATATTTCCATCATCAAGACAATGTACATATAAAATATCGAGTTGATTAAAAATTAGGAGGACAGGCACAGGAGCCTCCTTCCCTTCAAGGTATTGCTCTCCTGGTGTGGAGAAAAATCTTGTGTGCCATTCCATCGTTCCCAGCCTCTAGCGAAGGACTTCAAGTGAAAGAACAGTGACACGTAAGCTGCACTCGTACTGCAGGAGGGGCCTGGAGAATGCATTCCCCACGCGGGGCAGAGAGCTCAGCCTGCGGTGTGAGCGTGGCACGGGCTGTGCTGCGAGACCCCCGTGGGCTGGGGCTGCACAACGAGCCGCCTCTGCAGAGGTGCAGGAGGCTGGGCAAGGTGGAGCATTGCGCAGGAGCGCATCCCAGGGGCCAAGGGACCCTGTCCCATTCCTGGGTGCACCCCAGGGGCCTAGGGACCCTGCCCCTGTGCCCGGGCTCACCCCAGGGTCCGAGGAGCCTGGCTGGCTCAGCTGGCTTCAGGGCTTTCCGGCTCTGGATTCGTGAAGGAGGCGCTCATTCCCGGTGTGAAAAACACTAACATATAATCAGGACATAGTTTTGAACTTCTGCCAGCGAATAAATATGTGAAAGATGGAGAGAAGTGCTGCAATCTGGCAAGAACTCCTCATTTCACAAAACCGTGAAGCTGATAAAAATAAAGCAACAGAAAAAGCAGGAAATATCCTGAAAACTCTAAAAGTGGGCTCATTAGAAAATGCCCCACATGCCAAAATTGTAGACAGTTTGGGAGACGTTCTGATCCATTTCCCCACTGTTCTGATTCTGAAATTGAGACCCCACCCTTTTGTGACGGGCCCACAGGAGACATTCTTGGGGATGAATCACGCACCCCACAGAAGTCAGTTTCTTAATCCGTGTTCCCATGGGTGTGCACCCCTTTGTAAACAGGACCTTTTGAAGATGCTATTACAGTTAACGTGTGGCCATGTTGAATCAGGGTGGTTCTTAATCCATATCACCAGAAATCTTGTAAAGAGAGGATATTCGGATGCAGTTGGGGAAGCCGGAAGCCAGAGACCTACAGGAGAAGACGGAGAACAGGGTCGTGGGGTGGATGCCAGCCACAGAGCCCCCCAGGTGGCCGCCAGCTCGGGAACCCCACCATCTCCAGGAGGGACACAGCTCTGCTGACACTTTGATCTGACCCTGTGGCCTCTAACACTGTGAACCGATAAACTCCTGCTGCTGAAGCCAACCATGAGCGGCACTTGCCACGGCAGTCCTGGCAACTTCAGACAGACACTACATCCAAGAGACATAACTCTGTTATAAATGTTTTCTTCTAACTTCAAATTTTGCTTACTTCTCATAGGCCGGCAAACACTAAGGAATGATACAGTATTTTAGATTCTGAGTTTGCAACTCCACGTTATAAATTTTAAAACATTAAAAAATAAACCTAATAGCTTGTAATGATATTAAGCACAGATTTTGTATTTAATACAACAAACGATCTTCTTTTTAGCAAAACAAGTGATTGATTTTCTCAGGCTGTATTTATACGCAATTCATTTTTATGATCCTAAATTAACAAAGAGATTTCCGACATGTAAAGTGCATTGAAAAACTAAATATAGGCAGATCTAATTTGCGACGATATTCGGTTCCAAGAGTTTGGTTGTAATGTAGCTGCTTTGAGTTTAGAAAACATTCCTGATGGAGTGTTATCAGGCAGGGATGGGTTGTTAGGCCGGCTTATAACATTTTACTTAGTCCTTGTTTTATTGTACCAACAGGAACGCAGATATCGACTACCACCTTCCACGTTTTTCATTGGGAGAGTCTGTTCAGAGTTTTGAGAGGACCGCCCCAGGGGGTGTTTCCACCAGCAGCCCCAAGGGAGAGCGGTGCAGCTCTGCAGCATCCGGGGGGTTGGGGAGGTGAGGAGGGGGAATCAGTTCTTCAGAGATTCTGGGTTTGGGGGTCTTGCGAGTAGGTCCTTCCAATAAGCCTGCAAGGAGCTGGAAAAGACTGAGTAGGAGAGGCTGGGAGGTGGGGGTGCAGGGGGGAGCAGAAGGGTGCAGGGCAGGGTGGAGCAGGGGGGCCATCTCACCAGGGCAAGCAGGAGCAGCCTTACGACTCTCATGCAGAGACTTGGGCAGTAGAGAAGACAACTAGGCCATTTGAGGCAGGGGACTTGGCTCATCAGAATTATTAAAGCTGTGTCACTTTAGCCGTGAAAAAAAAGATATATTTATCCTGAAAAACCATTTCTAGTGCAGCCTTAATCCATCACAGAAACCAGTTTCGGGCACGCCGTTCAGATAAAATGGTATTAAATCTCCTCTGGCTTTGAAAGGGAATTTAGAGTCACACAAGCCGGAGCCCCGAGTTCCCTGTGTTGTCAAGGTAACCGGAGCCTTGGTTTTCTTGGTAACTCGAATCTTCTAAATCAACATGGGACACCACGTGCACGAGCCGGCCACCTGCTGTCCTGTCACACGGCTGTTTTTTTTGGTGAGTGTCTGAAAAGTCCGGTTGCTCCCCCTTCCCTTCTCCAACCTTCCTCATTTTAGGGGAAAAACCTCGTACTCATCTTCATGAAGTTGCAAAGCTGTTGTCAACGAGAAATAACAAACGGAGCTGGAAAACAACAAAGCACGTATTTGGGGTCTTAGAATTGCAGTTTGGGGAGCACAGCCTCAGGCAGCCACCTCACTGTGTCCTGCTGGGGCTGTTAGGCAAGGGGTTTTCAAAGGAAAAAGAGGGTTTTAAAGAGGAGCCATTGGCTAGGGCCAGGGTCTTAGAAACAGGTTTCGTGTTTTCAGAAGGGGAACAATTCTGTGAGCTGCTTAGGGTTCCCTTGTAACGGCCAGTTTCAGGGTCCCGGGGTGGCGGGGGGCCTTCCTGTACCCCCGGCTCTGCAGCGCCATCTTAGACCTCTCCGCCCTTTAAGGGGCTTATGTCTTCCAACCCTGAGGACAAGTATGAATGTTTCAGCCACTCCCCGGGCCGCGTGGCAACTGCCCATCCTCGCAGTGACCCTTGTCCCCAAAATGACTTCCTTTCCACAAAAGGTGGGCACCTTCCTCCTCTTGCCCTGGCTGTGGCCGAGGTTGGCGAAACGCGAGGTCGGGCACTGGGACGCCCAACTGGAGAGTCAAGGCTGTTTTTGCTCCAGACCCGGGAAAGGTGGGACAGAAACACGGAAGGAGGCCTCGTTCCGGGGGGTGGCTGAGGGGGGTCCCAGCGCTCGGGGGCTCCAGACTATGGGGGGCCTAGAAGAGAGACCCAACGATAAACAGGGTAGGACACGGGGGTCCCAGGAAGATGGGAGCAGAAGGCAGGGGCTCCAAGGGAGAGAGGGTGACTGGGTGGGAGTCATGCAAAGGCCTCGTGGAAGGCCTGGCCTCCGCCCTGGGCCGCGACAGGACTGGACAGGGGGACCCGCGGGGTAGGGTGGGCCAGGGGCCTCTGAAACAGGCCAGTGTCCCCGTGTCAGGCCGCGAAGCATCGGTCCCAGCTCCACCACAGCCCCTGTGACCCGGGCAAGCCGCCGCCGGCCTTCGTCCTCGTGGAGAGGCACTGCCTGTCGGGTCCTTGTGGGGATCACGTTATTGAAGGTGTCTGCAGTTCTTGGAACTGTTTCTGACCGATGGTCACAGCTTTAAAACCATCAGCTACCGCTACTGTGACTACTTGTAACTACTTGCTGTCGTGTTTAGTATGGGGCATAGTGTTTGAAAAGAGTTTGGAGTTCATTCTGTGGCTGAAAAGATATCAGATTTAATTTTATATTTAATTTGATAGGCAAAGGGGGGATCTTCAATGTCATCGTGGTAGTTTGAAGCTGTTATGTACCTCCAAAAAGGCCAATGTTCTTTTTTTAATCAATTTTATTGAGATATATTCACATACCATACAATCATCCAAAGTGTACAATCAACTGTTTACAGTACCATCATATAGTTGTGCCTTCTTCACCCCAATCTACTTTTTCAACATTTTCCTTGTACCAGAAAAAAGTGAAAATAAGAATAAAAAATAAAAGTAAAAAAGAACACCCAAATCATCCCCCCACTCTCTTTTTCATTTAGTTTTTTGTCCCCGTTTTTCTACTCATCCATCCACACACTGGATAAAGGGAGTGTGATCCACAAGGTTTTCACAATCACACTGTCACCCCTTGTAAGCTACATTGTTATACAATCGTCTTCAAGAATCAAGGCTACTGAGTTGTAGTTTGATAGTTTCAGGTATTTACGTCTAGCTATTCCAATGCATTAAAACCTAAAAAGGGTTATCTCTATAGTGTATAAGAATGCCCACCAGAGTGACCCCTCAACTCCATTTGGAATCTCTCAGCCACTGAAATTTTATTTTGTTTCGTTTCGCATCCCCCTTTTGGTCAAGAAGATGTTTTTGATCCCATGATGTTGGGTCCAGGCTCATCCCCAGGAGTCATGTCACACGTTGCCAGGGAGGTTTACACCCCTGGGAGTCAGGTCCCACGTAGGGTGGAAGGCAGTGAGTTCACCTGCCGAGTTGGCTTAGAGAGAGAGGCCACATCTGAGCAACAAAGAGGCACTCAGGGGGAGACTCTTAGGCACAGTTATAAGCAGGTTCAGCCTCTCCTTTGCAGTAACAAGCTTCATAAGGGCAAGTCCCGTGTTAGGGGGCTTGGCACATCAAACTGCCAGTCCTCAATGTTTGTGAGAACATCAGCAACAACCCCAAGTGAGGAAGTCCAACACCTCTGCATTTTCCCTCAGCTCCTCAGGGGGGCCCTGCATATATATTTTTATTCTCTGTCCAAATTACTTTGGGATGTATCACTATTTCACACTAACCTATGCAAACCTGCCAGGACTTACTTCCTATTAAAAGTTCCATGTGATTATGATATTTGAACAAACTGTACGAGTTAAATTGTTCAGGAAATATAGATCTTGCACCAACTAAACATGAACAATGTTCTTTTATTCCATCCCTGTGGGTGCAAACCTGTTGTGGGTAGGACCTTTTGGTTAGGTTGTTTGAATTGAGACATGACTCACCTCATTCAAGGTGGGTCTTAATCCTCTTGCTGGAGCCCTTTATGAGAAGATAAAACACATGCAGAAGCAAAGAGATGAAATTCAGAGAAACACCCAGGTAAGTTTAGAGAAAAAGCCACAGTCGGAGGAGCCAGAAGCTGAAGTAACTAAACTCGGGAGTGAAGAACCAGCAGACGCTGCCGTGTGCCTTCTCATGTGACAGAGGAGCCCCGGATGCCGGCAGCCTGTCTCCAGGGTCCAGGTATCGTCCCGTTGATGCCTCGAGTTAGGCATTTTCACAGTCTAAGAACTGAAAATTGTAAGTTAATAAATCCCCATTGAAAGAACCAACCCATGTCTGGCATATTGCACTCTGGTAGCCTTAGCAAAGTGAGACAGTTGTTTTGTTGTTATTTTTAAATAGGTGAGAGCCCCAGAACCAGAAAACATCAGAGAACAATCAACATTGTGAGATTCAGTTGCTAACTTCTGCACTTGGTGTCGTCTTTTCTGCTATATTTTCAGCCACAGCCCTGAGCTGTGGCGTGTCACGCTGCCCTTGGGTGACAGGTGGGAGGCGTTGTGGGTTGATTGGCTGGGAAACACCTGTACTGGGAATGACTGGGCCCTAATGTGACACAGGTGAAGGGGAGATGGATTAGAGAGGGGCAGCTCCTGTTTTATCACAGAAATCAAATCTGTGGGGGCCGTCAGTGTCAAAGCCAGTGGCCTTGAACCTTTCTTGACCATAAGGGGCTGCAAGCCTGTGCAATCTATCATTTAAAAAAGTCACTTCCTTTCCACTTTGTAGTATGTTCTGAAGATTTGACAGATGACCGTATTTCGGGAACCATGGATGGGCTTCACATCTTGGATGAGACAGGTGTGTCATAAATCACGTGTGACGTAGTGAAACACTTTTTCACTGCCATGGCCTTGATCCCTAATAACCAGTGAGAATGAGGTAACATTTTTAACAGTTAGCAATTTGTAAGAATGTTAGTGACCTAAAATGTCTCCATTTGCCACTCTCTGTTGGGGACGATTAAGGTAGCATGTATAAAATCCACCCTCAGCGATGCCGGAGATATGCAACATGGCCGCTAGGGCTGATGCAATAACGGCTTAAGTTGCCCTCAGCCTTCTACAGAAGTGATAGCCGTTCACGCCTAAGATTCGCGCCTAGAGTGCTAGCTTTACAATCTGCCTTCTACCCCAGCAACAGTAGCTACCAATCCTGTGCTAGCCTTACATCTGCCATCCGCCCTAGCAACAGCAGCAGCCAATCCTAGACCGCCACCCGCCCTTGCTAGCCACGCCCCCTCTCTCCTAGAGTATATATGCTCTGCCCCCTCAATAAAGATTTGCAGCTTGATCAGGAACCTGTCTTGCTGTCCTTCCTCATGTCTCTTGTCCCATACCATTCCTCCCTCACAGGACTCGGAGCCTCCGTTGAATGTCCCGCGGGCCGGGACAACTCTCAGTTTACAGATGCTAGTTAACCGAATGACACATGCCATCTTATGTTCACATTTTGGAGAACGTGGTGTTCTAAAAGCGTTCCTGCTCCAGTTCTGACCTCTGGACGTACTTTTGGGGTGGCTTTGTGGGCCTGGTTTGTCCTCCGTGGGTCTCTTTCTTCTGGGGTCAAAGAGGCCCAGGCCCTGGCTACATCCCACGGCTAAGTCTTTTCCTGTCCCGTAATTCCAGAGGATCCCAGCGGCCCCATGTGACTTCCCTCTGGATGGCCGGCCTTCTAGGGAAGAAAGTGGCTGTGCAGTGGCCGGCTGGAGCCGCTCTGTGCCTGCGTGGGTTCTCGGGGTCCATCAAGCTGGACTGGTGGTCTCGGGGTCCATCCAAGCAGATTGGGGCTCACTGGGGGAGCTAGACTGATGGTCCAGGCCAGCAGTCAGTCTCCTGGAGATGGACAGCAGGTGGGCCGGGGAGAGGACGGGGTCCAGAACACACCAGAACCAGCAGCAGGAGCAGCTCCTGAATCCAAAGCCAGGATGGAGTGGGAACTTGACATGAGTGTTTCTTGATATTTCCAACCCTGAAATCACTACTTTCCCAGACTGTCTGACTGCCTCTGGAGTGTCCTTCTCTCTTCCCAGCCTACAGCATCTCTCCGGAAGACTTTTCCTGGACCCAGGCATTAGCAGCTCTGGAATGCTGGGGGTCTAGAAGCTGCCTCCAGCCCGACCCCCACCGTGGCCTCTAGATGGTCTACCCCCTGCCCCCTCCCCATCTCCTAGGTGTCGCAGCCTTCACCCGTCTCAAGTGCCACCCCTGACTTTCTCACCTCAGCCTGCTTGTCCCCAGTTTTAAATAAAGGTAGAACGTAACCTGGGTAAATGGCACACCCTTCCCAATCGCTCAGCCCTAAAATCTAGGAGTCATCCTAATTCCCCTTTCCCCTCTGTTCCATTTTGCTAATGCTGCCATTAAGCAAAACACCAGAAATGTATTGGCTTTTATAAAGGGTGTTTATTTGGTTACACAGTTACAGTCTTAAGGCCATAAAGTGTCCAAGGTAACACATCAGCAATTGGGTACCTTCACTGGAGGATGGCCAATGGTGTCCGGAAAACCTCTGTTAGCTGAGAAGGCACGTGGCTGGCATCTGCTTGCTCCCAGGTTGCATTTCAAAATGGCTTCTCCAAAATGTCTGCATCAGCTTCCAACAGCCATCTTCAAAATGTCTCCCTAAGCTGCAGCAGCGAGCTCTTTCTGTCTGAGCTTATATAGTGCCCTAGTAAATTTATCAGGCCCACGCTGAATGGGTGGGGCCACACCTCCATGGAAATTATCTGATCAGAGTTATCACCTACAATTGGATGGGTCACATCTCCACAGAAACAACCTATCCAAACTTAAGTTCCTACTTAATCAACACTTATGTGTCTGCCCACACAAGAGTGCATCAAAGAACATGGAGTTTTGCGGGTGTAATACATCCAAACTAGCATACCCTCCCATCACGCATTCAATTGATCAGCAAGTACTGTGGCTGTTTTCGAAATATACCCCAGCCATGGCCACTGCACAACCTCTACCCACACCCCACTCTGGGCTGTCAGCATCTCTCCCCAAAACACCGAGTGGCCTCTGCCGCCATGCTTGCCTTTTTGAACTCTGTTCTGATCTGGTAAATCGAGCGATGAACAATGTAAGTCACACCACGTCACCCCTGTTCCTGACCCTTTAAAGTCTGTGCAGCACCCTTAAAATCAAAACCAAATTCTGTATTCGGGTTTGCAGGGACTTCAGGGTTTGGGTGCTGCCTCCCTGTCTTTGTCTTCTTCAGCCTGCATGGGCTGTTTGTTCCAGCCCCTAGGCTCATCTATCTGTCCCCGCTTCCAGAATGTTCTTCCCCAGGCACGAAGCTCGCTGCCCCTCCTCAGACAGCCCCTCCCCCATGCCACCTGTGCTGGGTTGGATACATTATGTCTCTCCAAAAGCCATGTTTCAATCAATCTTGTGGGATATTTGAATTAGGTTGTTTCCTTGGAGATGTGACTCACCCAACTACAGGTGATAATTTTGACTAGATTATTTCCGTGGGGGTGTGACCCCATCCATTCAGCGTGGGTCTTGATTAGTCCATTGGAATATTTAAAAGAGAAGCTAAGAGCTGACACAGACCCAGATGCTTGCTGACACTTGACATCTAGCCCAGAGTTTGCTCAAGGGAAGCTAAGAGAGGACAAAATGCCTCAGAACAACTGAGACTTTTGGAGACACACTTGGGGGCTCATGCTTAGAGATGCTTGGAGACGTTTGGAGATGCCAGCCAGAGTTTGCCCCAGAGAAACTAAGAGAGACAAGTCCAGAGACATTTTGGAGAAAGCCATTTTGAAACCAGAACATGGGAGCAAAGGACCAGCAGATGCCAGCCACGGGCCTTCCCAGCTGACAGAGGGGTTCCGGACGCCATCAGCCTTTCTTCAGTGAAGGTGTCCTCTCCTTGATGCCTTAGTCTGGACACTTTTATGACCTTAGGACTGTAAATTTGTAAGTTAATAAATCCCCTTTATAGAAGCCAATCCATTTCTGGTATTTTGCATAAGAGCAGCATTAGGAAACAAACACCACCCCATCTATTTTTCTTTGCAGCAAGTTTCTCTACAATAAATAATACACTCCATCATTAACATATTTACTTGTGCCCCTTGTGCATTCTCCACGGAGCCCAGAGGAGCCTGCTGCATGGTGAGGACGCAAAAAGGTGAACGAGGCAATAACCGAACCTATGTCCTTGTGCGTTTGCACAAGGCATCGCTGTCAACCGACTGATTTTCCAGCGCTTGGTAGATCCTTCTTTGTTTGTACAGAAAACATAAAATAAAGCAAAATTTTAATTGTGACTGAATGAAGAAGAAGAAATCGGCTCATGGAGGTTGCCTTGGCTTCTCCCCACCACTGATGTTGGTTTCCAGCGTGCAGATGATTTTTAAGCTTAAAATTCAGAGGGAGTGGAACGGGCTGCCCCCTACAAAGGGGGCAGCAGGAGCTCGGCGGTGGACTGGACGGTCCCCCAAGGAAGGACGCGTCCTCGGCCTCAGCCCGGGCACCCGCGGGTCTCAGCCCACTCGTAAACAGCGGCTTTGAACATGTGAAGGTGACTTGGGCTGTCGGGTCCTTTGTGACGAGGATCCTTGAACACCCGTGTAGGAGCGGCCCGACCGCGACAGGGCCGCCGGAGCCCACGTCACCGGAGGCCTTACCCGGGAGGCCGCGTGGGCATCGGATCGTCGGCCTCGGAAACCGCGAGACGGTGACGCTGAGCCGACCCGGCGTGTGGCACTTGTCACACAGCCTGGCAGACGAGGGCGAGCCCCGAGGTAGGGAGGTGGTTTGCTGCTCCCTTTTCGACAACTTCAGTCTGGAAATTGCTGTTCTCTTCACAGTAATTCAAATTTTAATAAGCCACGTCGAAAACCCGAAAGCACAGCAGGGAAGGGAATGAATGCTTTTCTTTCTGTTCTTAAGTGAGCAGTTGCTGCACCCAGACAATATGCTTAAATGCAGCTCAGCTTATTTTCATGGCTCTCTAGGACGGCCTGATTACCCCTTTTAGAGTTTGGGAAATTGAGAATTTGAGACTTAAATGCTCACCACAAGTGGGAATAAAGAGCCCGACTCAGTCCAGAGCCCTGCTTCGTCACCTTAGGCTGCCACCCGCGAGGAAAACGAGAGTGAGAAGCTCATATGTATATTTGAATTATTTTTATGGGCTATCAAAATTCCAATTTAAAAGACGGAATTGGATGTTTGCCTCTAGAAATGCCACAGCAGGGATCCCTAAGCCAAGAGATGGGATTACTGATGAGCCATGGCCCGGAGGACGAAGGGGAGTGGGTTCATTTTGAAGAGCAGTGCCTGCCACCCGCCAGGCAGCGACCAAGGCTGTGCGTGTGGGGGACACCACTGCAGAAGGGGCACCGGGCTGCTCTCCCTGCGGCCGGGCTCCAGGGGGCTCCGCGATGCCCCGTCTCACGCTGTGCTCGGGGTTACGGCTGCTGTGCTTCAGCCCCTGCACCCACATCCTTAGCCATCTGGGGGTGTCCCCTCCCACCTACGCCAGAGACTCAGAACAGAAATAAAACACCTGGGGGAAAAGCCCTTGCACAGAACCACTTACCATGTAAAACAACCCTTCTCTGGAGCAGCGCAGGAGCCCAGAGGGTTTCAGCAGATGCTCAACTCAGCTGGGGTTAATACATAGTAAACAGTGGTCAGAAATTTTTTAAATAAAAATTCTGTAATTCAGATTATGAGTGCATCCTTATTATTTCCTTGCATTATTCTAAACTGGTGAAAATTTTTTGTAGTCCTGTATGGAGCTTGTAGTTGTCAGTCAGATTATTCTGTGGTAACAAGCAGTCCCAGATCTTAGTGACCTGAATCACTGAGAGTTTTTCTCATCACACTGTGTGCTCACCACGGGTGGTGGGCTCTGCTCCATTCGGCCATTGGCCTCACTGTGGGGTGCAGGCTGTGGCAGAGGGAAAGAGAGGCTTGGGGGGCAGGGGGTTCTGCCTGCACTTTCCAACGTTAACTGCCAAGCCAGACCCCCCAGTTTAAGGGTCCTTCCTGTGCCATGAGATCACCTCACTCAGGTGCCAGACACAAGTTTGGAGGTTCCCAGGGCCTCCTGCACATCCGGTCAACTGGTTACAAATGTGGGGGTTCTCATCACCTCCTCAGTTTCAAGAATTTGCTAGAATGACTCACAGAACTCAGGAAAGTGCTTGACTTACCATTACAGCTTCATTATAGCAAAAGGACACAAGTCAGAACTGCCAAGAGAAAAGATGCCCAGGGCGTGGTCTGGGAGGGTCTCCAAGCTGGAAGATCCCCTCTTCTCTCCCTGTGGGGTCAGGATGCATCACCCTCCAGACACATCCATGTGTAGGATCAACCAGGGAAGCTCACTGGAGCCTCAGCATCCAGAGTTTTTATCAAGGCCTCCTTATGTCGGCACCATTGATTGACTCAAGGCTCACATGTTCGCACTCAATCTCCGGCCCCTTCCCCTCCCTGGAGGTTGAACCCAACCCCCTGGGGTGATCTTTGTTGTGTGGCCAGCCCCTGCCCTAAGACCACCTGTGTGGCTGGCCCCACCTTGAGTCATTTTGTTTGCATAAACCATCACATGTGGTTCCGGGGCCACCAGGAGTAAGAAACATGCTTCTATCATGGAAAACTCCAAAGATTTAGAGAGATGATAGTTAATTCCTTGTGTCAACTCTGCTAGGTTATGGTGTCCAGCTGTTGGTCAAGTGAGAACTGGCCTGATGGTCACTGTGAGTATTTTATCCACAGATTTGCATCACACTAAGTTGACTGCATCTACGGCTGATTGCATCTACAACCAACACAGGAGATTGCCCTCAGTAATGTGGAGAGTCTCCTTGTCTAATCAGCTGGAAGTCTTAAAATCCAGAGCAGAGGATTTCAGGAATCAGAAAGAAGAATTTCTGCCTCATGTTCCCCTGGGGAATTCAGACTGACCTTCAGCATCCCCTTGGTTGGAGTTTCCAGCTTGTGACCTGTCCTGTCAAATTTGAACTTGCCAGCTCCCATGGCCAGACCTCTCTGGGGTAAGTTAATCTTCCACTGCATAGTCTTGCTCTTGTAATGAAATGCTCAGCTGAAAAGAGACTCACTTCACTCCACTCCCAGTCACCCCAGAGCTGGGGGTGGGTAGGGGGCGCAGAGAGCTAGAATCGTTAGAAATTCTCTGTGAGAAGGTTGGTGACCACCACAGACCAGCGTCAGGCAAGGGTTCATGAGATAAAACAGTGACAGCAAAGTTGCTGTGTTTCTTCAAGATAAAAAAAATCCCAGGATGGTTATATTTTAGAAATTATTCTTATGGAAAATAGCTTAGGATTATTTATTTTAAATATGTGACGACTGTATTTCATTTTCAGAAAGTATTTTACATTTCCTTTTCGTTACATTTTGGTTGTGTCAAGTGTGCCTTCTCTGTGCTAATAGGTAGAGAGTAACTGTGGGGAAGGGGGTCTCTGGGCAACCTAGAAAAACATCCAGGCCTTCAGAGCTGTTGGGATTCTTCGTTCTGACTTCAGGGGAGCCGAGTAGAGCATGATGTCCCTTCAGATGAGAACTTGTCCACTCTCTGCTTTTCTAATTCCAGTTTTCAAAACCTGAAAATTCCCAGAACTACCTTTTGAAAACTTAAATGTCTATCTGTTTACTTATTTATTTATTGTTTGCATTTGAGTTCTTTGTGACTCTCCTGCAAAAAATAGCTTGCTCCTTGTGTTTGATTTTGTTTTTATTTCCACTGTGGTGACATCTATGCCACAGAACATTTTCCATTTTGACCACTTTCAAGCATGCAGTGCAGCGGGGCCTGCTGGGTACAGTTTCGGTTTTGGGGGTGGGGGTGGCTTGGGAATGGACGGTGTTGGGGTGCCCAGCGCTGGGAGTGGGGGCGCTTGTTTTTGAAGGCAGTGCTGACCCCTGACTGGGGGCCTTGCCTTGGCTTTGGGAGCTCTCTCAAGGGTTCCCGGGTCAAACCTGAGGGCAGCGCGTTTCTTGCCAAAGGAAAATACGTTTGAGCTTTCCTCCCCCCTGGGGTGGCTGGTGATGCCAGGGGGGAGGTCAGTGTCCACAGGAGGCATGACGGACGGTTTCCCAGGCCACGGGGCGATCGAGATCTTCAACACCAAGTTAATGTTCGTCTTCTTTAATTGAGCAATGTGCTCTATGGCATTTTTTAGGAGAAGACACATAAATAAGTGATGGTCTAATACTGAAACTCCTAAAAGTTTGGGAATTCTTGCAGAAGACAAACAACAGCCCTAAACCGTGGAATTAGCTGGGGGACACTGGGAGGGGGTCCTGAGAACTCCCCTGTGGGTGAGGGAGGGACAAGGAGATCCCTGAACTTGACAAAAATCGGCTTCTAAGGTCACGGATCAGATCATTCCCAATCAGAAAAAGAAAAAATTACCCTCAATTTGGCCACTGAGTGAACTTCAAAAAATTGTTACTGGTTGGAGATTTCAGCTATTTTGGAGGGAAATGTATTAAGGATTAAGTTGGGTGAAATCTTATCTGTGAGATTTGTGGGGGCGGGGAGGGGGCTATAATATTTTAAGAAAACAGTGTGATTCGGCTTAGAAGGTTTAAGTGTAGCAGTCCAAGGTATTAGGAGAAAAAAAAATTAAATGCTATTAGCCAACCAACCAAACCCAATTAGACTGTGGAGCATGCAGGAGGAAAAGAGACCTGAGCTTTACGATGCAAACAGGGACCCCAAAGCAGGCCACAGATTTTAGTTACTACTAATGCATCAGTACAGGTCCAATGGTTGTACCAAATGCCCCACACCAAGGCGAGAGGTTAGTAATAGGGGAACCGTGTGCAAGGAAGGGGCAGGTGATGGGAGTGCTGTACTTTTGGTGTAATTTTCTGTAATCCTACAGCTGCTCTAAAAAACAGTCTATAAAAAAAACAAAAAAAACAAACAAACAAATAAAAACCAGAGAGGAGAAACAAAACAAAGCAAAGCAAAACTGGTGATTTGAATGAATTATTCTTTAGGATTTAAGAAGAGTGGGAATGAAATTTAAACCTGGTTTCAACTAATTAAACTTGTAAAAAGCACTTTCTCTTGGTTCAGATGTCCACTATAACATGAGCTGAAAATATAAACTTTGAAACGAGGTAGTACATAGGGCTTGTCAAAGCAATGATGGGGGAGTCTGCTGCAGCCCCCGATGCTTCCAGACAGTTCTGGGGCCAGAAAAGAGGCCAGGCTTGCCCGGATCCTCACTCCGTCTGCGCCACCTCCTCACCCACAAAGGGACTGTGACCCCGCGGGTGACGAGGTGTCAGTGTTCATGGGGGAGGGGCAGACAGCACAAACATGAAAAAGAGACAGAGTCCAGGAAGTGCATCGTGTAAATGCTCAATTTCCTGATAAAACTTGCTAAATAGTGGAAAAAAAAAAAAGGAAAAAGGAAAAACAACGAGACATGTTCGTCCTATAAAATGGCGAGATTTGAGAGGCCCACTGGGGCTGCAGGGGCCAGTTCTCAGGAGAATCCCCAACCACATTTGAATCTGTGGTTTTTGAGCCTCCAAAACAATCACATATGAGGAGAAAATAAAATGATGATAGAGTCTGGGAGTAAATGTACATTTACCTGAAAGCTCCTGAATTGCAAGAGTTTCTAATTCCCAACACACACGTTTTATTTGCAAAAGCTCCGGTCTTTTGCAGGGTTTTCCTTCCCAGGCAGTCTGAGGCCCCCCAGGTGTGTTTACCTGAAGCTGTGAGATGGCCCTGTAGGCGCAGGTGTGGGGCCCTCTTTGGGGGAAGCAGGAACTCAGACTCCCCTCTGAGAGGGGTCCCCACTTTCTGGGTGCCAAGGACCCTCTGGCAGCTGCTGAGGTTCAGACCCCTCAGGAGAGTTTATGTGCATAACTCAAACACCACTGGTCGGGTGATAGGGCCGACCAGTCATTCCGAAACACCAGCACCAAAATGTACAACCAACCACCCAAGAGAAAAAACTCCCACACTTGTGGTGCAGTAATGCACGTATGAGATGGTCAATGTCATGTGTCAACTTGGCTCAGCTGCGGCGTCCAGCTGTTTGTGCAAATCTGGCCGAGATGTTGCTCTTGGAGCCATTTTGGAGACGGAAGGAGCACCCCCAGTCAGCTGACCTTCAGTAGAGGAGACGACCCTCCACCTTTTGGGTGGGCCTCGTGCAATCCTCTGGAGGTCCTAACCACAAGAACCCAGGGTTCCAGAGGTCCAAGAAACTTCAACATCAACTCTACCGGAATTTCCATCCCGTGGCCTGCCCTGCGGAGTTTGGACTTGCAGCCCCACAATTGCATGAGCCCATTCCTTAAAATGAAATGCTTTATATGCATAGCATGCACACACACACATTACACATAAACATGCATCTCTATTTATAGATATGTGTCCTGCTGGTTGCATTTCTTTGGAGAGCCCTGACTGTCATACTTACTTCTTTATTAACACACTGCACGAGAGAGATCATAGTGGGTCTGCTCATGGAATTCTGAAGCAGCGATGGGCGCAGAGCCCCTTTCTAGTCACCTGCCGGGAACTTACTATGCTTTGAGCACACCTGTGGCCCTTTGGAGCCAGCACAGCAGGGGCTGGAGGTCTGGGGCAGCAGCTCCCACTAGCCACTGTGGCCTCCGCTGTTGTGGCAGCCCCTGAGGTGGGGGCGGTAAACCCCGAAGGGCTGTGCTTCAGCAGGGCCTCCCGGGGCAGCGTGGCGGGGGTGGCTCCAGCCCTCCAGGACCCCTGTCTGCAGCCCTCCAGCTTGTGCCCTGTCCCCGAAGTCCAGATGTGACCAAGGCCACAATGTCCTGGTCCAATAGGGAAGGAAAAGGGGTGTGAGCCAGGAGGCTCTTCCTCCCCTCCTTTAAGCCTTGGAAATCTTGGGGTGCTGTAAGTCTTGGGAGATGTTACTCAAACCCTCCCCACCCCCCAGGCAGCCTCCAAGCCCCAAACGCACGTAACTGCGTGACCGCTGGGACAGGGTTTTGTCCAGCTTGTTTTGCTGGCAGAGTCTGCATTCTGGGCCTCCCACCCAGCCAGAGTGTCCTGTTTTACTGGTATTTAAATAGTATTTTAAAAAAATTTTACCAAATATTAATAACAATGATTTTTTAAAAAAAATTGAAGTTGGAATTTAAAAATATGTAGACACCGATAAAGCATAATGGGAAACAAAGAAATGAATTCAACTGCATGCACACATATTTTGGAATATTACGCAGCTATTAACAAGAATAAGTTGTGGTTCTCGAGTTAGACTGCCGGGATTTGAGCCCAGAGTCACCCTTACCAGATGTGTGTCCTGGGGCAAGTTACCTCATGGCTCTTTCCCAATTTTCCCATCAATAAGATGGGAAAAATAATTGCAATGACCTCATTGCATTGCTATGGGACTTAAATAAGTAAGAAACCAGCAGATAGAAGTGATTAGTGAGTGTTTGTTATTACGATTATTGTTATAGAGAAAACAGATCTAGAGACAGACGTGCAAAGATCTCCAAGATACATCATTAAGGGGCAAAGCGAGTCATGGCACTGGATGTGCGTGTGGTACGCAGGCAACACCATCTTTACGTGCTTGTGTCAGGTCCGCAACATGACAAAAGGTAGACACGTAGATCAGCCTGGAGCGGACCTGAGCTGGTGACGTGATGGAAGGCTTTAACTCACTAACACATTCCCTTCTGAATTGGAAGAGGTAGCGTGTATCATTTTTGCCACTGTATCAAATTTGTAATTTTTTGAAAAAAGACAAACATTGCTGAAGTGTACACAGAACTCATCTGGAATGATGTGGAGGCCTAGAGAAAGGCAGGAGAGCTCGGCAGGGTTCTCTTTCTTCCTTCCACTAGATTCAGAAATGCTGAGAACGTGGGTTTCTGGTTGACGTAGGTGTGTGTGTGTGCACGCGTGTCCTGTTGTTTCCCACCCTCTCTTACCCATCTCCGCATGAATTTTAAGTCTGGATTGAACAGTGCTGAGAGAATGATGACGCAAAATCAAGAAGTGAATCGAATTTCTCTAATTTACGTTGAGTCACATTCAATGGGACCCTGATGAAAACTCCAAATTGAAGCTCAAATTAAGAATCCCCTTCCAAGGCTGTGACTCATGAAACCGTTTTCTAATTCTTTAAATCAGTCCT
Organism: Choloepus didactylus; assembly: GCF_015220235.1. NCBI lineage: Eukaryota > Metazoa > Chordata > Mammalia > Pilosa > Megalonychidae > Choloepus > Choloepus didactylus. The sequence continues at coordinate 5,213,655 of NC_051311.1, read as the reverse complement.
GACTATTTGTAATTTATGTATCCCTCAGTAATAAAAAACACAAATTTTATATTTAACATTTTAATTCATTTTAATTACTTTATCACATGCATATTACTTGTAATTAATGCCTTCTCCTCTCCTGGACACCCGTCTGCAGCAAGCTCCCTCCTCCCCAGCTCACATCCTCAGAAAGGTTTGCATTTAAAACAAACTAAAACAATGCAAATATCAGTCAGCCCTGGCCTGACCACATCCTCCCCAAATCAGCTGGTGTTTTAAACTCTGTCTAACAAAGGGGCCTTTATTTTCTTGTGTAACAGGCAATGTGAGATGTTAATTTGTGGCAAAGCCCAAGTTGGAAAGACGGCTTTATAATACTGGCTACTACTGGCTGAGCATTTTGTTTGTGGCAGAATTGTCACAAATATAGTGAATGCTCAATAATCCTATTATTAACATAAACTATGATTAATTAGTAATTAGTATTTAATATTAATACCCTTGATTATTAACTGTTAGTGGGTGGGATTCTCCCCATTTTGTGGATGAGGAAACTGAGGTCGGAGTGGCTTAAGTGCCTTATCTAATAATGAGAAGAGCGTGGCTTGGAATCTGCAGTTTTGTGACAATCAAACCTGCATTTTCCAACAGCAGGGTGCTGGCTGCCTTAAGGGTTTGAAAGGATTGGGCGGCAGTTTGTATTTAGAACTCGCCGGCCTCCCTGGCAACATTCAGAGAGCCGGGCACCACCTGGAGATGGATAAATCTCAGCCACTCCTCGGGAGCTGGCCCTACGGGGTGCCTCTGCCATTCCATGCTTGCAATTTGGGGTGTTGTCCTGCGATGTTTCCTCGGGGGTGCATGTTTGGGGTGCTTTCTCTGTCCAGGGCTGTGGCTACCCCTCTCCCCTCAACTTCAGCTCTTTGGGTGCATCCCCTGAGATGCCCCTCAAGTAAATTCTGTCTATTCACCCAGTTCGGTGGTGACCCCCTCAGCGGTTTGACTTCTCCGAGGGGCTGCACCAAGGTCTCCTCAGCAGTGGGCAGAAGCAGACGGGCAGAGAAGCCAGCAGGGCTCCACTCAGGCCCCTCTGCACAAGCCCCCTTCCACGGTGCACCATTTGTATGGCGGTGGTTTTAGGAAAATTGCAGCAGAAGTGAGATAGTTGAACCACAGTTGGTTGGGATCGCTGCGTCTCTCCCCCGACTTGTCCCATTTCCCCTCGAGTTGGTGGCCTTGGTGGGACCGCAGGCAGTTTTGGGATCTGGCTAAGGGGAATTGAGTTGGTGAGGTCTGTGAGGCATGTCTGGGGGCTCACAGGGGCCCCCTCACGCTGTTGCCCAGGGCTCAGCGTGGGGCTGGGTCTCACACGGACCTCCCATATGGAGGCACCTCTCGGGTTGTGACCGTGGGATGCCCTGTCCCCCCGCTGGCCTCGCAAGGAAGTGGGGTGCAGGGCAGGAGTGGGCAGAGCTGGAGGCTCGCCGTGCACGGATCTCTCAGCGGGGTGCCAGCCAGGTGACGGGCCGACTGCCGAGCTCTTCCAGATTTGGTGATGTGTGTGGTACTTACCAGCTTTCTAAAATGTGTTACTTTGTGAATTCTCTTCTCATTCTAAATAAAGATTCACTTTTGTGCTACAAGTTGCATTCTGGATCTTGTATCCTTTTTCTTAAGAAACTTCCCTCCCCAAATTGTATCAGCCGCAGTCCCCGTGAACAGTAAGTCCTGTCCCTTAACTTTGGTGAAAGTTCTTTCCAGACGCAGCTGCTCCAGAGTCCCCCAGAGGGAATTTCATGAACACCTTGACATGCTTGTGTCGAGACGGTCTGAAGACACGTCCGTCCCCGGGGTGCAGACCGAACCCAATGTCACGGCAGGTGAGAGCGTGGAAGCCGACACGTGGCTTTACGCATTTACATCTTCAGGTCTGGGGGATTAGGGCTTTGGCCAAGTGGAAGTTGAGACTTTGTTCTGGGGTTGGAGGTACCTGTGGGGTGAGGTAGGAGGGGGTGGGGAGTGGGGGTTGTCTGTTATTGCCATCAGGGCAGACAGACGGTTCTAGACCCAAGAAAACAGGGGTGGGGAGAGACAGCAGGATCTCTCCTTCAATTAATCTCCTGTTCTCTGTTTTTAAGAACACAGGATGTTCTCTTCAAAGAATCTAACGCTAAGGATCTACCTAAAAACATTCACAGTGGCTTATTCTGGGAGGTCACCATAGAAGTGATTTTCATAGTTTTTTTTTTTAAATATATATATAGTTTCTGATCTTTCTGTAAATAGCACGTATTAGCAATAATAAAAAAAGAAGCACCAATGTGGTTTCTGGCCCCTCCTCCCACCGCACCCAGCAGTCCTGTGGCGGGAGCGGGGTTTACCATTCTGGGGACATCATTTACTTTCTTTCCTTCCTTCCTCCACCTCCTCCTTTCTCCTTAGAATAAGTGCATAAAAGCTTGCTGGCATCTTAGTGAATCCATGGGGTCTTCAGAGCTTTATTTTATGCCTTTTAAAATGTGTACAAGACACAAATCTTTAATTTGAGAAAGACTTGGGACAGGAGACAGTTTTCTTTGACTTTAATTTTTCTTACGTTTGCACGCGAGATCCATGCTAAGGGAAATTCATGAGTAAATTACCAATTAGTTGCCGAGGATGAAGGACCATGAAGCAGAAATGAGGATCTAATTATCTGTCTCTAGGATTGTCATTCAAGACACGGAACTGCCTCGTTTCATAATTGTGGGAAACATCTATCCTGTCTGCAACAAGTCCCTCTCCGCTAAGGGGCTGAGGATTTTTGGAGAGTTTGGGAGTGGCCGTCCTGTAGCTTTTAAGGAAACGCCCTTCCTTCACCCCCAAACCACTGGCAGGGGTCCCAGACTTGCCACGGGCTGTGTCGATATTTGCTAGTGCTTTTAGAATAAAAGCAGAATAATTTGTTTTTGATATAAACTCATTTGCATGTCAGTTAAAGGCTGCGCTGACACCATGCCTGGCATTTTCTTTCTTGCCTCCATGAAATGCCCCAGCACCTGTCCCCTCGCTGGTGGCACCCAGGAGCAGCCTCTTACTGGCACCGTCCTCCGAGGTGGGGGCACGTGGCTTCGGGACATGTCGTGCTCCCCCTTCCCTCCTCCAGCAGCCCCTCTCCATCTCCCGGTCTCTCTAGTGCCACTCTCTGGGGTGATGGGCATATGGAGACAGCTCTTGGCATCCTACCTTCTTAAAGACCACAGCAGTTTGTAAAAACCAAATTCAAGTTAAAGACCTTAGACCATGAAGTGCAACTTGACCGCGGAACCTATTTTTCCCTGCATTTTTAAACTATCGTGGCCCATACGAGCTCCACGAGGAGCGATCTTTTCCACCAGCTCTGGGTGATGGTTGGGAGGCCGTGGGACGAGGTGAGCTCCCACATGGAGCCAGCCCCTCCATCGGTGCCCGGCATGCAGTGGGCATCCCAACAGCCTTCTCTCCCTTTCACCGTGGTGGTCGCTCCCAGTGGGAGCTCTGCTCCGTGCAGAATCACGGAGCACTCAGCGAGCTGTACCCTCTCCGGTGCCACGGGCTGTGTCAACACAGCGCCAAACGTTGTGACAATTTTTGATGGAATTGAGCTAACTGCCTGTATGTTTTGAAGTATTGACACAGCAGCTAAATGAGTGAGAAATATAGCCAAGCCAACTATTTGGTGTGATGAAAAATGGCAAGTATTAAAAATATAAAACTAGACTAGAAATGGGAGAAGCCAGTGAAATTTGGGTGTAGCTGCAGGGCCTCTGGAGAGCACCTTCTGGAGGAGCTGGTTAGGGGCCGGGAAGGGCAGTCTCAAGTGGTCCCTGTGTCACCCGGCAAGCCAAGTGGGCCAGAGGACCGCACAATTTTACCCTTTTTTAAAAAACCCAAACTTCTTTCATTTAGGCTGAAGGTATGGAAGTAGAAAATGGAAAGTCGCACAGACTCCTGAGCTGTGCTGGGGATGGTTCCTTGGTTCTGTCTCGCCGGCTGCCGTCTGTCTGTAATTCCTTCCTCTGAACCCCGTGGCTGGGTGGGAGGGCACACCGCGCTCGGTGCCCAGACACGCTGCTGTCGGAAATCTTTGTGAGGAAAGTTGGGGCAAGGATTGCATTAATTGGGAAGTATTTGTTCTTCAGTTAATTTTCTTTGACTTTTCTTAAAAATTAAAAAAAAAATGGTTTTACATTATAAGTATATATAAATCCATAAGTTGTTACAAATGCATAGTATCTCAATATAATAAATCGAATATGCAGTATTATAGATATACAGTCTTCTCTCTATGTACATATGAGAGTGAAGGCTGTATATACATGTTCGGTATATGTTATGTGTATACATCTGTGTGTGTGTACATGTGTACGCACACAGTAGATTCTTGTAGTTCACAGTAGTTATGTTTTATGAAGTCACCGTGAACACCAAATCAGGGAATAAGGAACCATCGCCCCTGGGAGAAACACAGAGTTAGTCTCCTGCGAGCCTCTGGTCACCACATTTTCGCCAACTGATCAAGACACACCCTGTTTTATGTGGGTTTCTGTTTAAAGACACCTTACTGAATATACATCGTGGCTTCGTTAACTCTGACCTCACAGCAGACAGCACTGACTCACTCTGCAAGCTCGTCTAATGCACCTATTTCCTCCAAAAGGCACATCCCAGGCTTCCTGCACTCAGGAGCTCTAGACAGTGCTTCAGCCCTACGCTCGGGGACCATTTTATTTTATTTTATTTTTTGATTTTATTTTTTTAAATTCAATTTTATTGAGATATATTCACAAACCATGCAGTCATACAAAGTGTACATTCCATTGTTTACAGTACCATTATATAATTGTGCGTTCATCACCAAAATTAATTTTTGAACATTTTCATTACCACACACACAAAAATAATAAGAATAAAAATTAAAGTGAAAATGAACAATTAAAGTAAAAAAGAACACTGGGTGCCTTTTTTTTTTTTTTGCCCCCATTTTCCTACTCATCCATTCATACACAGGACAAAGGGAAGTGTGGTCCTTATGGCTTTCCCAATCCCATTGTCACCCCTCATAAGCTACATTTTTATACAATCATCTTCAAGATTCATGGGTTCTGGGTTGTAGTTTGATAGTTTCAGGTATCCACCACCAGCTACCCCAATTCTTTAGAACCTAAAAAGGGTTGTCTAAAGTGTGCGTAAGAGTGCCCACCAGAGTGACCTCTCGGCTCCTTTTGGAATCTCTCTGCCACTGAAGCTTATTTCATTTCCTTTCACATCCCCCTTTTGGTCAAGAAGATGTTCTCCGTCCCACGATGCCGGGTCTACATTCCTCCCCGGGAGTCATATTCCACGTTGCCAGGGAGATTCACTCCCCTGGGTGTCTGATCCCACGTAGGGGGGAGGGCAGTGATTTCACCTTTCAAGTTGGCTTAGCCAGAGAGAGAGGGCCACATCTGAGCAACAAAGAGGCATTCGGGAGGAGGCTCTTAGGCACAACCGTAGGGAGGCCTAGCCTCTCCTTTGCAGCAACCGTCTTCCCAAGGGTAAATCCTGTGGTAGAGGGCTCAACCCATCAAACCACCTGTCTCAGGGACAATTTTAGACAGTGAAATCACCAACAGAGAGTGCAAAATGAGAAAAGTGTGGCACCCACGACCCCGTGGAGACAGCCTTCGTTTACGGCACGAGGGCGGAGATAAGAAGACGGAGCACCGCCTTGCTGGGCCTCAGCTGGGAACCTGAGTCAGGCCACTCTGAGTTGGGCACATTGCATTGCTGAGACTTGTCAAGTCACACTGTACAGACGTAGACCTGAGATTCCATCCCTCGCCCATTCCCCTCGTGGCTTTTGTTCCCACATATCTGTGACTCACGGTTCATGTCAGAGTAAGCTGGACTGACAACAGGGATCATGGTATTTTTTTTGCCACGGAGTTTTATAGTGTTTCCATAGAGCCTAGAGGGCATGCTTGAAACAATAAATGCAACCAGTTAAAATTAACTCCTGCTGGCTGGGATAGTCATAAATGTCAGACTAGGGGATTTTAAAGACTTAGGGTAGCTCGTACATAGCTTGTACATTTATAGGCATTATCGAGCTGGGAGAAAATGACAGTCACATGTTGAGAACAGAGTATGACACTTAACGTATGCTCACCCTCTCTGAGTCTCAGGAGTCCAATTACTGAAACTTAAAAACATAGCACTTCAGCACATGACTCCAGAAACAGTGGGGATAATTAATACTAAAATTTTTAATCTTCTACAGGGTGTACAAACACAGAGGATAATAGGGCAAAACGTACTTGACAAAGACATTTAATTTTACAATTTTCACTTTTGTTTTTAAAAACGTACACCTTCCTACTTTAAAATGCCTGCCATGTTATACAGCCTAACATTGATTTTATTTCTGTGTCCTGGTACAATGAGATAAAATGTCAAATCCATTAGATTGGTGTTGTGCGTAATATGCATGTGTGGAAGACGCTGGGTTATCAGATAGGCTGCTTTTCCCACAAGGAACAGAAAGTCCTTCCCAAATCATCTTCAACAATAAAGACACTTGTTGACTCAGGTAACGGGAGGTGTGGTGAGGTTTGGGGTCAGCGTCACCTGGTAACCTTGCTTTGCTTTGGGGAAGCCCCTCAGCTTACCCTCCTCTGCGTATTAGTTCAGTTCTCAACTGGTTCTCCTCTCCTGACAAAGTCTACAATAGCAGTCCCTGGTTCCACATGGAAGAGGTGTGTATCATTTGGGAATGTTCTGTTGGGAAAGGAAAGAACTGGACTGGGGGGAGGTGAGGCAAGAAGAGGAGGTGAGAGAGAAAGAAAGCAAGGGCGAGCCATGCAGTGATGGCTGACAGAGATGGCCGTTTGTCACATGCCGTAACAAGTCTGGGCCAGGGTACATCGTGCCAGTACACACCAGGGCAACGCGCGCCCCGGACCCAGCTCCCCCCATCTTTCCACCTCCCCCTCTTTGGCGCGTGAGCCTCTGTCACGTGCTCGCCACCTCATGGCCTCTAGGTGGCTGCTGAACCTCCAGCGCTTCTGTCTATAGTTCAGGGAGAAGGTGAGTCTGCTCGGTTGTATCAGGAGAAAAACAGAACTTCCCTGGAAGTCATACCCAGGCCACTTCTGCTCCTGTGCCACTGGCAAGTGCTGGCTCAGCCGGTCCCGATGGCTGCACTTCTGGTGCCTGCCTGATGCTCATTCCCCCCTTCCTTACCAACAGAAACCTGACTTCCATCAGAGAGGCTAATGCCCATCAAAAAGACACACATCTCCACAGGCCAGACTTCCCAGATTCAGCAAAAACAATCAGAAACCAGAACCTGCAGCCTGGGACACACATATTTACACTAAAAAATTATTTGTTGCTTATTGAAGCTCAAATTTAATGAACCTTATGTATTTTATTTGCAATGCCAGGCTCCTGTGAAAGACGCAGTCTGCTAGATGGGGCTTCTAGAAAAGCTTTTTAAAGAAGCTACAAACTTAGAAGGACATTTCTTTGTCCTTTGTCTCCCCTTCTTCTCCTGCCTGGAATCGGACGTGATGCCTGGAAACATCTCCCAACCCCGATTATGTAAGTCGTACTTTAAGGACTTAAAGAAAGAAGCGGGGAGAAGCCTGGTTTTTGAGGGGCCCTGAATTGCCTGACCCCAGGCTCCTTGTTATTTAAAAACAAGCCAACAGACCCCTTGTTTGGGTAAGTCACTGTGGTTGCGTTTCTGTTCCGAGCTGCCCCTGCTGGAAGGGCAAGCAGGGACCGAGCACCCAGCGAGAGGGCAGCTCCCTGCACCAGCGAGGGGACACCAGCCAGCCTCTTGCACTTGGGGGGCTGGAGGGCTGCATGTTGGCCTCTGGGCTGTGAGTGGACACAACATGTGCGACCCCTGGACCCGACCCCATGCTCCTTTGGCATGAACGAGGGCATTTGGGCACAGGGCAGGCACCGGTGAAAGTGTCCTGGGTCCCCAAATGACTTGTGGAGTTGACCCCTCCCGTGCCCTGCAGACCCTCATTGTACTGCTCGTAAGCAGGAAACGCTTTTCTCAAGTTGGGGTTCCTTGTTACGCGCGGTCAGCTAGTCAATGCTATCTGCCCCAAGGGAGGCTGCTTCAGGCCTAGGATCCCCAGCAGGAATCCCGGGAGCCCCCTCTGGACCCGTCTGCTGCCCACCCCCGTCAGTGACGGTCCTGCACACTCTGCTCGCTCCGCCCGTAGCGCCGTCCTGGGCAGGGGTGCAGGGCTGTCCCCGAGCCGCGAGCCACGGGCATTGGTCAGTCAACGTGGACACAGAGGTGCTTCCGTGGGACAACCTGAGGAGCAGGTAATGAAGCCACCGCTGTCAGACAGAATCCACAGGAGCGGGGCCAGGCAGCTGGGAAGGGGAGATCAGTGCACCCCAAGGCCAGCAGTTGGGGGGCTGACCCTCCTCCCTCTGCTCTCTCCCCCCACTGGCGAAACCCAACGGGAAACACGAGGCCCCAGAGCCCATGGAGCCACCCGGGCAGGCCGAGCAGGGCGGCGAGGGGTGCCCAGCCCAGGCCGCCCCAGGGGTGGGGACTGACACCAACCCTGGGCTCTGCTGGGGCCGTGGAGGCGGGCAGTGGGCCACGTCTCCACCTCTGGTTACACCCCAGGTGGGGACACATCCAGGTGCCAGGGTGCTTTTGAGTCCGAAATCTCACGGCCCTGGGACAAGACATGGAGGGAATGACTTCTGAAATTTCACTAAAAAGTCATGATGAATCCCCAGTTCTGAAAGATGCCTCATAACACATTTATCAAAGTATTAGAGTTACCGGGACAACAGAATTTAATTTAGCAGTGTTTGATTTACACATTTGCTTTAATTCTCCTGCCTGGGCTACTTATTTAATTCTGTCTGCTTAGGATTTGAAAGTATTCCTGCCCATAGCAACCATGATATCAGTAATATCCTCTGCTCTATGAATATTATCCAATAATCCAATGCTGCCCAGGACTTTTTCTTCTCTTGTAATTGGTTTATTCCAGGACATCTTGTTGCCACAGGTGCCGAAGACAGTCTTAGGTTTGTAGCTTTAGCAGGGAATGAATTCCCATATTGATTCACACTTCAAGGCTAATTGTTCCTGCATAATCTTTTGAACATTATTTTTGTGCCTGCTGATATTCACTGCAGTAGCCCTGGGAATGCACTGTTAAATTAAATGTTACATTGTTTCAAGGGTCCCCATACATCTTCTCCTATGGAAGCTTTCCTCTCCATGCGTATGAAATTTTTAGTGGCAAACATGCTACCCTTCCCTACAGCATCCCTGTGAATTAGGTACAGCAGGCATTTATTATTATTTAAAAATTTGATTAGTAATTAATGCTTATCATTGGATAATCATAAGTATATCTAACTATAAGTAGAAAATAAAAGATCATAACATACATTGGTAAATGGTCTTCCAGAATTTTTACTGAGATTTATATAGTTTTCTTGCTACAAAAATAGGATCTCAATAAATATACTCTTTTTTCCATTCATCATGAATATTTTGTCATATTAAAGAATGTGCTTCTACAACATCATCTCTAATAGCTACAAAGTATTTTGCTACAGAGATACTGTAATTTATTTCAATATTCCCCTGATTTTGGACTTTGGGCTTGTTTCTAATTTTTTGCTATTATATTCAATGTTTTGTAAAAAATTATGGTATTCACCTTTTGAAATTAATTAGAAATAAAATTGCTGGCCACATGGTAAACCAATTGCTGAGGCTTTGGATACATATTTGGGGTACATTCCTTCAGGCTCACCTACCACTCTGTCTCATGTCAGTCTTGGATGTTTTCATGACACATTTGCTTTCTTAACTTTGTAGGCTGTGGATGACACTGCTGAGTTCTTGTTTTCATGTCTATGTTTAACCTGGGGTGGATCAGTGAGTGTTCTGAGTTGCAAGCAACAGGGACTGAGTGATCCAAGCAGAGAGGAGGTGTTCAGGGGAGCTTTTGGAATCCCTCAGAGGGCAGGTGGCCCCGAGAGGGCTCTGCGGTCGAGGAAAACGATGACAGCTACAGGGCAGAGCTGGCCTGGTGGAAAACCTCTTCTGCTGCCACAAGACGATGAACGTCTCAGTGTTGTGGTCCTGACGACACCCCACCCAGAGGCCTCAGGACCAGGGAGAGCTGGAGAAGGGACACTCCCAGGGTTGTGGTCCACACCGTCTCCCGTGGTCCCTGGGGGGCCAAACCTCAGCCGACGTCAGCTGCCTGAGGTGGACCTGCTTCAAAGGCCCCATTTCTTTTGAACCCTACCTCCACCCCCAGCCCCTCATGCTTCTTGGAGTCACCCCCCAAACACACGACTTGTGTTCAAAGCCTCAGCTGTTGGGGGGATGACTTCAGGTAGAGTTGGAGGCAACGAGCCCTTCTTGAAGCAAAGCTGCTGCAGACACCAGAGAAAGAGTGTGCTCCAGCCTGCCTGTCTTGAGTGGTGCTGGCTTTGGGTCAGTGTCTGGGAGGGGTGGGCAGTGTTATCTGAAGTCGGTAACACCAAGTGTGGGTACATTCTGCTGAGCTTTCGGACTCCTAGGGTGGGAGGTTGTTAGACACAGGGAGAAGGGTCGGACACCTGGCACTGAAGAATAACCACCGTTCTTTACCAGGGGTCACCTGCGTCTCTTTGTTGTTCTGCTCCATCTGCCTGGTTGGGAAACAGGTTTTATCCTGATCTGTTGTAAAAGCCCTTTTCAGTTTCCCATAAAAATGCTGATGCTATTTTCTCCTTTTATTCTTCTGCACCAGTCAGCTCCCCTCCTCTGCTGCAATTACTCAGGGTGTAATAAAGCATCCTCTGCAGTTCCAGAAGACTAGACAATTATCTACTGACCACTCTTAGGCTAAAAGAGAAATGAAGTGAGAAATTCTTCTGGCCAAAAAATCACCCACGGGGTATCAGTCTGCAAGTTGGAGAACTTTTTTTTTACAAAAGCAATTTTTCAGTCCTTTTTACACCAGCTTGTTTGGATGATTGTGGATCCTCTCGGGGAAAGTCTTAGCTCAGGAATTCTGAAGTTCTGATTTGGGAGCTTCTGGCCATCTGGGCCTGGCTATGCTCGCTCAGAGAATGTTTAGGGGGAGGAAAATGATTTATTGGTAATGAGGGAAGAGCAGAGCAGCATTTTTATCCTCATCCACATCCTTCCTGTGAGAGAACAAGCAGAATATTAATCAACACAGATTTTTTTAAAGTACCTACAGCAGTGAGTTGATTTGGGGAGCTCCAAGAGTGTGGGAACTTTATTCCAATCTTGTCATGTGAATTTTTAAAATGAATATGAAATTATGTTTCAAATTAATGCATTGCCAGACCTACTAATTCTAATATGCTATTCCTAGCCTGTAGGGGGTATTCATTGGTCTTGGGAGAAATCCTTAGGATGTTAAATTGTTCCAGGTATACATTTACCGATGATACCCTTTGCTTATTAAATAAAATGCTTTCAAATTTTAACGTATGTTTTTTGAAGTTAAAAGAAAAATTAGGTGGTGAATCGACTCTTTTCTGCACAAGCTTATGCCAGTTGTTTTGTTAAATGTGTTTCCGTAATGTAGGTGGGTTGAGAAGAAAGCACAGATAATGTAGCAGAAATTCCAGGGCTGTATTTTTTACTCCACATGAAAAATAGCAATGTTAACTGTGGCTTATGTGATACGATACTTTTATGGACACAACAATGAATACTGATTTTTAAAACCGCCTTGTTGATCACCTGGCGTCGTGAGATAAAGACGCGTATGTAGACCTTAGATGCTGGCGAGGTGTCAGATGTAATAGGAACCTGGGGTACAGGCTGGGTACTGGAGGATGTAGGTAGAGGAAGAAAAACAAAGCTTGAAATGTTTGGGGTCACCGGCTGGCCTGTTGAACAGTCTCTCAAACCTATAGGAAAAAAACTGATAGAGGTTTATTTCCCCCAATTTCCCCAAATTTGACAGCAGTCCTAAAAATTTCCATATAGCCAATTACATTTTACGGCCAAAGAAACTTTTCTAAACTATCAACAATAAAAAACAAATTATGATCAATTATCACAATTGAAAATACTAGATTCTCTTTGTATTCTATGAAAATATTACAAAATTGAGGCAAAATATGCAACCAAAAAAAAAACACAAGAAAAAAGTATTATAGAGATATGTGAGACAGCTAATTAATAAAAATACTAATATGATTTGTAGATTTTGTGATATTTGTGGTATTTGTCACTTTTTGGAATTTGTTGTAATGTTTTCCTGTTAGAAATGACATTCAATTCACGCCTACTTCTGTATATTCTTTTCCTTAAAGAATGGTATAAGTTTTAGGACCCACAAAACCTGGGTCTGCCTCTGCTTCCTACCTGTAAAAGTAAAGGTGCAAGATAAATTCTGATGCACCAGGGGAGATTCTTTTTAGATCCTGTCATTGGAATTCTGCCTCTAAAAGCGGAAAGCTCACGAGCTGATGATGGGTCGCCATGGCATGAGCTGGCGTTTTCACCATCTGCTTGAAGGACAGGGAGGCAGCGTGGTCCTGGAGAGTGGCCTGGGGAGCAGGCCGTTGTCCACGAGCTCCTGGGAGGTGGACTCATGAGCGGTGAGCCAGGTGGACGGCTGAAGTAGGCGTCGCTTCTGCCTCGGCCCCGGGCCCGGCACGTGCCCCATGTAAGGAGAGGACAGACTGCCACAAACTGCTGTGGGTATCACCCCCTCACGGCCATCTCGGGCCCCTACATCCAGAAGGACGTCTGGCCAGCCTGTATCCTCCGATGTGCCATCCGACTGCAATGAGCACCTGCTCTGATTCGGGGACGGCCGTGCCACACCAAGGCTTAAACGTTTTGAATGTCATCTTGCAAAAATCTCCAGAGTTGTGGCCATTATGCAAATATGCTTGAGATCTGTCACTTCACACAATTAATTAAAAAGAAAATTTTATTCTAGTAACATATACACCACCTAAAATTTCTCCTTTTAACTATATTCAAACATACAATCTTGTGCTGGTAATCACATTTGCAATGTTGCGCTACCATCACCACCACCCGCCACCCAAACTTTTCCATCACCCCAAACAGAAAGTCCATAAAATGTAAGCATTAATGCCCTCTTCCCTACCCTACCCTGTGGTGGGTAATCTGTATTCTGGTTCATGACTCTATCAATCTGCTTTTTCTAATTATTTCATAACACTGGGATCATACAATATTTGTCCTTTTGCACCTGGCTGACACACAACTAATTTCGACTCATCCAGTCCGTACGCTTAGTTGATGTCTGAGGGCAGGTTGCCTAAGCAGCAGACCCCGAGTCTCCGAGTTTGGGGGCAGAAAGAGTAGCTGCGGGGGGGGGTTGGGCTCTGCAGAGCAGCTCCTGTAAGGCAGGAGGGCAGCAGGATTGGGAGATGGGGAGATGGGAAGTGTCAGGAGCTGCTGCAGTGATGTCTGCAGACCCCAGGGCAGCCCCCCGGAGGTGCTGGACGAGGTGAGGGGGCCTCACGGGACTCTGATGCTCAGTCAGGGCTGAGGGCCTCGGCTGTAGGAAACCATCCGACAAAATCCACCAGAAGAGAGAGACCCCCATTTTCACAAGTTGGAAGTCAAATTTAAACCCAGCATTATGTCTAGAGGCATCTATGTAACCTCATCTTGCTTTGCTCATCCGTGTGAGATCTGCCACGAGTGTTTCTGAAAACAAGGGATGAAGGAATGACATCCCGGGCAGTGCACTTTGTGGAAATTGCTGCAGTACCTTTCCTTAGCAGCAAAGCTTGGGCATGTATTAGAGATCAAATATAAAGAAATAAATTAGAACAAGATCCCGGCTTTTTAAGGAACACTCAATTACGCTGACACGGATTGAGTTAAAGTGACACCAGTGAGTGATTTAAAAAATTCTGTCAGCTCTGTCTGGAAGAATCCAGAAGCAGAGGGGAGCTGAGCCGTGTCCTTGAAGCCAAAGAGGAGAGAGATTCGGAAATATAGGGCCGTCCCCAGCACCAACAGTGCTGAAGTAATGTCACGGAAGCAAACACACTGGAATCCCATTGACAGGTTTTGTATAGGTAAATCTTCAACTGATTGCCTTAATTTTGGTGTGTAGATATAACCACTGTGAAATAAATATAAAAATATTTTGCAGAAACCTTGCCATTGATATTAAATACCACTGACAGTTGCATTTGATTACAGATATTTTGGTAACTTCAGATTTACTGAAAGCCATGGAATAATAGTGTGTATTTTAAACTCTGGGATGAGTGGGAGGGAGGTATGTGGTTACGTGATACGAAAACAGCAAAGAGGAGTGTGTTTCTCAACTCTCGGAGCCACAGTTACGCAACTCACTGGCTGACGTCCAGCGTTCAGCCTGTTGTTGAGCTCAACTCTCCCGAGCTGAAGTGCCCGGGCAGGCTCACGGGTGGAACATCTTCAGAGAAGAAAGTCCTTTCTGGTGACAGATCGTTGATTCAATTACCAGCCTCCGTGGCACATCTGGATCAGTTGTGGTTTTTGCTGAACCTCATTCTGACAACTTAAAAGATTCATGTTTTTGGAAAACATTCGAAGTAGGGTTAATTTTATGTCTGTCACTCAAGTTGAGCCAGGTGTGTTTCCTCATTTTATTATCATCTGCTTTTCTTCCACGGGTTAATCTTGATGAGTGATGTCTCTCAGGAAAATCTGAAGATCTCCCCTTCACCAGTAGGGCTGGAGCTCCTGATCCTTCTAGACAACCAGAATTTGGGTTGATCTGACAATGATCCCAGGGAGAAGGGAGAGCGGACCAGGCCTAGGAAACGGCTAAGTTTATAGGTTAATAATTTATGAAATTCTGAAATGGCTTAGAAACGGGTGTCGGTTTAGATGACCATGCCCCCGCCCCCGTCCCACCTGTGTCCAGGTGTCAGCTGCCATGCCCACCTGTCAAGCGCTCTGGAATCCAGCCCCTCTGCCCCTGCCTTGGGCGCACTGTTCCATTCGTTTCCTTGGAGTCTGTTATTAGTTTCCCATCTGATTTCCCTGAAATGAGCCTTGCAGATCTGACCACGTGGCTCAGCAACAGGACTCTTTTGATAGCAAACGATTGAAAACTTGAACCAAAGTAGCTTGTGCAAAAAAGGAACATGTTGGCTCACCTCCCTGAATTGTGCAGAGGTGGATCTCGCTACGGGAGAGGCTTGACGTGGGCTACAAAGACAGGAAAAGGGCTGGCTTCTCTTTCTGTTCTTGGCTTCTCTCCCAGGGTCGTTCATTGTTAGGCCACATAACAGCCTCATGAAATTTAGAACGAAGTGCGCTTGCCTTACGTGAACGTTTCCGTTAGTGCACCATTTAGTTCTCTAATACGGACAATGATTGCAAAGTCATTCTGGAAAGTTAAACAAATCAAATGGTTGTGTGTGAAATAATAAAAATTAGAAATTAGCTCCAAATTAGTATCTAGGAAATCAAGGTCTCCAGGACTTAATAATTTGTCACAAAATAGTTATAGCTCTTGCTTTTGGTTTTAATGCTTGCTTACCTCAATAACCTGTTTTTTATGCTTAAAAAAGGTTGCTTGATTTGACAGTATTTCTTATAACTTTGTAGAATTTAAATATTTTAAAATACATTTTGATTTTGAGAAGTTACATTCTTCAGTGGGGCTAAATATTATAATAGCTTAGTATTTTATTTTTGAAAATAATGTGTATATAAAAGTCTGCTAAATTTTAACAGTGGTTAATTTTGGAAACGAAGCAATCTCTGCAACAACAAACAAATACCACCACACTATAAATGACTGTTCAGTACAGAGTTCCTTGCAGGATCATATAAAGATTTAAGAAAACAATATGCTTGAGCAAGCCCTCAATCAATATTGGTTATGATTATTATCAATTATTACCCAGACTTAGCAGTTGAGATGGGAACTCTTATGCTGTATATATATATTTAAAAAAGAGAGAGACAGACTAAGAAGACAATGACAATTAAATGCAATATGTGATCCTGGATTGGAACTAATAATGGAGGAGAAAATGTCCAAAAGGATATTATTGGGACAACTGAAAAAAAATGGAGTGCAGACTATATGCTTTATATTAATAATAAATTTTCTGAACTTGATAATTGTACTTAAGGTGGTTATACAAGTGAACGTTCTTTTTTTAAGGAAATATACATGGAAGTATTATGTGTTCAAGGAGCATGGTGTATGTAACCTATTCTCAAATGTTTAGAAAATGGGTAGTTTTGGGGATTGAATCATGTCTCCCACAACAGGCATGTTCAATCCCCAACCCTTGATCTCATGGGTGTGGACCCATTTGTAAATATGAACTTTGAAGACATTATTAGTAAGGTGTGCCCAAACCGAATGAAGGTGGGCTTCAATCCAACATGGCTGATGTCCTTATAAGCAGAGGAAATTGGACATGGAAGAAGAAGCCACAGCACAAGCAAGTAGCTGGAAGTCAACTGAATCCAGAGGAAAAAGGAGAAGATGTCCTAAGTGCATTGCCATGTGATGGAAAAGTCAAGGAACCCCAGAAATGGCCAGTCAACCAGAAGACACCCACTCTAGCCTATGAAACCATGAGCCAATAAATTTCTGCTGTTAAGCCAACCTATTGCATGGTATTTGTTTTAGCTGGGAAACTAATACATACATAGATGATGATGGATGGATAGACAGAGAGATAAATATAAATAGATGTTAAAAGTTGGAAAATCTGGGTATCTGGGTAGGGGGTTGTGGTGGCTTGGAGCTAGGTACCCCAGAAAAACATGATCTTAAAGGTAATCCATTCTTGTGGGTGTGAACCCATTGTAGATCAGATCTCTTCAAGATGATACTGCAGTTAAGGTGGGGACCAAATGAATCAATCAGATTGGCCTTCAATCGGGGTTACTAGAGTCCTTCATAGGAAGAGAGAGACAGAAAAAAAAAAATGCCAGAAGCTGAACATCAACAGAACCCGGAAGAGAAAGGAGAAGCCAGGAGAGGCCGCCATGTGTGTGGCCAGGTGACAGAGGAGCCCAGGGCCCAGGACGGCGGCAGCCAGCACAGGATGCCGGGAGAAAACACTGCTTTGATGACGCCTTGATTTTGGACGGCTCTAGGCTCAAAACCGTGAGCCAATAAATTCCTGTTGTTTAAGACAACCCATTGCATGGCGTTTGTTTTGGCAACCAGGAAACTAAAATAGGGTATATTGGGGAAATATTGGAGTTCTCTGTATGGGTTTTATATTATTTTTGCAACTCTCCTATAAGTTTGAAATGATTTCAAAATGAAAAGTTAACCAAGTTATTACCCAGACCGAGGTCCTGGAATCCACTGCATTTTCTGCATTTCTCCTCCTGGTTCTTGGTGGTTGCTCAGGATTTCTGTAGAGCAGAGCTTTCTTGAAGCGACTGGTTGGACGGGCTGGGTGGGACTCGGCGTGAGGTTGCCTTTGCACAGCAAGCACATCCCTTTCTTTATTCTCGGATTGCGGGTTGGGGTGACAGAGAAGGGTCAGCACTGAAGCGCCGCAGCTCAGCACTGGCTGCCCTGCTGGTCTAAGGCCATTTTGGGCTTTGGGCTCCAGCCCTTGACAGTCTCTACAGTCATCAAGAACATCTCCATCTTTCCGTCCAGCTCCAGCTCCTGGCGGGTCCCACTCGGATCGCAGATGTGGTGGTCCCCCAGGCTGCTGCAGCTCCCGGGTCTCCAGGCGCCGACCCTGTGCACCCCCCCAACCCCATATTTCTGGCTTGGCTGCTCTCCTGTCCCTTCACCCTCATGACTCTTTGGCTGCCCCCTCAAAGCCTGAGTGTCTCCTTGTGCTCTCTCTTCCCTCTGTCTGGAATGTCCTGTGCCCTCCTGACAGCCCAGCAACCTTCTCATCCCGGAAGGCTCAACACCGAGTCATTCGTGGAGATGTTTCACCTCTGGGGCGAGGCACCTGCCAAGGCTGCCCCTACAGTGGGCTCTCAGGTGATAATTAAGGGCATTGTCAATGCTGAAGACTCTGTGTCTTTGTTCCACTGTTCTTAGACTGGCAATACCTAGAGGTCAGGAATGTTGTCCCATTACTTCTTATTTCTGGTGCTCAGCGGAGTGCCTGGCATCGGAAAAAAACAAGACACATTTCTCGTGTAGGATGAATGAACGAAGTGCCTGGAAACTGCACCGCCAGAAGGATCCACCTATTCAGAAGGCGGTTTCTTGAGAACAGGGAATGACGAGTTACCCGTGGGACACCCTCAGCTGCCTGACTCATCGGAGACACAGAAACTTGGGGCTCCTTTGAGGGGAGCCCGTCACAGTCCTGCTGAGCTGAATGAGGAATTCTCAAGACTTGGCGCCCCATGCCGCCATCCTTCAGCCCCCAACAGCCCCCAGATCTCCCGTGCAATCTCCAGTTTCACGAGTTGGGGAAGCTTTCTGTCATCACATGTTAAATGTTTTGTGGGAAAGCACGTTGGGCCTACAAAGGGAGGGGCTGGGAAAAAGATTTTGAAGTCGATGGGATGTATTTATTGGTTTTATAAGAGTGATTCAGGCTATGGAATGCCACCGGCTAAAATGCAATATTCTATAAATGAACCTATTGTCTGAGGCTTTGGGCATTTGGTCAAATCGTCACATAATGGAACGATGGAAGGCAATAACAGATGCAAAGCTCATAATTTTCTTGCCAAGCAGGCTTCTCCTACAAATGCTAAAATAATGACAACCCAAAAAGTTCCCGTCGGTAAACCCAGGGGTGTCCTGGCAATGGGATAGGACATTCCAGAGATAAAAGCTTCCATCGATGGGTCTGGCTTCCTAACCGTGCTTCCAGGTGCTGTAAGGAAGTTTCTGCTCCTTCCAGTGTCGAGGGTAAGAATCGGAGCGCCCCAGCCAGGCAGCCTGGCTGTACGTTCTTCCACCTGTGAGTTTTGTGAACTTGGGCAAGTCACCCCCTCTCTGTGTGGCTCATTTTCCTCATCAATGAAATGGGTTCAATCTGTGCTCTCTTTCAGGGGTGACTGTGAGGCGGAAGTGGGTCAATATAGTGAGGTGTTAGCTTAGTGCCCGGCATGGCCGAAGTTCCCGAGAAGTGTCAGCTAATACAGTGCCAGAGTTGAGAGCATTCGGGCGTGGGGCCCTGCGTGGGAAAACTGGCAGGTTGAATGAGAACATCTGCAGCTGCCCCTGGACCAAACACTTGACATGTTTAAAACTGCTCTTTCTATCCTGAGAAGTTTTTAAGGTTCCTTCGTGACTAGAAAGTAATTAAAGGCATTATCAATTACAAGGGGGGGACAATTACAAAGGAAAAACGTGCAGAATGCAGTGCCTGGTTCATTTCTGGACACGTGTCTATTCTCAGTCTGCAGAGAGAGGGAAAGCTGAATTCTGAGAAGGTAATTTGGAAGTGTTCAGATGCCACTTTTCTCAAACACTAAAACATAGCTGGTTAATAGAAAGGACACATAGCTACATAGCTTTGTTTGCTTGCTGATTGAATTAGCATTTTATTCTATCCTAAAGCATCATAATGACTACTCTAGGTTCTATGGAGCAATTCAACAGCAGTAACAGTTTGAACCCTATCCTTTGTTCTTAATGATCCTTTAAATATTTGGTATGAATAAGACTATGAATTATGAACAGAGTATGATAAGCAAATTGCATTAAGAGATTAATTACATTGTACAATTCACTCCATAATCAACAAATGGGTTATCTCTGCTTCAAATTAGCCTCGGATGATCTTGCTTCCCAAATTCTCATGAGCTAATTGGAGAGGCACCAGAGCCAGGAACTTTGCCATATTTTCATTCAATTACTGATCAAATATTGAGAACCTAGAATGAGCCAAGCGCTATCCTGGGGTAGCATGACCAGTTACCCACAATTGTAGCTCAAAGAGTGTACTATTTGTAGGGGAGA
Organism: Choloepus didactylus; assembly: GCF_015220235.1. Classification (NCBI taxonomy): domain Eukaryota; kingdom Metazoa; phylum Chordata; class Mammalia; order Pilosa; family Megalonychidae; genus Choloepus; species Choloepus didactylus. The sequence continues at coordinate 5,193,721 of NC_051311.1, read as the reverse complement.
GTGCTTCTCTTTTTATCCTGAAGCTCAGGTGTTTAATCCAAAACATGTCAATTCTGGGCTGACGTCTGAAATTCTGGAAAATTTTGAGAGACTAACTTGATTTAGACTCTGGGAAGGAGAAAAATGGACAATTAGAAAACTGTTCAAAGTTGAGTTTCCTACGTCTGCTGTAACAAATTACTGCCAGTTTGGAGGCTGACGCAGCAGAAGCTTGTGCTCTCACAGATCTGAGGTCAGAAATCTGAAGTTGGGGTGTCGCAGGCCTCCAGAGGCCCTGGGTGGGGAGCCCATCCTTGCCTCGCTGCCCCCCGCTGCGGGCCTCGGCTGGAGGCTGCACCACCCCGCAGGGCCTCCTCCTCTCTGGGTCTCTCCCGAGCCTGTCTGCCTCCCATCGCCTTCTGTCTTTCTCTTACAAGGACACTTCTCATCGGACTCAGGGCCTGTCCCGGTGACCCTGGACGGTCTCCTCATCTCAAGGTAGCGGCACCTGCACGGGAGGTGATGTCGTAGGTTGTGGTTTTAAGGGCCCGGACGTATCTCTATGGGGCCCCAATCAAGCCCCCGCAGGTGTCTTCCTAGTTTATTTTCCTTGTTTTCATGAAATGTTACAAACCTCCAGAAATGTCTCACAGACCCCATTAAAATGGAGGTGCCAAAGCACACCCCCTGAAACAAGGGCAATCTTGAGGTTCTCTGCTCTTTCTTCCTCTCCACCTGTAGGAATAATTAAGGATTCATAACATCCACCGTGCCGGTTTGAATGTATTGTGTTCCCCCAAACGCCATTATCTTTGATGTAATCCTGTGTGGGCAGACCTATCAGTGTTGATTAGATTGTGACTCTTTGAGTGTTTCCATGGAGATGCACCCACCCACCTGTAGCTGATGACTCTGATTGGACAGTTTCCATGCAGGTGTGGCCCCGCCCATTCAGCATGGGCATTGATTAGTTCACTGGAGCCCTATAAAAGCTCAGACAGAAGGAGTGGGCTTGCTACAGCCAAGAGGGACACTTTGAAGAATGCACAAGAGCTGAGAGAGGAGCTGCAGATGAGAGACAGTTTGAAGACGGCCTTTGAAAGCAGTCTTTTGCTCCAGAGAAGCTAAGAGAGGACAGACACCACAAGAGCAACTTAAGAGTGACATTTTTGAGGAACTGCAGCCTAGAGAGGAACGTCCTGGGAGAAAGCCATTTTGAAACCAGAACTTTGGAGCAGATGCCAGCCACGTGCCTTCCCAGCTAACAGAGATTTTCCGGACACCATTGGCCATCCTCCAGTGAAGGTACCTGATTGTTGATGCCTTACCTTGGACACTTTATGGCCTTAAGACTGTAACTGTGTAACCAAATAAACCCCCTTTATAAAAGCCAATCCATTTTTGGTGTTTTGCAATCTGGCAGCATTGGCAAACTAGAACATCTACCAACCTCAGGTTTTAATTTCATAAACATTTTCCAAGTCTAACATTATGATGTCTTGCTACAGATCAGATTTTTAACTGGTATGAGGAATTCCCAGACTGTGACAAGTCTTCTCTTTGGTAGGTGGGAAAGACAAAAGCAGCCATAAGGAATGTTGGTTGATTTTATAGTCAAATCGCTCCCTAGTGGGGAGACTGGGGGTGACTTAGTTGGGGGGGATGCGTGGTGGGCGGCTCAGTTTCTGCCATGTGCTAGCTCTGGGGCCTCATCCTGGTTCTTATATTCTTTGTCTTAATTTCCTCACTCTGTAAAAGGGGAGAATAATAGTACCTACCTCATAATGTTGTTCTGGGGTTTAAATGAGATAATACATATCTATAAAACTTTCATATAGTGCTGGCACATCACAAGTGCCTAATAAATGCTACCTGCTATTATTTTCTGAGGGAATTAAAAGAAAAATATTTATTAAGTAACTACTGTGTATTAGGCATAGCATAGGTGACCCACTGAAACAATTTAATTGTATTTTATTAAATAAGAGTACTACACAACATGTGCATGTAGAAAAAGTAGAGAATAGAGCAAGTATGTGTGAGAGAGAGGGAGAGGGGAGAGATGGAGAAACAGAAAAAAATCCCCCATTCAGCAGTGACCACCATTGAGACCTTGATAAGGTCCTTTTAAGGTGCATATATAATTTTCTTACAGGGGATCATGATGCCTGATCTGTTTTACCTGATTTTACATTCAATATATCTCACCTTTCTAGGCAAACATAGGGTTTTTTTTCCTTGCAATTTTATTGAGATATAGTCATGTATCATACAATCAATTGTTCACAGTATCATCACATAGTTGTGTATTCATCACCACAATCAGCACTTCAACATATTCATTACTGCAAAAAAAAAAGAATAAAAATAAAAATAAAAGTAAAAAAGAACACCCAAAATAACCCATTCCCCCATTCTTCATTTACTTTTTTTTGTTCCCATTTTTCTACTCATCTGTCCATACATTGGATAAAGGGAGTGTGAGCCACGAGGTTTTCACAACCACACATTCACACCATATAAGTTATACAATTGCACACTTCTCTTCAAGAATCAAGGCCTATCAGGCTGCAGCTCAACAGTTTCAGGTATTTCCTTCTAGTTATTTTAATACGCTAAAAGCTAAAAACAGATATCTATATAATGCATAAGAATAACCTCCAGAATGACCTCTTGACTCCATTTGAGATCTCTCAGCTCCTAAAACCTTATTTTGTTTCATTTCTCTTTCCCTTTTCGGTCATGAAGATTTTCTCAGTCCCATGATGCTGGGTCCAGGCTCATCCCTGGGAGTCATGTCCCACATTGCCAGGGGGATTTATACCCCTGGGAGTCATGCCCCATGTAGGGGGGAGGGCAGTTAGTTTACCTGCGGAGTTGGCTTAGAGAGAGGCCACATCTGAGCAACAAAAGGGGTTCTCTTAGGCACAATTATAAGTAGGCTTAATCTCTCCTTTGCAGTAACAAGATTCATAAGGGCAAGCCTCAAGATTGAGGGCTCAGCCTTCTAAATTGATAGTCCCTACTGCTAGTGAGACTATCAGGAACTCCCCAGGTGGGAAAGTTTAATATTTCCATATTTTTCCCCAGTCCCTCAAGGGGACTTTTCAAATACTTTTTAATCCTCTGCCCAAATTACTCTTGGATGTATTGGGGCTTCACACTAATCTGTACAAACAAACCAGCAGATTCATTTTTAAAAGTTTTAAAAGTGTGCACTAATTTTACCAAAAGTTTTAAAAATTTGAAAGTCCCTTTTTGTTTTCCTGTTTTATTAAATGATGCTATTTAGAGAGATGCACTTCAGGAATCAAAGCCCCTTGGAACAAATCTCTGCCGTCATCCTTAATGGGCTTCTCTGGGAGCTCAAGCAGTGGCTGGAACATCATGGAATTTCCCATTTCAGCAGAAATCGTGAAAAGTAAGAGAAAGACAAAATAGGAGGCCCACAAAGGTCAGACCCAAGCATTTTCCGAACGGCAATATCTGCTGCACATACTCCTAGAAATTTATGAAGGTCACGGTGTGTCACAGGGACCATGAAGACAGAGCAGGAAAAGGTGGTGAGATTCCGCGTCCTCAGCCGGCTCTGGGTCCTGTCCTCCACTCCCTGGTGGTCCCCGGGTGGGGGGGTCCCGTCGTTCTCGGCCACCAGCCCCTGCCCAGCAGGTGCCGGCAGCCCCTGGGAGGGAGGCACCCTGTGCCCTGGGGGTTTACCAGTCACATGCTTTAACATTCGAACAAAACCCAACCGAAGCCCACAGCCTACAATTTTCCTGAGAACTGGTCATTGCTTCCCCTCGTTCTACCTTCTCCTCTAACCAGGCAAGGGACGGGTCATTTGGAGATGACTTGTCGGTGCGGTGCGTGTGGGGTTGGGAAGGTGGGGCCGTGAAAAGGTTAGCATCCATCTCAGAAACAAAGCAGCCGTGCTCTTTATAGAAGAGTTTTCTGCAGAAAATTTGGAAACTATAGATAGAAAGGCAAATGCCAACCAACTGTACCCCCATTCCAACTTTCGGTGCACACCGGGCAGTGTTTCTATGCACTTACGTCTATAAAATTAACAAAATCGAGATCATAGTGAACCTTGTTTTTATAACCTGCTGTTTTCACTTAACAAAATATCAGAAACCTTTTTTCAGGTCACTAAATGCTCTTTAGCATTATGTTTTACCTTTTTGCTTTAATTTTAAAAACATCCTCTGTTACAGCACCACAGCCAGCTCTGGTTTGTTTTACTTGAGCTTTAATACCTATTTTTATTGGATGAAACTGCTGCAGCAGCAGCAAGGACCTTATTCTTTCTCTCTCTCTCTCTCTCTACTATAATAAAGACTCTGTCTCCATCCATTGCCGATGTGGTCACTTCCGTCCATTTCTCTGAATTCATTTTACTCACGCTGAGGAACACTGACTTGCACCGAGGCCGCCTACTCTCTTTGAACTGCAAAATGTCGCTAAGGAGCAGACGCCACACTTTTCTTGTTCGATGAGTCACTGCAAATGTAGGAAAGTCACTTCCAGATCCTTCGGGGAGACCTCAGACCTTTTGCTGAGCAAGGAGCCAATGCATTAACTTCACTTTCAATTTAGCTTTGCTACATTTTTTTTTTTTTCTGTATGTATTCAAATCAGGAAAACATCTTCTGACAAGCTCGAACCCATAGTCTACTGGAAACCAAAAAAATTATGATCCAGGAAATACGTAAAAAGGCTGGTAAGGTGAATCGCTAGCTTAGCTCGCCTCAGGGCTGGCCTCCCTTCTTCACCCATCTCACAATTCAGGACCTTCGCTAGCACCTCATCTCTGTGAGCTCAACTGCAGCCTCAGCTGCATTTAATGCCTATTTAATACCCCAAGAATATTAATCGGCTAAACTAATCTGTTACTTTAAAACAAGACGTGTGCTACTTCTGTCAACCACTCAGATGGCATCTCTCCTGGCCGCTGCTCTGTTGGCGTTTTCCAGGCACTTGGTTTTGCTGTGATTTGTTTCTGGGCCCCTGCGGCTTCGGCCACACTGGGGTTCAGCTCCCCCCGTGGCCTCCCTGAGCTCTGTGCCTGCCACCTCCTTCTCCTCCGTCCTCGCTACACTCACCTCCTCCACCCCTCAACCTCCCTCCTTCCTTTCCTTCCCATCTTCACTTCACTTCTTCTTTCCCCATCTCCCGCCCTCTCTCCCCTCTCCTTCCCCTTCCACGTGCCCCTGCGCTCGTTCCTTTTGTCCCTGCTGCCACAGCTGAGGTGCCAGGCATTTGGCAGCAGGGGTCCCTGCCTGCAGCCCTGCAGAGGGGGCCAAGGCTGAGCCCTTGCCCCTGCCCTGTCGGTGCCACCTGTGCCCGTCTCAGGCTGCGGGAGCACTTGCCGTCTGAGTGGCCACGAGTGGCTCCTCGGCACTTGAGTGGCACCAAGTGGGCAGTGCTCCAAGGGTAAAGTACACAGGGCAGTGCATTTTTAGCAGGAAAAAAGAATGCAAACTATCCCACTGATTTCCAAAATATTGGAATAATATTTTGGATCAGTTGGGTAAAGAAGATACATTATTAAAATACTTTTGTTTCTTTTTACTTTTTTTTTAAATGCAGCTACTAGAAAATGTACAATTACACGTGGCTCACATTTGTAGTTCTTGCTGCATTTCTATGGGACAGTGCAGGGATGGAGCTCTGACTATTTGCTGAGAACTTGCAGATACTCAATTGCTAAAGGCTCAGAGCTTTGTTTGGAGGCCATCAGGATTTCTTTGTCCTTAAGTACTTTTGGGTCTTAGAAATGGGAATAGAATGCCTTAAAGACAAGAATACAAATACTTCTACTAATTTATCCTAAAATTCATTTAATGGGGAAAAAACTCAAAATAGCAGCCACATCTTATCTGTGGTCAGATTTTGGTCCAGAATGACATCCAGATTTTGAAAAGGGGCCTATCCACCACCTTTGTCCCTGAGCTAACTCTCCTGGATGGGCCGGGCCACTGAAGGCCCTCCACGACCCCTGGGCCTGTGGGACCTCGTTTTGGCCCCTCCTCAGCCCCCCCCCCCCCCCAGAGCTGCTTGGAGCTGACCCGGGACCACCAGGACGCCGGCCTGAGGCCCAGGGCTGTGTGGAGACGAGCCGGGCTAATCAGCATGTCATCTTGGGAATCTGCGCTGGAAATACGGAAAGAATAAGTCTGTAAACCGTGGGGTGCGAAGATAACTCGTCAGGAGACGCAGCCGGGCCACGGGGTGGGGGGGCCACAGCCAGCCAACAACAGGAGGAGGAGATCAAGCAAAGGAAGGGTCTCGAGCAGGGACACCTGGCCACAGGTGCACTAAGATACCTATGAGGGCGGTGGTGAAGACAGACGGGGGCGATGGGCTGAGTGGTGCCAATGGCGGATGGCTGTGGCGAAGGTCCTTGCACCGATTCTGTCACAGAGCTGACTTTCTCCCCCTGTAGCCTGGCTTTACAATGATTCCTTCTTTTCTGGAGCTGGGCTGTTCGCCTTTCCCCGGTTGCTGTGTGTCGGGAACGTTGCCGTACTGGAGTGGGTCTCTGTTTCTTGACCAGAGAGTCATAGGAAACACTACCGTCTCTTTGGATCATTTTTAGGGCTAATGATTTTTCCACCTAAAACAGCTTTTGAGTAGTAGGTCCTCCCAGCCCCTTTCTCCTCCCACGTCCTCCATTCTGTTAGCTCCACACAGAATTTTAATCAACCTACTCTAACCCTAGTTTTTTTAATCCCTAAAACAACCCTTCATTAACTGCCCCTGATTTATGTAATTTAACATTACTTTCAAAATGATTAAAATCTGTATTTGCTTTGTGCATATTGAGAAAGATGATCCTTTAATCTGTCAGTGAACATAATTGCAATTCTTGCCAAGCAGTTTGGAAATCTACATTCCTTTGAAGTCCAAAATTGATGCTACTTTATGAGTCAGAGCTTTGGTATAAAAGTTGTAAGACTTACTCTAAGGAATTAAAAAGCCTTATCTTTATTTCTATCACTATTTTTATTGTTCTAGTTCTGAATTGACTACAATCCTAGCTGAGGTTTACAGTAAAAACAAGATACCGTCTTAAAAACATATAATTTTATTTTCTTATATGGGTGCAATAAGCAAAGTATTTTTAATGTAAATTTTATTTTTATAGCTTGATATTTATCAAGTTTGGCAGATGACTCAGAAGCAGGCTTGAAATAAATGAAGAGGGTAAGATGACATTCATATACTTATTGTCTTCCATCTGAGTTGTACTAAAATTTTCAAGGAGTCTGATTTTATTTACTTGTTTTTGCTCTCGTCATTCAAAGACCAAACAAGTATTTACTAAGTTCTTACTGGGTACTCGACATTAAGCTCAGTGTTTGACAGGAATTAAGTTTTATTTTTTTAGTAATGCACTTCAGGGGTCCCAGGTCTGGAGTTAAGGATCTTCTTTCTGGCACCTCTCTGAGCCCTGTCCGTCCTTCCACATCTCTTGTGGTGATGAGAGGACCGTTTAGAGGACTGCTAGGCAACAATCCAAGGAGGACCTGCAAAGGAGGTAAACTGAGGCAGGGGCAGTGGGATGGGACAGACCCAGGAGCTTTTTTGGCAAGACTGTTGGCAGGTTGGGTGACTGCCAGGACTGGTTAAGGAGGGCAGAGTCCAGGTTGATTTTTAGGGTTCTGGCCAGCAGATAGGGATGTTACACCTTGAGTGTGAAGTACCTATCCTAGTTGTATCTATACGTGCAAAATGAGGTGGAGAAGTGAGACAATTATCTGCGGACTTCCAGGTAAAATAAGTCCTGTTATTAGGCTGGGCATGGGAGAGAATGAGGGCGCACTGTGCTTTTGGCCATCTCACTTCAGGCCGTCTTCCGTGGGGACAACAGCGATAACGGATCACAGCCAACCTGACTTCCAGCTGGTTCTTTCAGGACTCCCTAAGGTGAGAAAGACTTCACTCAGAGAGGCTGACTTCATTTCCTGTGGCTGCTGCAGCAAATCACAAATCCAGCGACTAAAAACAGCACCCAGTTAGCACGTCCAGTTCTGGAGGTGGGAGGGTCCACGATCAAGGTGTTGGCCGGTCGCCCTCCCGCTGGAGGCTCCAGGTGTGAGCCATTTGCTGGCCCTTTCCGGCTTCTGGAGCTCGCCAGCGTTCCTTGGCTCCCGGCTCCTCCCTCCACCCCGGAGGCCCACCCTGCAGCGTCCCCAAATCTCTCTCTCGAGCTTCTGCTGTGCCGTCATGTCTCCTCCTTTGGCTCCGACTCTCCTGCTTCCCTCTCAGAAGGACCCCTGTGAAGACACTGGGCCCACTGGGACAATCCAGTGTCCTCACCCAGCCCAGGGTCCTTAATCGCATCTGCAGAGCCCCCTTTGCCACATGACGGAACAAGATCACAGGTGCTGGGGACTAGGAGAGGACATCTTCGGGGGTCATTATTCTGCCTACTAAGAGGGTCTGGTCTGTCTCCTACCTCATCCTGGGGGCTCAGTTTCTGAAGGGGCAAAACCACGTGTGGCTGCTCCCCTGTGCCTCTTTTCTGTTTTTTTTCCAGATCCTAATAGGCTCTGGGTCAACCCTGCAATTACGAGCTGGTATCTACCAAGACTTTTGGTAAATCAGAGTTTGGGGGTGCACATTGTGATGAGATGTGTCATCCACCCAGAACTAGTTCATCAATATTTAAAGTCCGTAGGTATGCTATGCTATGTTGAGAGGGGTCAGTGAAGGAATTTACATGAATTTCCAGTATGTATAAAAATTTAAAGCAGAACCATCTCTAAAACAAGGAAAATTAGGGTAATGACCCTAAAACCTCACTTGAGGGGGTCTTGTATTCTTGGAGAAGAGGCACCAGATAGCTCCTACTCCTCCTTGAAGACCGTAGAGGCCACTTCCTCTAAGAGCTTTCCCTGACCTCCTGGTGGGCAGAACTTTATTGGAACATCTACCACATTGTATTACAGTTCTTAGCTTACGTTTCTGTCTCACTAGATGGAATTTAAGCAGAGATTCTGCCTTACTCCCCATTGTATCTCCTCGTGCCCAACACCCTCTCTACCAATAACTGCATATCGAATGGATGAAAGGAGGAGATTCTGTGGCTACGGCAGCTGCTGAATCCTGAATTTCCCATGTTTTTCTTTTACATTTCTCATTGACTTGCAGGGGTACCATTGTGATAAGTGAGATAAATTTCTCTACGGTGCTTAACCTCTTTGGAGACCAACTTCTTCAGGCTAAGGCCAACTATCAAATGACATGGTGAGCTAAAATTTAACATTTTCCTTTAGTTCTGCCTACAAAGTTGTTGTTTGGGAAAACTCGCATCCATGGTAAATTTGAGGCCGCTGGTAGCAACGCACACAATTTTACACAGTGCCTGACAAATGGAAGGCATGTCATAAGCCTCATGGAAAGACCTCACGGTTCATTAGTAAGAAGAGCTATGCTTTGTTGGCCATCACACTTCTAACAGCTCATCTTTCAGAAAAGTAAAAAAAGAAACACTGACTCTTGCATGTAAATTCATTAGTTCCTGGTTGCTAATGGAGCGGAACGCACTTCCATTTTCATCACTGATGTATTAGTCAGTTTTTGCTGCAGTAACAAACATCCTCTTCCCCCCTCCCTGCCCCAATCTCAGCGGCTTACAGCAACAATTCTTCTTGCTTGTGTTCTGGGAGGGCTGTGGGTTTGCTGTGGCTTTACTGGGTAAAGCTGGGCTCCACTGGCTTTATGGGTTGTCTCACTCCCTGGGGTTCTTCTCTCCCCAGGGGGGCTGGGGGACAGGCGCAAATATGCAAGTGCATTTAAAGCTTCTGCTCCAGTACCCATATGTCACATCCACTCTCCTTGCACACAGGCTGTCACCCGGACAAACCCAGAGTCACTGCTGTGGGGGAGGCCACTGCCTGGAGGAGAGTGTCACCAGGTCTGGAGGGAGCCCCAAATTGTGAACCAGTCATACAATCCACTACAATCCAAAGTAAAAAAAAAAAAAAAAAAAAAAAAAGCCACTATCTGGCCTTTTGTAGTATTAATTACTCTCTCGACTTTCAGTCTGGGGCTCAATTACATGGCCTGAATGATAAAGGTTTTCCATAGGTTCTACATAAATAAGCCACAGCAAAAAAAGGAAACTGACTTGGGAATTTTAGCTAAATTTAGCTAAAACAAAAACTTTAATTATTTAAGTATATAAATATTTTTATGAGGATGATGAGGGTCAGTTATTTTTTATATCTGGGGAGGTTCAAGCCAGCAGAAATGGATTTACCTTAAAGTAGGGCTGTCGAGGTAGAGTTACAATAAAAGAAGGATTTCTTGACCAGTCGAGTCCGAAATGATATGGAAGGATATGGAAGGGGTCTTTCTAGTGAATAATGGAATCATTTATCTGCTCAAAGGAGAAAGCTGGGCCAGCCGACAGGTTTCTGCCAATTCTCTGTTTATAGTACTTTGAATTTGGAAATAAAGAAGTCTTTTTAACACAGATGGTGTTAAAATTCTTCTTACATCAGTAAAATGGCATTGAAAAACGTAGAAGCTGGCTTTGTAGAGAATGAAAATAGCAAGGGAAAAAAAGAAATGAGAGGAAAATATAACTGAGCATTCAGTGCTTATTCTTGAGAGAACAAAACATCACAGTTAATTCTAGCTTTAATTTATTCACTTGTATGCAAACTTTCTTTCAAAAAGCATTTAATAAGTGCCTACTATGTGTGAAGCATTGTGATGGGCACTGGTTTACTACAAAACTATACAATTTATAGTATAAATTGTATAGTATTGTATTGTACAGTACAATCAGCTATAAATCTCACACATCATCACTCTGTTGGAATTTTATGCTTACCATTTTAAAAAGGGAATAAGATTTTTTGGACCACATTTTATTATCTACAGTTACGAGAATCTAAATGCTAAAGAAATTACTGCCTTTCAGGTGATCACATAAATATTTTTTTTCCTCAGGCATTTCTGATGAGCTCTGGAGTGTTTTCCAAATGACAAGGGGTCCTCTCTGTGACAGCAGATTTATTGTTTGCTTTGGGCACAGTCGTGAGGCTGTTGCAGTTGGATGATACTTTTTAAGAAGTTACCTCTTCTGAAAGTCAAAATGCAATCTCTTTCTTTTTTCATGAAAGGCTGCATTTGTGATTTTTTTTTCTTAAGTGGCAGAAATACTTGTCCCAGTAGTTGCTATGCAAATACTTGTCCCAGTAGTTGCTATGCTGGCGACGGAGTGTGTTTGCTCGCTGGGTGTGACCAGCCTGCGACGCAGGAGCTGACGGGCAGTGCTTCCAGGGTGCGCGCTGCTCTGGAGAGGGGGCAGGGGCTGCTCTGGGGCTCGTGGCGTCACCCCCATTTTCAGATTAGAAAACCGAGGCCGAGGGAGGTTGAGAGCTTTACACGAGGCCGCCTTCTCGTCACCCCCGGGCTGGGCCTGGGAGCCGGGCAGCGGCGCGGGTTTGCCGCCAGCCCACTCACCTGCGGTCCGGGCGCAGCTAACCCGGCTCCTGATCCCTCCGTTCCTGCCGCGCTCGGCCTCGGGCGGGCTGTTCCCCTCGCCGGGTGGGCACCGCGCTCGCCATGGCGCCGGCCCCGCAGGCCCTGCCGGCGTTTAACCGCGAACGCGCCGGCGACCCCGAGCCCACGCTCCCCGCCAGGACAGGCTCGCTCGGGCCCGGGGGACCAGCCGCTGTCCCAGAGCTGAGCAGCGAGACGCGGGGCTGGGGACGGGCACAGGGCTCGGCCCCTCGGGGTCCCGGGACATCCCGCAGCCGCGGGGCACCCCCCTCGCAGAGGCCCGTGGACACGAGTCTCGGGGGGCCCTGGTCTCCGGCTCCGCGGCCCGAGCGGGGGCTGCGCGCGGCGGGGACAGGCGGGGCCGGGGCCGGGGCGCGGGGGCTGGGGGCGCCGCCCGCGGTCTGCACGGGGAGGGCCGGGCGCCCGGCCCCCAGCCCCGCCCCTCCCCTCCCACCCCGGACCCGCGCGCCCGCGGCCGCCCCGCACCAGCGTCAGCCGGGAGGGGGAGGGGCAGGCAGAGAGAGGGGCTGCGACCCCCACCCGGCTCCACCAGCGTCCCCCGTCCCCGCTGTCCCCACACCGCCCTCACCCCCACTGCGCTCCCTCCCCCGCCCCCGTCAGCCCAGCCCCCTCACCCCCACTGCGCTCCCTCCCGGCTCCCCCCGTTCCCCCAGGCCTCTCACCCCCCGCGCCGTCTCCCCCGCCCCCGTGTCCCCTCCCCTCCCTCTCCCCGCCGCCCACCTGCCCGCCACCCCCTCCCCCAGCCCTCCCCTCCCCCTCACTCCCCCCCCCTCCCCGGGCCGGGCGTGCTCGCTCCCTGCACCGGGGCTGCGCGCCGGTGGGTTTGGCCTGCGCGGCGGCGACGGCGGTGGCGAGGGGCGGGCGCGGAGCCGGCGTGAGTCACCCGTACCTGGGGCGCCGAGCGGCAGCCGGAGCCGGAGCGGAGCCCCCGCGCAGCCCGCAGAGCCCCGCGCCTCGCCCGCGCGCGTCCCCCGCGCCCCCGGCGCCCCTCGCCCCCGCCGGCCCGAGGCGGTGCGGGGCCGGGGCATGTCCCAGCGGCCCCTCGGAGCCCCCCGCCGCCGCCCCGGGAGCCGCGACCATGAACCCCCCGTGTGCGCGCTGCGGGAAAGTCGTGTATCCCACGGAGAAAGTCACCTGCCTGGACAAGGTGAGCGGGCGGCACCTGCCCTAGGGGCGGCCTCGCGGGCAGGGGCGCGGGAGGCGTCGGGCCGGGCCGGGGTGCGGGCTGGGCGGGCCCGGGGAGTCCCTGCGGGGGTGCCGCGGGGAGCCCGGCCGGGGACAGCGGGCGCCCGCCCGCCCCCGCCCCCGCCCCCGCCATCCGAGCCCGCCCGCAGCCCGGGACGCCCGCGGGGTGGCGAGGCGAAGGGGGCTCAAGATGTCAGCCGGCGGCCGCCGCCGCATCGCGGGGCGTCATCCCGCTCGGAGCCCACCGGGCCTCGCCGCCGGGTCGCGGAGCCCCGGGAAAGGGCTGGGGCTAACCCCAGCCTGGCGCCCTGTCCTCCCGGGGCTGGAGGGCGCGGACCCGAGCGACGGGCCCCCGGAGCCAGCTCGAGCGTCCCCCGCCGCCCCCTCCTCGCGCGGCGACCCCCGGCTCCCGGGCCCCGCAGTTCCGGGGATGGCGGCTCCGGCCCCTTCCCAGCCCGGCCCCTGCCCGCCGGGCCGCCTGCCGCGGGGCGCTGCGTCCTTACGGAGCCCTCACAAACCTGCGCCCAGGCCCTTGGCGCTCCGACCCGGGGTACCCTTTCCCCACCCCCAAGCTCACCTCCTTTCGGGGAGTTCGGGGAGGTGAGTGCGCGGAGGACAGAGCCCTGAGCTCCCCCCCCCCCGGAGTCTGCAGTTGGGGTGCGGCGGGACGGAAAACTCGGTTCTGATCCTGCCTGCTTTATTGGGACCGCAAGTGGGTAAATGGACCCCCGGTCTCTTCCCTACAGTTGCGTTGTTCTCTGTTCAAATGTTACGGCGGACGCACGTCCAACACGCTTTCCTTCCGTAGCTGCCCTGGAGAGAACTGGCATCCTAGTAAATTTCAAATATTTATCTTTTTCCAGTACTGGCATAAAGGCTGTTTCCACTGCGAGGTCTGCAAGATGGCTCTGAACATGAGCAACTACAAAGGCTATGAAAAGAAGCCCTACTGTAACGCGTGAGTGTTGCGTTAGCCAGGTGTGGCCGGGGCGGAGCAGGAGCCGCTGTACCTGTTCCCAGATCTGGCCCGTCGTCGCGGGCGGGGCCTGTCACCGGTTCACGCCGCCGGGGCTGGGGCCGAGCCCTTTGTTGAAGGTCACAAGGCCCAGGGTCATTTGGGTGTCTTTCACCCAGGTGGTTCGTTTTGGAGGTTCTCCTTGCGGTGGAATCAGGGGTGCCTGCTTGGACCCTGAGAAGGGGTGGGTGGGCTCTGAAGTGCGGGGCAGGTCCATCCAGGTTCCATTTCGATGCTCCGAGGTCGCTACTCTGCAGTTTTGTGTCCACGCCCGGTCACCGGGGAAAGCAGCCTGGTTCTCTTGTCTCGGTGGAGAACCAGGGAACCGGCCGTGAGTAATTCTGCTGCGGAAGCTGAGGAGGGGAGGTTCTTGGGCAGGCTTCCGGGCGGGCCTGCTTGGCGCCAATTCTGAGATGCTGCTGATGGCTCCGAGCTCATGTTTAGCCCCCGGTCTGCCCGCAGCTCACTCAGTGACCCTTTACTCTTCACCAGGACCGTACAGTTAGCGGATGCTGTTGTTATCCCCGTTGGAAGCTTGAAGGAAGGGGCACTGTGGTGCGGGTAAGCCCCCCGAGGGGCTCAGGGGCTCCTGACGTGGCAGGTGGTTAAGTTGACCAGTTTCCCCCGGTGGCCTCCTGGGCCAGGGATGGCTCTCTCTGTTCCCCTGGGTGGCCGTCCTGGACTCTTCTCACATGGGGTCTCTCGGCCGGACTGCGGGGCCGTCCGCCTGCTCCCCCGCAGGACCGCAGAGGGGCTCTGAGGCCCCCTGACCTTGCTCTGTGGTCCCTGCAGATTTTGAAGCAGGTTCCTTGGGTGTCCTGTTGAGGGAGGCCCCCGGCTTCATTCCCACCCGCCCCGTCCTGGGAGAGTGTTGGAAGAGGACGTTTTTGGTGCACAGGTGTAGTGGGTGAGGACCTGTCTGGGGAAGAGCTTTTATCCTTTAGCCTCTGTGTCTCCGCCAGGTCCTGGCTTAGAGCTGAGGCGGACCAGGACCTTTTGAAGAAATTAGAAAACGGGGGCACTGGGCAGCATTCGGGACTTTCTTGAAGTGAAGGCCAAACTTACGGACGTTTTCAGCCTGTCTGCAGCGTGCCTCTCCCTGGGGTGCTGTGAAGCAAAATGGAGATTTCAGCGCCTTGGTCTCCTGCTTCCCTTTAAGAGAGGGGTGAAGGACCCCTCTTAGGATCAAAGGCGGGCTGCAGCGCAGGGGGGGAAGGGGAAGGAGAGCCTCAGTAAATGGGGCTAGGGGAGGGCGGCCTGGGGGGCTGAATCAGGGCTCTTTACAGCACTGCAGGCCCCAGTGGGGAGAGGAGAGGAAGACAGGAGAGAAAGCCAAGGAGGAGAAGGTGAAGATTAACATATATATGTAATATGTAATATATGTAATATGTATATGTTGTATATATGGAAAGAAAGAATTGAGCAAAGGAAAAAAAGAAATGTTAAAAAAAAAGGACAGGAAGGAGGTGCCCGTGTGCCCGCTGATCACCGTGTGCTCCTTGGGGACTCGCTGCCAGCCGCCTAGTTTAAGCTCAGTCCAGCTGGAAAGGCAGACCGGAGTTTCGAGGGGCCTGGCCCGCGTCCCCCTTCATGGCAAGCTGTCAGCCGTTCGGACCCGAACCCAGAGAGGCTCTTTTTAACTAGGAAGCACCGTGCTGTGTGGTTTTAGCCATGAGCCTTATTTTTAATACTTTAGGTGTCTCGAGATGGAGTGCTTACAGCATTTCTCCCTAAGGTTTCTTGTGTGAGGCTGGGGCTTTCCTGTGTGTTTTAAGTTGGAATTTCTTGAATCTGGCTCCTGGCCATCTACCTCATTGAGCGTGTGGAGAGGAGCGCACAGGGAGCACCCGGGAGTGAGTGGAGGGAGCTGATGTTGTAAATGTGTCTGATCCGGCCTTCGGTTCATGTCCCAAGCGTGACCTGCCATCTCCAGAGAGCAGAACCCCAGAAAGCGGCAGGTTCTGCCTGCCTCGAGGTTCTGGGCTCGGGAACCCTTAACTTCCTAAGCTTGGGGGTCCGCGGGGACTGCCCTCTGGGGGGTCCACTCTGAATCGTCCGAGTGTGGCCGTCAGCTGGTCCTCTGTTAGAGGACCATGTTATCCCCGGGTCAGTGGTGGAAAACAGATTCTCAAACATACACTGCTACTGGAAAATGAAATATTCCACGTCTGTGTAGAGCAATGTTCTATCTGTTCTGAGTTTGGTACAAGATTCAACATACATATATACATAAATGAAAATGACTAATCTTCCCCCTGAAACTTTTTATGGTGGAAATTTTCAGACATACAAAATGGTTGAAAGAATAATAACAATGAATATCTTTATATCTGCCACAGAAATTCTACTCTTGTTAACATTCTACCACCTTTGCTTCATATTTTTAGCTACCTAAATATATATACCAATCATTTTATTATTGTCACACCATTTAAAAGGCAGTTTCATATATCATGGCACTTCGTCCCTAAAAACAACAGCATGAACCTCCCAAGAATAAGGCCGTTTTCTCAAAGGATCACAGAGCCCTATCGTGCCTAAGAAAATTAATAGAGATTCCATAATAACATCTCCTCCATGTCCACATTTCCCCCATTGTCCCAAAAAGCCTTTGTAGCTTTTTTTCAAACCAAGATCTAATTAAGGTTCATATTTTACATTTAGTTGTCATGAAAATGACCCCTTTCTTGGTTCATGGAGATTCAATATCAGTTCTTTAATTTCTGATGACATTTATGTTGCTTTCCATAACCTCTCAGTGTTTTCAGAAAGAGATTTAAGTAGCATTTCTTGTGACAACATAATTAAATTAAGAACCTTTAAAATAAATACTAGGAATAACGCTTTAAAAATTTGAAGGCAAGAGCAGAGACATTTAGAATTATGTTAAGGAAACATAAAGACTTCTTATTTCAGTTGCTACCTGAGGGCATTTTTAAAATGGAATGAAGGAGCGAGCTCCAATTCAGTTTAAATGTGTTGCTTGTTTATATTATATATAGAATATAAACTATAAAAAATTTAAGTTTCCTGTTTGATTTTGTGCAAAGGGGAACATGTATAAAATATAATTTACTTGATATTTAAATTTTGATCTTTTGTTAGATGTCAGGCAGACACAGTACACATCTAGTTCCTGATGCAGCAGAGGACACTGTGAAAATATTTAAAAAACAAGCTGGTCTGCTTCAGTGCCTGTCATGTTTTCATAAGCAGGCAGGCGTTCTTTAGCAGAGTCAGGGTTTTTTTTTTCTCCTTTATCATGGAACTTGTAAAGAAAAGAGGACTAGACAATATTCTTATTGCCCAGAGATGCTGAGCAAAATAACACTAGATGATTAGACAAAAAATACCACTCATGTTTATATGCAAAGTTACATGCCAAATTGAACTGTCAATATTTTGATACCCAGTGAGCCATGCAAAGAATATAAACCCCAAAGGCCATTTATCAAATAAATGATTTAATTTATTGTGTGTGAAAGTCAAAATTGCATGAGTTATGTGTTTATAAAAAAATAGATCAGTTCTTAAAATTTTAGGAGAAACATTTCCACTCAGGAATAGCAAGGCCTGTGATTAGTGTGCTGCCACGAAATGTCAAGTTATTTTAGCTCTGGGGAGGGACCTTGGCGAGTCATTCCCCCAAATCATCACTTTGGCAGGATTTTTTTTTTTTGAAAGGGGAGGGAGGAAAAAACTTGTGCTGACCTGATCACGTTTAAGATATTTTGTACCTATATCAAATGTATCTTTAATTCTGGCCCTAAAAAAACACAGATATCTGTGCTGAATATGTTTAGTTATCCTTCCAAATGAAACTCCCTCCCGCGAAATGGTTTCCCTTAACGTAATTCTGGAAGACTTTAAAAATAAAACAGCAGGAGCTGAGTGTTGTGTTTACTTGCTCTGCCTGCGTTTGGGTTCTCTTTCTGGAATATTTCTGTCTCCAGCCTGGAGGCGCCGGGCTAGACGCTCAGCCCGCCGGGGCGTGAGGGTTGAGCCGGTGGAGTGTTTTTACTAGGGGGCAATCAGAGGACGTGGAAGGAAATGAGGTTTAGCTGCGAGTTTCCCCACCGTGTGTTTCATTTACCTCTCTTTGGGCCTCCCAAGCCTGGCTCTGGGACACTCTAAGGAGTTGAGTTGTCTCAAGGGGATTGATGAGATTCTCACTGTTAAGTTAGCTTTAATCACATAAGGCTTTTCATGGAAGGCAGCAGGCGGTGGCTGGAGTTTTAGAGCCAGTAGGACTGGCGTGCCCTGCCAGTGAGCCTGTCCATCACTGAGCCTCAGTGCTCTCATCTGTAGGATGGGAACAGCAGTGCCTACCCCCAGCGCTGTGGGAGGGGAGGAGGCAGAGCCCGCTTCACCCCTGCAGCCCTGCAGTGCCCGTTCCCCGGGGCGATGGGGTGGACGGGGTGCGAGGGAGGGGGTGCGTGTGATAAATGGAAGGGTTTACAGCAGCGCTTTCTGCGCTGAGGTGTGCCTCTCGTTAGAGACCTGTGACCAGAATTAAAAAGAGAAAGAAAGAAAGAAAAAGAAAGGCAGAAAAAAAAGAAGGCGAAAGAAAGAAAAAAAGTGAGAAGGAAAGAAAGAAAGAGAGTAGAGTGCACTTGAGTAGTAAAGTGTGTTGTTTGGCAAACACCTCCCCCCTCCCACAGTCGTATGTGTAAATACACGCCCTGGATCACAATGTGAAGTGTTTTCACTGGAATTGATGTCAAGAACGCTCGATAAGCCCTGGTTTAGTCCCAGGGTCTTAATGCCCCTTACATGGGAGAGCCTTGGGGCTGCACATGCAACCCTGCCTGGGGGTTGGGAACTCGGAGGCCATGGCTGTCCCTCTGTGCTGACCCCACCCTGCTCCCCAGGTACCCCCCTGCCCAGCGAGCCCCCGGGTCCCAGCTCAGCACTCATCCCCCTGCATGGTAACCCCAGATCAGCCGGTTCATCTGCCTGGGGCGGGGTGACCCCGGCTCACCTGTCTGGGAACGGGGTGACCCCAGCTCACCTGTCTGGGTCGCCTCTGTCTTCTCAGAGCCTGGCCCTTGGAAAGCGCTGAGCAGGTGTTTGCTGCCCCCCCCCCCCCCGGTCATGACGCACCTACCTGTGAGCCCCTGTTCCGGGTGACCCCAGCGTTGTTTCTGGGAAACCTGGAGTGGTGGGTTGGGATTAGGGGTTGAGGCGGCTGCCTGGAGGTCTGGCCAGTGGGTTTCTCAGTGGGGAAACCGAGGGAAGACGTGTCCCTGCCGGCCGGGTGGGCTTGGCATTCCCAACTCGGGGTTCGGGCTGGGGTTCACCTTCTCTGCCTATAGGCTCGGGTTCAAGATAGGATGTCTTTCTAAAAGCATTTGTTATCAAAGCTGTTTTATTTTCTGCTGGGTTTAATGATAATCTATAAAATGGGAAAGTAATACCCACCTAACAGGAACTTTAGAGGAATTGAGTGGGGAATGTTCTTAAGCCTTAGCACAGCAAGGTGGGTATCACCTGCCAGGTAGCAGACCTTCCCTTATTCACACTACATTGAGAGTTGTTTTCTCATACCCGCCTTGCAGACACGAGTCTGTCACATTGTTGAAAGTGACATTGTTGGCAGTGGCACTTAGTTTCTATGGAAGGACATCATGGCCTGTAGTTAGCATCACTTACCTGTGCCTTGCCTGACTTTTTAGTTATTACTGCATAGAAAAAATTGGGTCTTTTGCCTCATAATATAGGCCTGATATGGGAGGGTGACAGTTTTTTTTGTTATAATTGGAGGATGACAGTTTTTTAAAAAATAGTTGGATGATTGAAAATGATGGAAGGAGATGCTTTATTTGAGCCAACTAAAAAGGTTCCAGCATATACTTAAAATGGTCTAATTCTCGTTACCTTATTGAATCATTAACCATCTCAAATGCAGTTTAGTATCTCTTGAAGCCATTTTGAAAGATCATATTTAAAAATCATGCCGAGTTCTCCCCCCTTTGAAAATATCCCCAAGAGGTGCCCTTGAAATGCACTTTCTCTTTCTGAGGATGTGTTTATTATGGAATGATGTCGGATTAGAAAGGATTTTGAGATGAAGCCCCGCAGATGCCTGCCACGTTGTGGCGGAGGCGAGGCCGTCGCGGGACAGGGATGTGCGGCTTGGAGGCGTATTGGTTATGTGTCGGGCCCGGGAAAGGGTGCATTTCGGTGTGACTTCTTCCCAGGGTCTCAGAGGACAGCTTCCCGAGCAGGGGCGGGTGCTGGGGATGTCAGGAGAGAGAGCTGGACAGACTGACTCCCTCCGGCCACCCTGGGAGCTTCGAGCCCTTGGAGCTCAGCTCTGGGAAGGCAGGTGGAAGGTCTTTTCTTTCCTTTTCTTTCCGCTCCCGTTCTGTGGTTGGCGTTGGGAGGAGGACCTGGGCTTTCACCCGTGGGAGACGTGAGATCCAGAATATGGATGAGCTGAGTTTCCAGAACATTCGTGGCACTTAGGAGAAAGGATTATTATTGATCCTTCCTTGCACCCCTGGAGCACCATCGCCGAGCAGAGAGGAAGCTGCGAGGGGGTGGGTCTCAGTAGCCGTGCTGGTGCCCGCCAGCCCTGGGAACCCCAAGTTCTTTTCGTTTCTGATCACTGTGTCTTTTTCTTGGTGGAGTCCTTGAGGGTGTGCTTTGCATTCCACTTCTGTTGACTCCTCCTCTCTCTCTGTTGACTCGTTTCCATCGAATTCTAGGAGGCGCCAGAAGAAAACTGGTTAGATGTGTGTGTTCCTGATAACTAGTCCGGGCCCTCTTCTGTGTGCACCTCAGCTCAGCAGTCTGGAAGAGCCATTTAGACAAAAATCCTTGATTAGCTACCCCGACCCTCACCCGCCATCCAAGGCAGGTGCAAGCCAAGCACGAGAGCGTGGGGAGGTGGGATGGCCGGGCCCAGGCGAGGCCACACATCTGGGACAGGAGCGGGCAGTTAGATGCTTGCCTGCTGGTATGGAATTGGGTCTTTAAATTTGACTTCATCATCCGTTAACTGATCACAGGGTGAATTCCATCCAATTCAGAAAGAAACGTGCAGTAGCAGCAGCAATGACAGCGGGTAAGTGTGACCGTCAGTGCAGAAACCCGGATCGTGGGAACAGGTGGCTTCCGACGGTCTGTCGGCTGGATGCCCCGCACCGTCCTCTCCTGCCTGCTCTCCACCCTCCTTCAGGGGCCTGCTCGGGCCTTACTGCCGACCAGTGATGCCACCGCCGTCCCCTCCTGCTCTGCCTGCTCCAGTCTTTCTCTTTGGATGCCCTTCCCGCCACCAGATCCCTTCTACAAAAACCCTCAGTGGCTCCCTGTTGCCCACAGAAAAACAGATTAGGTTTCTGAGAGCTCACTCCAGGCCCTTCCCAGCCCACCTCCCACCGCCCTGCCATCAGCCCCGTCCTCTCCAGCCTCGCTGGGCTGCGGCTCTGAAGCCCCCAGCAGGTGCCTTAGTCTGACTCAGTAGCCTCACCTCTAAAATGGGTACAGTAATGAGATCTGCCTTATAGACTTGCGGATTAACTGGAATATCCAAATGTTAAGGTTAGCACAGTGCCAGGCACGTGGTAAGAGACTAAAAAAAGTTAGATATAATGATAATTCTCGTCAACATTGAGCTTGCCATGGTGGTTTGCCCCTTTGCTCAGGCTGCTCTTGATTTGTCCTGTCCTCCCTCTTTTAAAGTTATTTTCATCTGGAAAGCTCCCAGCTCTGGCAGCCTTAGTGTGAAGCCAATTCAAATCTCTCAGTCAGTGACTGCACCTTTTCTTAGAGCTCTGATTGTCATTTTTATACCCCATTTACATCCCATCAGAAGTGGGTTCTCTCTACCCATTGGGCTGGTTTGCTGCTGAGATCGGTCCTTGGGTTGGAGGTGGGCTGCAGGCTGGGCCAGGTGAAGCCAGCGGTGCGAGCTTTGCTTCTTAAAGGGTTGTTTCTGGCAGGTGTTTAAGGACTCGAGCCTGGGTGGGCTTCAGGCTGCCCCATCACATGCCCTATTTGAACTGTCAACACAGCGTTGCTCTTTGACATTATGAACCTCTGTGTCCCATTACGACAAGACTGATGCCCTGAAGTCCGCTGTCTCTGTTTAATCAGTTAGTGGAAATTGGGAAGGACCTGCATGCAGGACATGGATGGGAGGGCCTATTTGTGGAAGATGCCCAGTGTAGCTCTCTAGATTTGGTTTCTGTAAATAAGCAAGTTTTTCCGACCGGCAGGTGACATTCTCGAGGACGGGGAGGGTACCCCGCGGACCCCAGCACCCACTGCGTGCTCAGCGCATGCTCCTCAGTGGAGCCCTGGCCCAGCGAGCCCTGCGGGGGGCCGGCTAGCTCCTTTGCCCGACTGAGCGATGGCGCTCAGCTCACTCCGGTGTTCTGAGCCTAGAGCGCACGCAGTGGGAAGTGCCTTTGCACGGGGTCTGAGCTCACACCGGAGCTGGAGCTGGCTTTGCCCGGACTGGTAATGCCCGGAACGCAGCTGACGAGGTGAAATGCTGAACTCACAGCTAGACGAAACTGTGTGTCCCTCCAACTGGTTGTGGCCATGCATCCGAGCACCAGAAAGCTCCTTTGTAGCATCCCTTTGATGCAGCTGTTTCTCGGTATCTTATGAGTGAATCCTGTGTTTGAGACATTGCACATTTACACATTCACTGGCATGTCCATTTTTTCCCTGGAGATAAATTTGAATTTATTTATTTCCTGAAACTGAATTTAATCAGGGATGAATGGCTCAATCCCTGACGATTGAAAGGTCTTTGCACTTCCTCGTGGAAGAATTTTATTTTCTCACGTAACTTTCTTCAAAGCTCTGTCTTTTCTCCCGGATTTCTAGAGCTTCAAAAACAACTGGGTAGGATCTGTACTGCCCCCCACCCAGCAAAGTCTTTTCTGTTACCAGTGACGTAGTCCTCCGATTTTCATAACATTAAATGGAATTCTATTAAAAGAATTTTAGATGCTTAAGGCAGATAATAATTAAGGGTTATCCCTGTCAGGAATAGAAACACTGCGTTGGAGCAGCTCTTCCTGGGAGCTGCTAAAGAAGGAAGATCCTGCGGGGAGGGTTCGCCCCTGTGGCCTTTTTTTAAAGCAGTGGTTACGTAACGCTGGGTGGGCTCGGCTGGGGGCAGGCGGCTGGCACGGGGGTCCGATCCTCTGCATGCCAGGGACTGAGCCATCCTTGAGACTCACCCACAGCTCTGCCAGGGAAGTGTTCTGGCACACGTCGGAAGAGGAGGATGCTGTTCTCTCTCTATCCAGCGATGAGCATAACGGACTCTGGAGAGGCACGTGTCAGGTGATTTTGAAATTCCCCGCTGTGCGTGGGGACACAGAGTGTCAGCCGATGTTAGCCCCCCAGTGCCTGCTCTGGTGGACCTGCGAGTGGGGTAGATGCTCAGCATTTAAACCCTAATTCCCTGGAGGAGAAGGCGGAGGAGGGAGAGAGGCATCCTCGGACGGGACCATCAGGCAGCCTTGAGGGTCTCCCCTCCTCCCCAGGGCCTGGACGCTGAGAAGGCGACCACCACGTGGTGGGTCGGGCCAGCCCAGTCACGGCAGCGATTTGCAAATAGGCACATCCGTGTGCAGAAAGACGCTTGAAGGTGGAAAAACGTTGGCAAGCATTTGCATGAGCGCCAAGTATCCGCAGGGCGGACTCGTGTCGCTCATCCAGATGGACACGTGGCAGAAGCTCTCTCAGCGTGGTTACAGTTTGGCACCAGGGTGAGGTTTGGGGTACAGGGGGCCTTTCCCGAGACATCTGCTGAGTGTTTCTAAGAGAAAGTCCGTGGACTTTTGCTTTGCTTTTGCTGACGGTCTCACTGTTTTAAATCGCTGTTCTGGGGTTCATTTGGAAAATAAATTGGAATTGTTGGCCATGTAGCTGTGCGGACTTTGGAGCAAGCGCTCTCTGCAATCTTGAAGTTGATAAGCGTGAGGCAGACACTGCAGGCCCCACGTACCCCAGACTTTAGGAAAGCCTCTGGGCGGCGGCTGGCTCGAGAGGGTGCTGGGGTCCGCTCAGAGCCCCTGGGTCAGGGGACTCGGTGGGGTGGGGGGAGTGTACCATTCTGTCCCCGTGAACACCGGCACTAACTCAGTCCTCGACACACAGCTGGACTTGGGTCAAGATTGGCTGAACAAACAGAAGACGGGATAAAAAGAAACATGGCCCAAGTGAGCTTAGAGGACTAAAAAATAAAATTCTGATTAGGAAAGTGTTTATTGATCGAGTGAAAGAGAAGGGAGGATGCATATTAAAAAAGAAAAAGAAGACAGCAGGGTGGGACATCCCTGGGAGCTTTCTGAGCTCAGACTAAACAACACAAAGTTTAAAAGACAGAAAATTGAGGACTTGGAAGGGGCAGAGGCAGTGAGACCCTTAGCACAGCTAAGGGCCAACGGAGCAGTGACTGGTGAAAAATCCTCAAGGTGGGGAGAGGAGTTAAAAGGCATTGATATGCCTGGAATAAAGATGGCCTTTTGCTTGGGGAAGATACTGTGACCAGAAGAGGAGCAAGGAGAAGGTGGAGATGTGCAGCTCCTATTTGAAAACATCGTTAAAAAGAAATCAAAGGATGAGTGAGGAGCCAAGAGGGAAAGAGCCTGGAGCCTGTCTGCATGGGAGCAGGGAGGTTCCAGGCTCTGTGCACTTGGAGAGCGTTTTAGGGCCCCACTTGCACCCTTTCGTGGGTCCTGGGTCGGGAACCTTGCAGCATGGCCCTCGGCTGGGAGACGACATGAGGTGAGGGGTGGGCAGTTCAGAGGCTTGTCGGGGGTTCAAAGCCTGCTCCCACCACCCACCACTGGTGAGGTCTGGGGTGCTACTTCTCCCCTGTGCCCCAGGTCCCTTCTCTGTCGAATGGGTCCCCCCGTCTCAGATGATGACAGTAATAGCACTTGCTGCCTCTTCCAGTTACTCTAAGGAAGAAATGACATAATCATGGAAAGAGCCGAAAGAGTAGATACCATACGTGTTAGCTGTAATTGTTTTTGCCTATTCTCTTTGAACAATGATCTAGAGCTTAGAGAGAGCTTCCAGGGTATTTTGGGATGGGAAAATATTTGGAGTTTTAGAAAGGAGAAGGGAGGATTGGAGAAATTACAAGCTGATAGTAGTTTGACATTAGTTTCTGGCAAAATTCTCTTTCTGATAATTAAAGAGATGGCTTGCATGGATGTCAAGAATGAAAAGTCCTTGTGGCTTCACTAAGAATGGGTCATGCAAAGCAAAATTAGCCTCCCTGTTTGATGGTATGGACGAAGGCAGATGTATGCAGAGTGAACTTGACGTTTTATTTGACACTGTTGATATTTATTCTGATTCTGTTTTCCCCCCTGAGCAGGCATTGGTTTAAATTGCGTCTGAAGGATGCCTGTGGTCAGTGTTTCTTCACTTGTGTCTTCTTGGAGACCGTGCTATCATTTTTGAGGTGTAGCATCCTCTTCCCTTCCACCCAGAGTCTTGGCCTGTGATGTTACGTCCATTGTAAGCTCGTGAAACTGTTGTGAAATTGTTCTCTGATGGATCGTTTCTGATCAGAGGAGAAGGGAATTAAAATATTTATAGGAAAATGAATTTCAGTTTCAAATGGAAGTGGCAAGAAGAAGCATTTTTTTTTTTTTTCATAGAAAATGACAAAGTTTTTGCCACTTTATTTTAAAAAGGGACAAAAGTCTTGTGACATGACCTTGGCTCTAGTTCTGTTTAAAGATTCTCATGTGAGGATTTTAATATTCCTACCATTTATGTTCTCTATTTCAATTTTTTTTCATTAGAGAGGTTGTGAGTTTACAGAAAAATCATGCATAAAATGAGAGTTTCCATATACCTCCTATTATTAACACCCTGCCCTAGTGTGGAACATTTGTTACAATTGATGAAAGCACATTTTTACAACTGTATTACTAACTATAGTCCATGGTTTTACTTAGGGTTCACTCTTTGTGTTGTGCAATTCCATGGATTTTTTTAAAAAAAGTTTATACTAGCACCATACAAGCAGCCTAAAATTTCCCTTTTAACCACATTTAAATATATAATTCAGTGCTGTTAATTATGTTCACAATGTGCTATCATCACCACCATTCATTACCAAAACTTTTCCATTGCTCGAAATAGAAACTCTGTATGATTTAAGCCAAACTCCCTATTCCCTACCCTTACCCTCTCCCTGATAACCTTATTCTAGATTCTGACTTTATGAGTTTGCTTATTCTAATTATTTCATATCACTGAAATCATACATTATCTGTCCTTTTATGTCTGGCTTATCTTTTTCTCATGACATCTTCACGGTTCATCCGTGTTGTCACATGTATCACAATTTGATGCCTTTTTAGGGCTGAATAATATTCCATTGTGTGAATACACCACATTTTGTTTATCCATTTATCCATTGATGGGCATTTGGGTTGCTTCCATCTTGTGGCAATTGTGAATAATGCCACTATGAACACTGGTGTGCAAATATTTGTAAGGGTACTGCTTTCAGTTCTTTTGGGTATATACCTAGAAGTAGGATTGCTGAGTCATATGGTAATTTTATACTAAAACTTCTGAGGAACTGCCCAGTGATATTCCACAGTGGCTGCACCATTTTACATCCCCACCAGCAATGAATGAGTGTTCCTATTTCTCCACGTCCTCTCCAACGCGTGTAATTTTCTGGTTTTTTTTTTTTAACAGTAGGCATTCTAGTGGGTATGAAATGGTTTTCTGTGATTTTGACTTGCATTTCCCTAACGGTTAATGATGTTGAACATCTTTTCATGTGCTTTTTGGCTATTTGTATATCTTCTTTGGATAAATGTCTATTCAAGTCTTTTGCCCCTTTTTAAATTAGGTTGTTCTTTAGTTGTTGACTTGTAGGGTTTCTTGATGTATTCTAGATATTAAACTCTTATCTGATATATTGTGTCTAGATATTTTCTCCCATTGTGTAGCTTGTCATTTTACTTTCATAGTAAAGTCTTTTGATGTGGAGAAAGTTTTAAATTTTGATGAGGTCCCATTTATCTACTTTTCTTTTGTAGCTTGTGCTTTGGGCATTAAGTCTAAGAAACCATTGCTTAACGCAAGGTCCCTGGTGATGCTTTCCCATGTTTTCTTCCAGGAGTTTTATAGTTCTGGCTCTTATATTTAGGTCTTGATCCATTTTGAGTTGATTTTTGTAGTTGTTGTGAGGTAGGGATCCATCTTTATTGTTTTACAAATGGAGATCCAGCTTTCCCAGCATCATTTGTTGAAGAGACTATTCTTTCCCAATTGAGTGGTCTTTGCTCCCTTGTCAAAAATCAGTTGGCTATAAATGTGAGGGTTGATTTCCAAGTTCTCAATTCTATTCCATTGGTCTACATGTCTTTTCTTGTGCCAGTACCATGCTGTTTTGATTATTATACGTTTGTAATAAGTTTTAAGATCAGGAAGTGGGAGTCCTCCAACTTCATTCTTCTTTTTCAGGATAGCTTTGGCTATTTGGGGCTCCTTATCCTTCCATATAAATTTGATGATTGGCTTTTCCATTTCTGCAAATAAGGTTGTTGAAATTTTGATTGGAATTGCATTGAATCTATAAGTTCCTTTGGATAGAATTGACATCTTAACAACATTTAGTCTTCCAATCCATAGACACGGAATGTCCTTCCATCTGTTTAAGTCTTTTTATTTCTTTTAGCAATATTTTGTAGTTTGTCATGTGCGAGTCCCTTTACATCCTTGGTTAGATTTATCCCTAGATATTGAATTCTTTTAGTTTTTATTTTAAATGGATTTTTTTTTTTTCTTGATTTCTTCTTCTGATTATTCATTACTAGTGCATAGAAACACTAATGATTTTGGGGTTTTGATCTTGTACCCTGCCCTTTTGCTGAATTCGTTTTTTTAGCTCTGGGAGTTTTGTTGTGGATGTTTCAGGATTTTCTGTATATAGGATCATGTCATCTGCAAGTATGGCAAATTTAACTTCTTCCTTTCCAATTTGGATGCCTTTTATTTCTTTTTCTTGCCTCACTGCTCTGGCTAGAACTTCCAGTACAATGTTGAGTAACAGTGGTGCAGTGGGCATCCTTGTCTTGTTCCTGATCTTAGAGGGAAGCTTTCAGTCTTTTGCCATTAGTAGGATGTTAGCTGTGAAGTTTTTGTATGTGCCCTTTATCATGCTGAGGAAGTTTCTGTTTTCTAAGTGTTTTTACCAAGATGGGGTGCTGGATTTTGTCAGTTGACTTTACTGCATCAATTTAGATAATCATGTGGCTTTTCCCCCTTCATTCTGTTAATGTTGTATATTACATTAATTGATTTTCTTATGTCAACTCACACTTGCATATCTCAGATAAATCCCACTTGATCATGTTATATAATTCTTTTAATGTGCTATTGGATTTGGTTTGCTGGTATTTTATTGAGGATTTTTGCATCTATATTCATAAGAGGTATTAGTCTGTGATTTTCTTTTTTTTTGTGGTATCTTTATCTGGCTTTGGTATGAAGATGATGTTGGCCTCATAGAATGAGTTAACTTTTTTTTGAAGAATTTGAGCAGGATTGGTGTTAATTCTTCTTAGACTGCTTCATAAAATCCCCCTGTGAAGCCATCTGGTCCTGGGCTATTCTTTTTGGGGAGATTTTTGATTACTGACTCTGCTAGTTATTGGCTTGTTGAGATCTTATTTCTTCTTGAGTCAGTGTGTAGATAGTTTGTGTGTTTCTAAGAATTTGTACACTTCGTCTAGCTTATCTAATTTGTTAGCATACAGTTGCTCATAGTATCCTCTTATAGGCCTTTTTATTTCAGTAGGTTTGGTAGTCATGTCCCCCTTTTCATTTCTGATTTTTGTTATTTGTGTCCTTGCTGTTTCTGTTTCTTTGTCACTCTAGCTAAAGGTTTGCCAATTTTATTGATCTTTTCAAAGAACCAACTTATGGTTTTCTTGATTCTCTATTGTTTTTTTAATTCTCTATTTAATTTATCTCTAGTCTTTGTTATTTCTTTCCTTCTGCTCGCTTTAGGTTTAGTTTGTTCTCCTTTTTCTAGTTCTTAGAGTTTTGCTGTTGGGTCTGTAAATTGAAATCTTTCTTCCTTTTTTTTTTTAATGGAAGCATTCAGAGCTATAAATTTCCCTCTCAGCACTGTCTGTGTTGCACTCCATAAGTTTTGGTGTGTTGTATTTTCATTTTCAATCTCCTGAAGATATTTCCTATTTTTCCTTGTGATTTCTTCTTTAACCCATTGGTTGTTTATGAGTGTGTTGTTTAATTTCCACGTACTTGTGAATTTCCCATTTCTTGCTGTTATTGATTTCCTGCTTCATTCCCTTGATGTCAGAAGAGATACATAGTATGATTTCAGTATTTTTGAATTTATTGAGACTTGTTTTGTGACCTAAGATACGGTCTCTTGTGGAGGATGATACATGTGCATTGGAGAAGAATGTGCATTCTGCTCCTGTCGGATGAAGTGTTCCACATGTCTATTAGTTCTGGCTGGTTTAGAGTATTGTTCAAGCCTCGTTTTTCCTTATTGATCTTCTGTTTAGATGGTCTATCCTTTATTGAAAGTGGTGCATTTAAGTCTCCTACTACTAACTTGAAACTATTTCTCCTTTCAAATCTATTGGTATTTGCTTCATGTATTTTGAGGCTCTGCTGTTAAGCGCATATATATTTGTAATAGTTTGTCTTCTTGTTGAATTGACCTTTTATCAGTATATAATGACCATCTTTGCCCCTCATAACAGTATTTCATTTAAAGTCTAATTTATCTGGTATTAGTATAGCAACCCCAGCTCTCTTTTGGTTACTACTTACATGGTATACCTTTTTCCCCATCCTTTTGCTTTCAACCTACATATATCTTTGAATTTAAGGTGAGTCTCTTATAAATAGCCTATAGTTGGGTCATTTTTTTTTTTAATCCGTTCTGCCAATGCCTGTCTTTTGACTGGAGATTTTAATTCATTTACATTTGAAGTCACTACTGATAATGCAGGACTTTCTTCTGCCATTTTGCTATGTAGTCTGTAAGTTTTATACCTTTTTTGCTCCTTAATTCTTTCATTATTGCCAACTTATTATTATTATTATTTTTTTGTTTTTGTATTCTTCCATATTGAGTCCCTTCTCATTTCTGTCTGGATATATTTTTCATATATTTCCCTTTGTGGTTACCACGGGGTTAACATTTAACAACCTAAATGTATAATAGTCATATTTGATTTGATACCAATTGACTTCAATAGCATACACATACTCTGTTCCTGTATCTATCTGTCTTCCCTGCCATTTTTTTGTACTTCTTACCTTTGTACATTGTTATGTCCAAAACCATAGATTTATCATTACTTTTGTATACATTTGTATTCTAGCATCTGTAGGGAGTGAGAAGTGCAGTTATGTACCACACAACACAATACAAGAATACTGGCATTTATGATTATCCATATGGTTGCCTTTACCGCAGGTCATTATTTCTTTTCACTGGTTGGTTGCACTGTCTAGTGTCTGTTCCTTTCAGTCTGAAGAACTCTCTTTAGCTGTGCTTTCGGGCAGGTCTAGTGGTGATGAACTCCCTCAGCTTTTGTTTATCTCAGAATGTCTTAATCTCTCCCTCATTTTTTGAAATTCAGTTTTATTGAGATATATTTACACACCATACAGTCATCCAGATTGTACAATCATTTGCTCATGGTACCATTGTATAGTTGTGCTTCATCAGCAAAATCAATTTTTGCACATTTTCATTACTCCAAAAAAAAAAAAAGAATAAAAATAAAAGTAAAAAAGAACACCTAAAACATCCCACCCACCCCCATCCCACCCTATTTTTCATTTAATTTTTGTTCCCATTTTTCTACTCATCTGTCCATACACTGGATAAAGGGAGTGTGAGCCAGAAGGTTTTCACAATCCCATAGTCACACCATGTAAGCTGCATAGTTATGCAGTTGTCTTCAAGAATCAAGGCTACTGGGTTGCAGTTCAACAGTTTCATGTATTTCCTTCTAGCTATTCCAATACACTAGAAACTACAAAGGGATAGCTATGTAGTTCATAAGAATACCTTCCAGAGTGACCTCTCCACTCCATTTGAAATCTCTCAGCCACTGAAACTTTATTTTGTTTCATTTTGCTTCCCCATTTTGGTCAAGAAGATATTCTCAATCCCCTGATGCCGGGTCCAGGCTCATCTCCAGAAGTCATGTCCCACATTGCCAGGGAGATTTACACCCTTGGGAGTCATGTCCCACGTAGGGGGAAGAGCAGTGAGTTTACATGCCATGTGGGCTTGGAGAGAGAGGCTACAATGAGCAACAAAAGAGGTTCTCTGGGGGTGACTCTTAGGCACAATTGTAAGTAGGCTTAGCCTCTCCATTGCAGTCACAGGCTTCATAAGGACAAGTCCCAAGAGCGAGGGCTCAGCCTACTAAATCGGTAGTTCCTAATGCTTGTGAGAGTATCAGTAATTCCCCAGGTGGGGAAGTTTAATATTTCTGAATTTCCCCCCAGTTCCTCATGGGGGCCCTGCAAATAAATTTTTATTTTCTGCCCAGATTACTTTGTGATATATTGGGATTTCACACTAATCTGTGCAAATCTACCAGATCTCACTTCCTATTCAAAGTTCCATGTAATTATGGTGTTTGAATAAACTGATTGTACAAGTTAAATTGTTTAGTGTGCTACAGGAAATACAGATCCTACACCAAATAAACATCTCTTCCCTTGGTCTCATGGAAGTTGAAGTTTTAATTCACAGTCAGTGTCATCCTTTACCCTTTGGCCTGATTTGCCTTAGTCCTAACCAGATCTGCTTCATTCATACCATTAATTGAAGTCTGAACTCTTTCGGTTTTTTTAACAGTTGCTGAGGTAATACTGACATCCATAGCTGCCAAACTCTAGCTCTGAGTCTTAGGGTCACACAGATACCAGAAATTACAGGGACCGACTGGGTTATACACAAAGGGATCAGCATCTCAGAATTTGGTGATAGCCGTTACAACGCAGGAATAGATGTAGCTGCTGTAAGAGCTTACGATCTAGGGACCATTACAGTAAGCTTTCCCCTAGTAACCTTCAATTCTCAGAGTTTACACATTGTAGTGAGGTGTTATAATGTTTGTCTTTTTGTTTCTGGTGCATTTCACTCAAAATGTTGTCCTCAAGATCCATTCACCTTGTTGCATCATGTCTCACAGCTTCATTCCTTCTCGCAGTTGCTCAGTATTCCATTGTATGCACACACCACAGTTCACCATTCTGTTCCTCAGTTGATGTATCCTTAGGCCACCGCCACCCATTGCAAATCGTGAATACTGGCGCTGTAAACACTAGTGTGCAAATGTCCATTCGTGTCCCTGCTCTCAGTTCTTCCAAGTATATACTCAATAATGAGGTTGCAGGGCCTTATGGCCTCCACATACTTAGCTTCTTGTGGAACCACCACACTGTCCTCTCGATAGGCTTCACCGTTCTGCTTCCCCACCGACAGTAAGTAGGTACATCCCCCTCTCCACGTTTCCTCCAGACTTGTATCCCTTTATTTATTTTTTTCCCCTGCAATCTTATAGAGATATATTCATATACCATACAATCATCTGCGGTGTGCAATGAGTTGTTCACAGTATCTTCATATATTTTCATTCATCACCACATCAGCACTTGAACATATTTATTACTCAGAAAAAAAAAAGAATTAAAAAGGATGAAAGAAAAAATAAAATAAAATAAAATAAGGTCAGACAACAACACAACCACCAAGAATCCCATCCCCCTCCCTTATATCCCTCTCCCATATGCATTTAGTTTTGGTATATTGCCTTTGTTACATTTAATGGAAGCGTATTACAATGTTACTATTGACCATAGACTCCAGCTTGCTTTGATTATATTTACCCCTAATACCATCCCTTTTTCAACACCTTGCGAGGTTGACATTCATTTGTTCTCCCACATGTAACCACACTTTTATATTTGTACATTTAGTCACCATCACTAACCACTCTAGGTTTCGCTAAGTTTTACAGTCCCAGTCTTTATTGTCTGTCTTTCCTTCTGGTCTCATAAATGCCCCTAGCCCTCCTCGTTCAGCTTTACTTACAGACATCTTTGTTCAGTGTTCTTACAATATTGTGCTACCATCACCCAGCATTGTGCTACCCATTTCTGGATCTATACAACCAATCCTATTGAACATCTGTACTTCCTCAGCTTCAAATGCCCAATCTCTACCCTCTTTCTGTCGCCTGATAACCTGTGTTATCAGCTTCTTTTTTTGTTTTCATATTATTATTTTTTTTAATTTTTATTTTGAAATAAATTCAAACCTACAGTAACAGTTGCAAAAATAATACAAACCCCATACACAGAACTCCAGCATACCCCACCCCCTAACTGATACCCCGATCTGCCAACTTTAATATTTTGTCACTTTCCCATTTCTTTCTGTCCCTCCCTATCATCCATCATCTATTGCTCTGTCTTCTGAACATATGAGAGCAAGTTGTACACATCCTTGAACAAATAATATAATTCACATACACATTTCCTATGAACAAGAATATTCATTTGTGTAATCACATTAAGTGTAGTTAAGTTCAAGAAATTTAACATTGATATAAAGCTTACATTCTATATTTCATTTTTTTCGTATGTCCCAATTGTGTCCTTTTGAGTGTTTTCTCCTCTATTCTTAGATCTCATCCAGGATCATCTGTGGCATTTAATTGTCATTATCTATTTAGAATTTTTTTTCAATTGTGGAAACGTATAGATAGCATAAATCTTCCCATTCCAACCCCTCCCAAGCATTCCATTTAGTGGGATTAATCACATTCACAATGTTGCAATGCCATCACCTTCCCACCATCCATTACTAGAAATTTCCCTTCACCCCAAACAGAAACCCTGCACCCATTTCTTATTAACTCCCCATTGCCCCTTTCCCCACTTCTCGTAACCCATACTCTACTTTTCATCTCTGTGGTCATATTCTCTGATACTTTCTTTGTGGTTACCGTGGGGCTTAAATTTAACATCTTAAATCTATAACAATCTTGTTTTCTTTGATACCAACTTAACTTCAATAAGACAGATAAACTATGTTCTTATACTCCTCCATTCCCCCACCTTTATGTAGTTCTTGTAAAAAATTATGTATTTTACAGTGAGTCCAAAACCACTGATTTATCATTACAGTTTATGTATTTTAGATCCTGTAGGAAGAAATAGTGGCGTTACAAATCAAAAATAGAGTAGTATCATTATTTATATTTACCGGGTGATCTTTACTGGAAATCTTTGTTTCTTCATGTGGTTTCATTCAGTTGTTTAGTGTCCCTTCCTTTCAACCTGTACAATTCCTTTCAGCCTGTACAATTCCCTTTAGCATTTCTTACAGGACTGATCCTATAAGAAATGAAGTCCCTCAGCTTTTGATTTTCTGGGAATGTTCTCTTCTCCCCTTCATTTTTAACTTCCAGGTGTTTCTCAATTTTCTGAGTCTCTGATGGTTATTGACTTCTATTTGTATTCCATTGTGGTCAGAGAATGTGCTTTGAATAATTTCAAAATTTTTAAAAATTTATCGAGGCTTGTTTTATGTCCCAGCCTATGGTCTATTCTGGAGAAAGTTCCGTGATCACTAGAGAAGAATGTGTATCCTGGTGATTTGGGATGTAATGTTCTATATATGTCTGTTAAATTTCTCTCTCTCTCTCTCTCTCTCTCCTTTCTTTGTTTCTCTCTCGGTAGGACTCCCTTTAGTATCTGAAGTAGGGCAGGTCTTTTATTGGCAAAATCTCTCAGCATTTGTTTGTCTGTGAAAATTTAAGCTCTTCCTCAAATTTGAAGGAGAGTTTTGCTGGATAAAGTATTCTTGGTTGGAAATTTTTCTCTCTCAGAATTTTAAATATGTCATGCCACTGCCTTCTCGCCTCCATGGTGGCCGCTGAATAGTCACTACTTAGTCTTATGTTGTTACCTTTGTATGTGGTGAATTGCTTTTCTCTTGCTGCTTTCAGAACTTGCTCCTTCTCTTCAGTATTTGACAGTCTGATCAGAATATGTCTTGGAGTGGGTTTATTTGGATTTATTCTATTTGGAGTTTGCTGGGCATTTCTGCTTTGTGTATTTATATTGTGTAGAAGGTTTGGGAAGTTTTCCCCAACAATTTCTTTGAATACTCTTTCTAGACCTTTACCCTTCTCTTCCCCTTCTGGGACACCATTGAGTCTTAAGTTTGGATGTTTTATTTTATCTGTTGTATCCCTGAGATCCATTTAGATTTTTTTGATTTTTTCCCCATTCTTTCTTTGGCTCTTTCATTTTCCATTCTGTCGTCCTTGAGGTCACTGATTCATTGTTCAGCTTCCTCTAGTCTTGTACTGTGAGTATACAGATCTTTTTAATTTGGTCAGCAGTTTCTTTTATTTCCATAAGATCATCTATTTTTTAATTTACTCTTGCAATTTCTTCTTTATGCTCTTCTAGGGTCTTCTTCATGTCGTTTATATCCTGTGCCATGCTCTCGTTGTTTGTCTTTAGTTCTTTCATTAATTGCTCCAAATACTGTGTCTCCTCTGATCTTTTGATTTCGGTGTTTGGGTTTGAGTTATCCATATCGTCTGTTTTTTTCATATGCTTTAAAATTTTCGGTTGTTTTTGGGCTCTTGGCATTTGCTTTACTTGATAGGATTCTTTTAGGATATGAAGGATTATTCAGACACCAATCTCTAATTTGTCAGATCTACAGCTTGGTGGCGTACACTTTGTCTGACTAACCAGCAGATGGTGTCCGCGAGTCCCCTATTCCCCTCAAGTCATTTCTCCCCAACTTTGTGGTGTGTGGGTGTCTGGTTCTTTTGGGGTCCAGTTGGTGCACCAAGTTTGGGTGTGTTGTTGGTGCTGTCCTCCCTGAATGTGGGGCGTGTGTCTGAGCTGTTAGGGAGAGAGGGCAGCTTTAATAATCAAACCTCCCAGGTGTTCCTGGAGATTTAAGGCTATTGCAAGAGTCTAAACCTTCATTTCAGTCTTGCCACAGGTTGTCTCTGCCACTGACTGACAAGTCTTTGGTATTGGCATATGGTCCCTAGGATTTCTGGGTGGGTTCCTCTTCCCAGCCATGCCCTTCCAGGGCCTCTGCTGAGGGACAGCTGTGCTATGTCACTAGTGCATGCTGTCCCTCCAGGGAAGCCCTGGGCCGCAGGGCCGTGCAGGGGTGCTCCCAGCCTGCTGTAAAGATCGCTGAATGGGGTGTGTTAATTTCCCCCCTTTTCGTACAGCTCCGCCTTCCCAGCTCCGGGACAGTTAGCTGTGGGTGCACAAAAGGCTGTTGTCTGCGCCTGATATTGTGGCGTGTGTGTGGTGTTCCCAGAAGCACCCCTCCTCACACTGGGTTTCTTGGCATGGCTCTGGGCTGAGGCCCCGGAACTGGTCAGGAGCATTCCCAGCCCGCTGGGAAGATGGCTGCAAGGGGCGTGATTTTTTCCCCTTTTGGCTCTCCTCTGCCTTCCCCGCTCCGAGACAATTAGCAGTGGGTGCATGAAAGGCTATCTTCCATGCCAGATATTGAGATGTTCGCACAGCCCTTTCCTGCTGTGCTTCACTGTGTGATTCTCGCTGTCATACTGCAGCCGGTTTTGGGTTTTTTTAAAAAAGAACTAGTCCACCTCCAAACGCCAACCCATGGTTTCCCCACACCGCAGCGCAGCTGCTGGACTTTCAGCCGGCTCACTCACTTGTTTCAGAATGCAGACTCCCAGTTTTACCAAGTGCATGGTCCTTGTGGATTTAGCAGACCTTGTCCAGCTGGTGCATTGCTGGAACTGATGTTCTGGGTCACTTTCTGGCCTCCAGTATTTTTCACAGAGCTTTTTTTTTGCCCTGTCTCTCCTAGCCACCATCTTAAGTTCTCTTGTGTTATCAGCTTTTAACTCTCAAAGTCTGCTCATTAATGTTAGTTCATATTAGTGAGAGCATACAGTATTTGTCCTTTTGTTTCTGGCTAACTTCACTCGACATAATGTCCTCAAGGTTCATCCACGTTATTGTATGTTCCATGACGTTGTTCTGTCTTACAGCTGCGTAATATTCCATCGTGTGTATGTTTGACAGTTTGTTTATCCACTCATCTGTTGATGGACATTTGGGCTGTTTCCATATCTTGGCAATCATGAATAATGCTGCTGTAAACATTGGTTTACAAATGTCCATTTGTGTCTTAGCTTTCAGTTCCTCTGAGTATATACTTAGTAATGGAATTGTTGGATCATATGCAATTCTGTACTTAGGTTCCTGAGGAACCACCACACTGCCTTCCAGAGTGGCTGCATCATTCTGCATTCCCACCAACAGTGAATAAGTGTGCCACTTTCTCTACATCCTCTCCAGTATTTGTAATTTTCTGTTTTTTGGATAATGGCCATTCTAGTAGGTGTGAGATGGTATCTCGTAGTTTTGCTTTTCATTTCCCTAATAGCCAGTGAAGTTGAGCATCTTTTCATATGCTTTTGAGCCATTTGTATTTCCTCTTCAGAAAAGTGTCTGTCCATGTCTTTGGCCCATTTTTTTAAAAAAATTCATTTTTATTGAGATATATTCACATACCATGCAATCATCCAAAGTATACAGTCATTTGTTCACACTACCATCATACAGTTGTGCATTCATCACCCCAATCTATCTTTGGAACATTTTCCTTGTACAAGAAAAAGTGAAAAAAAGAATAAAAAATAAAAGTGAAAAAGAACACCCAAATCACACCCCACCCCCACACTCTATTTTTCATTTAGTTTTTTGTTGCCATTTTTCTATGCATCCATCCATACCCTGGATAAAAGGACTGCAATCCACAAGGCTTTCACAATCACACTGTGACCCCTTGTAAGCTGCATTGCTATACAGTTGTCTTCAAGAGTGAAGGCTACTGGGTGGTAGTTTGATACTTTCAGGTATTTATTTCTAGCTGTTTCACTGCACAAAAACCTAAAAAGGGTTATCTATATAGTGCATAAGAGTGCCCACCAGAGTGACCTCTTGACTCCTCTTGACTTTGTTTTGTTTCATTTAGCATCCTCCTTTTGGTCAAGATGTTTTCAATTCCACAGTGTCAGGTCCAGATTCATCCCCAGGAGTCATGTCCCATGTTGCTAGCAAGATTTACACCCCTGGGGGTTATGTCCCACACAGAGGGGAGGACAGTGAGTTCACCCACCGAGTTGGCTTAGCTAGAGAGAGAGGGGCCACATCTGAGCAACAAAGAGGTACTCAGGGGGAGACTCTTAGGCACAATTATAAGCAGGTTTAGCCTCTCCTTTGTAGTAACAAGCCTCATAAGGGCAATTCCCTTGTTACAGAGCTCGGCACATCAAATGGCCAGTCCTCAATGTTTGTGAGAACATCAGCAACAATCCAGGTGAGAAAGCCCAACACCTCTGCATTTCCCCCAGCTCCTCAGGGGGGCCCTGCATATATATTTTTATTCTCTGCTGAAATTACTTTGGGATGTGTCACTATTTCACACTAACCTATACAAACCTACCAGGTCTCACTTCCTATTAAAAGTTCCATGTGATTATGGTATTTGAACAAATTGTACAAGTTAAATTGTTTAGGAAATACAGCTCTTGCACCAACTAACCGTCTCTTCCATTGGTCTCACATGGAATTTGAGGTTTTAAAACACAGTCAGTATTCTTTTTTGGCCCATTTTTAAATTGAGTTGTTTGTCTTTCGGTTTTTGAGTTGTAGGATCTCTTTTTGGATATTAAACCCTTATCTGATATGTGCTTTCCAAATATTGTGTCCCATTGCATAGGCTGCCGTTTTACTTTTCTGACAAAGTCCTTTCATGTACAAAAGTGTTTAATTTTGAGGCAGTCGCATTTATCTCTTCTTCCATTGCTTGCACTTTGGGTGTAAGGTCTAGGAAACCACCCCCTAACATAATATCTTTAGGTATTTCCCTACGTTTTCTTCTAAAAGTTTTAGGGTATTATCACTAATGTTTGGGTCTTTGATACATTTTGAGTTAATTTTTGTATAAGGTGTGAGGTAGGACTCCTCTTTCATTCTTTTGGAGATGGATATCCAGATCTCCAAACACCATGCATTGAAGAGGCTGCTCTGTCCCAGTTGCTTTAGCTTGACTGCCTTATCAAAGATCAATTGTCTGTAGATGAGGGGGTCTATTTCTGAACACTCAATTCAACTCCATTGGTTCAGTACATCTATCTTTATGCCACTACCATGCTGTTTTGGCCACTGTAGCTTTGTAGTGTGCTTTAAAGTCAGGTAGTGTGAGACCTCCCACTTCATTCCTCTTTCTCAAGATATTTTTGGCTATTTGGGGCATCCTGCCTTTACAAATAAATTTGGTTATTGGTTTTGCTATTTCTGCAATTAAATTGTTGGGATTTTAATTGGTATTGCATTGAATGTATAAATCAGTTTAGGTAGAATTGACATCTTAACTATATTTAGTCTTCCAATCCATGAACATGGTATGTTCTTCCATTATTTTAGGTCCTGTTTGATTTCTTTTAGCAGTTTCTTATAGTTTTCTGTGTATCAGTGTTTTGTGGCCTTGGTTAAGTTGATTCCTAAATACTTGATTCTTTTGGTTGCTATTGTAAATGGAATTTTCTTCTCAATTTCCTCCTGTTGCTGCTTATTACTTGTGTATAGAAACACTACTGATTTTTCATGTTGATCTTGTACCCTGCCACTTTGCTGTATTCATTTATTAGCTCCAGTAGCTTTTTTGGATTTTTTACGTATAGGAACATGTCATCTGCAAACAGTGAAAGTTTTATTACTTTCTCTCCAATTTGGATGACTTTTATTTATTTTTCTTGCCTAATTGCTCAAGCTAGAACTTCCAGCACAATGTTGAATAACAATAACAGTGGGCATCCCTGTCTTGTTCCTGATCTTAGAGGGAAAGCTTTCAGTCTTTCCCCATTGAGTATGAGGTCCACTGTGGGTTTTTCATATATTGCCTTTATCATATTGAGAAAGTTCCCTTCTATTCCTATCCTTTTCAGTGTTTTCATCAAGAAAGGATGTTGAATTTTGTCAGATGCCTTTTCTGCATCAATTGAGATCATCATATGGTTCTTCTGCATTGATTTATTGATATGGTGTATTACATTAATTGATTGTCTTGTGTTGAACCAGTCTTGCATACTTTGAATGAATCCCACTTGATCATCGTGTATAATTCTTTTAATGTGCTTCTGGATTCAATTTGTGAGTATTTCTTTTATGAGGATTTTTACATCTATATTTATTAAAGAGATTGGTCTATAATTTTCTTTTTTTTTTGTAGTCTGACTTTGGAATAGGGTGATGTTGGATTCATAGAATGAGTTAGGTAGCTTTTTCTCTTCTTCATTTTTTGAAGAATTTGAGCAGGATTAGTACTAATTCTTTCTTGAATGCTTGGTAGAATTCACATGTGAGGCCATTTGGTCCTGTGCTTTTCTTTTTTAGGAGCTTTTTGATGCTGACTCAGTTTATTTACTTGTGATTGGTTTGTTGAGGTCGTCTGTTTCTTCTTTGGTCAGTGTTGGTGTTTCATACTTTTCTGGGAAGTTGTCCATTTCATCTAAGTTGTCTAGTTTATTAGCATGCAGTTGCTTTTAGTATCCTCTCATCTGTGGTGTCAGTAGTTATGTCCCATTTCCCATTTCTGATTCTAATTATTTACACTGGCTCCTTTTTTTCTTTTCTTTTTCTTTCTCTTTTTAAAATTTTGTTACCATATCTAATGGCCCATTGATTTTATTGATTTCCTCAAAGAATCTACTTCTGATTTTGTTGATTCTTTGTTGTTTTCCTGTTCTCAATTTCATTTATTTCTGCTCTATTCTTTGTTATTTCTTCTGTTCTGTTTGCTTTGGGGTCTGTAGTTCCTCCTTGTGAACAGTTAATTCCTCAATTTTTTCTCCTCTCTTTTAATATAGGCTTTTAGGGCAATAGATTTCCCTCTCAGCACTGCCTTTGCTGCATCCCCTAAGTTTTGATACTTAATGCAGTTGCCTTGAGATATTTACGAATTTCTCTTCTAATTTCTTCCTTTACTCATTGGTTGTTTAAGAGTGTGTTGTTTAGTGTTCGTATATTTGTGAATTTTCTGACCTTCTTCCTGATACTTATTTCCAACTTTATTCCATTATTATCGAAGAAAGTGTTTTGTATGATATCAATATTTTTAAATTTGTTGAGAGTTGCTTTGTGACCCAGCATGTGGTCTACACTAGAGAATGATCCATGAGCACTTGAGAAAAATGTGTATCCTGCTGTTGTGCGGTCTAGTGTTCTATAAATGTCTGTCAAGTCTAGTTCATTTATCATAAAATTATTGATCTCTGTCTAGATGTTCTGTCCATTGATGAGCATGGTGTTTTGAAGTCTCCAACTATTATGGTAGAGGTATCTACTTCTCCCTTCAGTGTTGTCAATGTTTGCTTCATGTATTTTTGGGCACTCTGTCTCGGTGCATAAATATTTATGATTGGTATGTCTTCTTGATGAATTATTGTTCTTTGTCTCTTTGAATTATTTTACATTTGAAGTCTGATTTGTCTGACATTAATATAGCTTCCCCCACTCTTTTCTAGAGTCTAGATGGGTCCTGTTTTTTAAATCAGTTCTGCCAGTCTATGTCTTTTTATTGGGGAATTTAGTCCACTAACATTTAGTCTTATTACTATAAAAGAAGTACTTTCTTCTACCATTTTGTCTTTCGGATTTATATGTCATGTCTTATTTTTTTCTCTCTCTCTTTTTACCGTTCCTGGTAGTCTTCATTTCTACACTCTTCTCCAGACTTCTCTCTCCTGTCTTTTCCTCTCAGCCTATAATACTCCTTAATTATTATTATAGCTCATATCTCTTATTCACAAGGTCTCCTATTCACACTTGCCTGAAAATATTTTAATCTCTCCCTCATTTTTGAAGGACAGTTTTGCTGATGTAGAATTCTTGGTTGGCAGGTTTTCTATTTCAGTAACTTAAATACGTCATACCACTGCTCTCTAGCCTTCATGGTTTCTGTGGAGAAATCCATACATAGTCTTATTGAGCTTCCCTTGTATGTGATGGATCACTTTTCTCTTGCTGCTTTCAGAATTCTCTCTTTGTCTTTGACATTGGACAGTCTGATCATTGTCTTGGAGTAGGTGTGTTGGGATCTATTCTGTTTTGGGTACATAATGCTTCTTGGATCTGTAATTTTATGTCTTTCATAAGAGTTAGGAAATTTTCATCGATTATTTCCTCTATTATTCTTTTTGCCCCTTTTCCATTCTCTTTTCCTTTTGGGACACCCATAACATGTATATTCCTGCACTTCGTGTTGTCATTCAGTTCCCCAAGACCCTGCTCACATTTTTCCATTGTTTTCCCAATCTGTTCTTTGTGTGTATGATTTCAGATGTCCTGTCTTCTAGTTCACTGATCATTTCTTTTGCCTCTTCAAATCTACTGTTGTATGTCTCCATTGTATTTTTCATCTCTTCTGTTGTGCCTTTCATTCCAATAAGTTCTGTCATTTGTTTTTTCAAGCTCACAAATTCTTTATTGTCATCGAGTATCCTCTTTATATCCTTCGTCTCTTCAGCTCATTGATTTGAATTAGAAGATTTGTTTGAACATCTTTAAATAGTTGTTTCAATTCTTGTATCTCATTTGAAGTATTAGTTTGTTCCATTGGCTGGTCCATATTTTCGTGTTTCCTAGTATGGCTCATTATTTTTAGCTGTCTAAGCGTTTTATTTTCTTGATGAATTTTTCCTGGAGCTTGTTTTTGTTCTGTGACCTGGGGTTTTCTTGTTGGTTGGCTTTGTTCTCTGTCTTTTCTTTGGCATTCAGTTCAACTTATTCTAGACCTCTAACATAGCTTCTGTTTAGTTTGTCAGAATTTTTTTACTTCCTGTTTTTCTTCTCTTGCCCTGCCTCTATGTTAACCTTTTTGTGAGAGGGTCTCCCCAGATATGACCAACCCCAGCCAGACTTTCCCAGTCCAGAAAGGCCCAGGTCTCAGGAGGAGAGTGTAATCTGTTTGAAGTTTCCCTGAGGATGAGACCCTGCAGGTTGTCAGAGCCTCCTGTGAGGCCTCTAGACTCTGTGCTTTTCCTATCCTGGCCAGCAGGTGGTGCTTGCAAGCTTGTAGCTCTGCACCAGTGTGAAGAGTTGCAGTGCCTTTAATTCTCAGCAGCCCCTTTCCTTGCCAGGGGCATGGCTGACTCAAGTTGTTTCTGTTATCCAGTCCCTGGGGTCTGAGTCTCTGAATAAAGGCCACCACTTGAGCTGGGCCCCACCCCCCTTGTCTTGGGGAAGTTATGTCCTTTAGGGACTTATCTCCCCCACTAGGCTTACTGCTTTTTCTTTCAGACCTAACTTAGCTCCTGCCTGGATCCAGCTGCCAATTACACATGTATGAGGTTTTCTGTAGTGACCTGCTAAGAAGAGTTAACAAAAAAAGAAAGAAAGAAAGAAAGAAATCTGTTTTCAAGGCTTTTCCACAGTCCCCACGTTTTTTCAGTCCTATTTAAAAATATGCCCTTTAGGGAATTGTCTCTTTCACCTGATTACTCTCAGACAACTTTAATTCTGCCCTTGCCTGGGGGCAGTGCTGAAGTAGGAGCTCTGATTGGCCATTGAAAAGTAAGAAGATACAGAGTCCGAGAGCAAGAAAAGAAAAGAAAAAAAAAAAGAAAAGGAAAACCCTTTTCAGAGCTGGGACCAGCTCCCTGGGTTTGCAAATGAGAGCCCTGGTTGGTACCCACTTCTATGCGTCCTTTTTTCTTGGAGCCCAGCCCTTTTCTAGTATTCTGAACAACTCCTCTCTGCCTGACCCATTCCTCTTGGTTCCTTTTGTTCCTGCTTTTGGCTTACCTGTGCTTGGAGCTTTTATTCAGCAGTCTGAATTTGTTAAATAATTCTTCAGTTGGGGCTGCGTTGAGCCCCCCTTCTTGATGCCAGCACAGATTGTTTCTTTTTCCCTTTGGGAACCAGCTCCAAGACAGTTTGCTGTGCTTGTGGGAGAGGGGCACCATCCCCCTGGCTTGGGAAACTTACAGTTTTTCACTGTGATCTCAGCCATTTCACCCATTCCAGACTGGTGTATGATGCATGTCTGGTCACAGAAGTCTCCCAGACTGTTGTTCCAGACAGTTCCTGACTATTTACCAGCTGCCCTAGAGGAGTAACTAAATTCCATACCTCACCACTCCACTATCTTGCCCCTTCCTCTTTTCCTCATTTTTGAAGAAATTCTCACTGGATATAAAATTCTTGGTTGACTATTGTTTTCTTTCAGTACTTAAAGTATTTCAACCCACTGCCTTCTTGCCTTCATGGTTTCTGATGGGGAATCAGAACTTAATCTAATTGGGATGCCCTTGTACGTAACACATTGCTTTTCTCTTTCAGCGTTCACATCTTTTTCCTTGTCCTTTGCATTTGTCTGTTGATCGTTATATGACTAGGCATATTTTTTTTTATCCTGTTTGGTGCTGCCTGGGCTTCTTGGATGTGCATATTCACATCTTTTGATTAGTTCGGGAGGTTTTCTGTCATCATTTCTTTGAATATTCCTTCTGCCCCTTTCTCTCTTTCTGGGACTCTGATAATGTGTGTGTTAGTATGCTTGATGGTGTCCCAGATGTCTCTGAGGCTATTTTCACCCTTTATAATTCTTTTTTCTGTCTCTCAGTCTTACTCATTTCAGGTGTCTTTAAGTTCACTGATTCTTTCTTCTGCCAGCTCCAATATGCTGTTGAAACCCTCATGGGCATTTTTCATTTCAGTTATTGTGCTCTTCAATTCCAGTAGTTCTGTTTGGTTCCTTTTAAAAATTTCTGTCTCTTTATTGGGATTCTCATATGTTTGTTCATTCATTGTTTTGCTGACATCCTTTAGTTCTTTTTCTGTATTTTCTTTCAGCTTATTCAGCCTGTTAACTGTTTTCTTGATACCCTTTAGTTCTTTCTCTGTATTTTCCTTCATCAACTTGAGCATATTGAAGATTATTTTTTAAAA
Source organism: Choloepus didactylus (assembly GCF_015220235.1). Classification (NCBI taxonomy): domain Eukaryota; kingdom Metazoa; phylum Chordata; class Mammalia; order Pilosa; family Megalonychidae; genus Choloepus; species Choloepus didactylus. Next base: position 5,148,945 of record NC_051311.1, on the reverse strand, counting down.
GTCTTTGTCTGGTATGTTCATAGTCTGGTCTTCTTTGTTGATATTTTCTGCATTTTTATCATCTTCCTTTGGATACACCATTGTTTCCTGTTTCTTTGTCTTGTAATCTTTGTTGCACAGTGTACATTTTAATATTTTAAAATGTTAACTTTGGCATTTATTCTCTGAAAAACCTATTTCTTGAGTTTATAACCAGTTGATGATATGATGGAGATTCTCATGAGTATCAGGAGCTAATAAAACCAAGCAAACCTAAGCAAAAAACACATTTCACCATCTTAGCAAATTGGCTGTGCAGTGGCTGGTGCTCTCCGTCAGACTTCAGCTCTCCTATCAGGAAGGTCAGCCCAAGGTGAATGGAATGCCAAGCGTAGGGTCCTCCCTGTGTTTTCTGGGCCTGTGTCTTGTCCTGGAGTGTGCTTGCTGGTGGCCTTAGGAGTTCCCCTCTTGGCAGGAGTTTGGATCTCCTCCTATTTCCCAGGAGACAGACCTCACCCGTTTCTCCACTGCAAGACTTAGAGCAGGGCAGCCTTTGCCCCAGACCATCTGTGTTGATTGTTTCTTAACTCTGCTTTCCTTGTCTCCAGCCGCTTTTGCTTGGAAAGCAAATTCTGGGAGAGGGTACGCTGGAGAGGAGTTTCCCAAGTCACTGCTTCTCAGGGGGAACAAGGCTGGGACCCACCAAGGGAGCACTGGCCGGCTCCAAACTCCCGTGAGGATGGGCTGTGGGAGGAGCCAGGAGGGGCACCAGGAGCTTCTTCCAAGGCTCCTGAAGCTGCGGTCTCTTGACTTGGCACCCGCCCACCAAATGTAGTCCTTTGCCTGTCCTCCACAGCTCCGAGGAAGCTCTGCACTTTTGTCCGGGGTGGGTTGGAATGGCGGCCCTCGGAGCTGGGCCTCCAGGATTCATGGCTCGGCCTGCCCCCCACCCACCTCAGTTCCCGGATCTTGGGGACGTGGATTTTTACTCGCACCAGCGAGGGGCCAGACCCCCTGCTGTGTGCCGCGAGGGTGGGGGATGGGTGAGGGTCACTGCCGTGTGGAGAGCAGTTTACTAGTCTTTACCGTAATTCACCAGCCTCTCCCTCCCGCTCCTCTCTGGATGCTGCCCAGGGTTCTGCTGGACCCCGGAGTTTCCAGATAGCTGATTCCATGCTTCCTGCCTGTGTAATAGCTGCTGTGGTGGAGGGGCTGAGCCCTGGGGCTTCATCTCTGCTGCTCCCAACAGTTCTGCACCTCTCTGTTTCCGTTTAAAATTTTAGTTATTCGTGTCATCAGGAAGCATTCTTGCAACTTCTTTTACGGTCCTATCAGATGGTTAGGGATGTCCCGTCTGGGGAGCTCGTTGGTAGGCTGACTGCCGTGACGCCGGCCCGCTGCGTGTGAGGGCTGGGCTCCTGCGAGGTCTAGCTCTGACCCAGCCGGCGGGCCCTGGCGTCAGAGCCCCGTCCCTCCGGGTGGCCCTGCCCTGATAGAGATCTCAGCTGCCCGCCGAGCCTGTGTGTATTCTGAAAAAAGCATCCTCTTCCCTCTTGCCCCGACTTTGAAACCAGATCCCAAACACAGCCGTCCCGTTTCCTCTCGTAATCAGATCTTCACTTTCCGTGCTTCCCGAGTAGAGCTGGTGTTTCTGTCCTGAATTAATTTTCGGCGACCCTGTTTGCTCGCACGGGACTGCGTTTGCACGGTGCTTACAGCCACCTCGGAAAGACACGGGGCAGGAAGCTTTTGGGGTGTTTAAAGGAAGGTGCATCCATTTCCAGATTATACCAGTTTGCCTCCCCCCAGGAAGCCAATGCCTCTAGGTTTTCTTTTTCTGATAGTTTTTACTGGTCGTTTCTATTTTTACTATGTGAGTGGCCAGAAATTCAGCACTTGAGGTCTGAGTGACATCTAAAATTTTCTAAGAACCCTTGTTCCAGGATAGGGTTTTGGGCCCTGCCTGGGACAGTGGAGCAGCTTTGTGTCTGCGGAGGGGCTGGCGGAGGAAAAGAGGAAGCGGGTGTTTATAGGGTCCAGCCTTCAAGAAATAGGGTCAGTAATGAGCACCTGGCTCTTCCCAAGGAACCCTCTTGCTGCTCTGCTGTCTTCTCTCCCCAGCCATGCATCCTGCGGCCTGTTTTGCTGTTCTCATCTTCTTTTCAGGTGCCACGGTTGTTTTCTGCCTTTGCCATGATGCAGTGATTTCCTGGGTTTGAGTGTATATTTTCAATTTGAAGGGTTACGTTTGTATAGGCACGCTATTCAAGAGCTCAAAAATACTAGCATGTATTTTTCAACGAGAATGCATTTTCAAACTATCTTAGATTTTGTGCAATATTTAGATCTTGACTAAGAGTTTGAGAGGGAAATTCTTTTTCTTTTTTTCTGGCAGGTTGATCTTCTATTTCTTTTCCCTTTTAATGTATGCATATTAAAGAGCCTTTTAGCTATGAACGTTTATTTCCTGATGCTGTTAATTGAGGAATATGCACGTGCACTGTCTCTAAGTGTTTGAATAATGTGGAGAGCCAGGCTGCTTTCTTCCTGGTCTCCTGTTGCAGATGCTGCTGAGGCTGGGATGCAGCAGACAGGGAGGAAAATGCAGCGTTAGAACTTATGCTTTCTGATGCTGACTTCAGTGTTTGCTTTAAAGAATGTTTATTCTCTGCATTGTGTTACTAATAAAAGGAGTTCTGTTCAGAACTGCAGAATTGTTTTCTTCATGGTTAAGTCCACTTTGTCTTGCAAACTGAAAAAGGTGAAAAATAGTTCTCTAAAACTAAGATATGTCATCTATGTGCTCATTTTGAACAAGAGCCTCTTTTAACCCGTGTGTTGCTTTATTATGTTTTGTGCCGTTTGCTGACTACAAACCCAGGCTTCCATCTTACTTGTAAGATGCAAAGACTTCCGTTTTATTCCATATCTATATATTTTATTTCAAGGTGTTAAGCTGTCTGTAGTGCAGTAGCTTTGGTAACCTTGCTGTTTCGTATGATCTGTGAAGAGCCTAGCTTTGAAGCTGAACTCACATCACTTTGTGCTCAGGACCTCTTGGAAAGCCACGTCACCCCTGCAGCCTCAGTTTCCCTGTCTGTAAATGTGGATGACTGTAGCACCTACCACGTGAAAGGGTCCGTGGGATGACACATGCAAAGTCACTCTTAGCTGTTGCTGTGCACGTTGACGGGGCAACAGGTAAACCATGTGCAACCAGCAGGCTGGGCAGCAGGGGTTCTTGGCCAGAGAGATTCCGGAAAGGCTGGGAAGGGAGACTGAGGCTGAGGCTAAGACGAGCAAGACTTGGGCTCCGCTGCATTTGGTGGTGGTGCTTCCGGTTGGGCTGTTCTCTTCTCCATGTTGCTGTGAGCAAGGAAATTGAGACACAGTTTATTTCCTCCAAAGTGACTCTTCACTTGAGCAGAACAAATAGGGAGAGATTGAGGACGTGGATTCTGGGCTGGGGTGCCACACATCTGCATCTCTTCTCCCTGCGGACAGGAGCCAGTGACTGCCGTGGGGTCCTGAGGTCACGGACTGAGTTTGCAGTGGGGCTGGCGCTGGAACCAGTCACGTGTTACCTGACCCTGGTGGGCAGGTCGGTTTAAATGTGGAGGAAACAGTGTGTTCTCCTTATTTCTCTTGGGCTTGTCTAGTTTCTCCTTTATGTGGGATGTGTGCACAGTGGATGCCTCTGTCCCTGTAGCCTGAGATGTGCGGGGCGGCCGGGGGTGGAGTGTGGCTTTGGCAAATGTCAGTGGGCAGTTGCTCGCTGGGGACAGCGGCATTCAGGGGACAGGTGGATTTTAACTATTACACTGGGGTCATTGCCCTGTGAGATCAGCTCATTGCTGGGAGCTTGGTGTGGGGTAGGGGGTAGCAGGCAGGTCGGCCTGAGAGAAAACCCGGGGCGGACTGCAGGGTGCAGCCTCCTGGCTGCTTGGAAGCTGGCAGTGCTCCCCGCCATTGTGCAGTTCCTTCACGGGTGGATGCAGCCACTCCTTCCTTCCTTCCTTCAGTTATGGTAGGACTTGATTCATTCATTTAATTAATAGTGACTGAGCATCTGCTCTGAGCCAAGCACTGTCCTAAGTCCCGGGGAAACATCAGCAGAGAACAGAGCAGGCAGAAATCCCTGCCCTCATGGGGCTTCCATTTTAGTGGGAAGAACCCAGCAGGACTGAAATTGATGGGCCATACGATATATTGGAAAATGATGGAAAAGAAAAATCCAGCAGGGAAGGGGGAGAGGGTCAGGGGGCTGGGTGAGGGGTGGGGCAGCTTTTGATTTAGAGCATTGGTCAGGGAAGTCCAGGCCTCCCATGTGAGCAAAACTTGGCAGAGGGAGCGGGTGAGCCCTGTGCTCCCCCCGAGTGAGGGGGCTGCCAGGACAGGGACGGCCCGCACGGGGAGCAGACCTGGAGCGTGTAGGAAAGGTGGCAAGTCAGGAAGCCCGTGGGGTGATGCGGAGGAGAGCTGGAGAAAGGAGGGCAGTTGGCTAGTGGGGTGGCGGGCTGGCAGGAGGTGAGGGGCATGAGGGGGTGGCTGGGGGTGGCCTGCAGCTTAGGCTTCCAACAGGACCACTCGGGCTGCTATCAAATCCCAGTGGGCCAGAAAAAGGCTTTCTGTGTGTGTGCATGCGTGTGCACATGTGTGAGAGCACGTGTGCATGTGTGAGCATATGTGTGCGTGCGTGAATGTGTGTGCATGAGTGCATGTGTGAGTACGCATGCTGCGTGTGCATGGGATGGGTATGTAAGTGTATGCATGTGTATGTGTGAGTGTGCATGTGTGTGAGTGTGTGTGACTGCACGTGTGTGTGCTTACGTTTGTGAGTGTGTGCCTGTGTGTGTGCGTGCACGAGTGCCTCTGTGTGTGCACCAAAGGGACAGGCACGTGCTTGGTGTCCCGACCTCACCTTTGGTGTAAATGAGAGTGTGTTTTGCCATAAAATGAACTCAGTTACCCTGAATGTGTTTCTCTCCAGGAGTTTGCTGGGATTTGGGGGTCTGAGAAAGGGGGGTTCAGTCATCGGTGACTGAGCCGTGGCTTTTGATGTAATCGGGGCGGGTTACATTCATCTGTCATTTTATGTGTGAAAATATGTCTTCTATTTCTTGAGTGTCATTGAGCCTGGGTTACTTTAGAGGAAACTTGGGAGAATCCTGTGGACTGATCGAGTCCTGCTCATGTCCCTCAAGGCGGCCTCGGCTCCTTTCCTTGCCCTGCTTCTGCCATCCCCCGTCCTGTCTGGCTGACCCTCTGTTTCCGAGCAGTGGCCGTTTGCTCCCCAGCCTGTCCGAGGAGGCATTCCCATCCCTCTCTGAGGGAAAGCCCACCTTGGGGTGGCTGGTTGTGACAAGGGGGCTGTATTAGTTAGGGTTCTCCTTGGAAACAGAATCAATGAGAGATGTCTCTTATTATCAAATTGTAAAAGTGACTCACACAACTGCGGGAGCGCACGAGTCCAAATTCTGCAGAGCCATCAACAAGCTGTCAACTCCAAGGAAGACGTCCGACGAACTCCTCGGGAAATGAACCGACAACTTTGACGAACTCCTCAGGAAACGAACTGGCAACTTCGACGAGCTCCCCAGGAAATGCTTCACTGAGCAGCTGAAGAAGAAGTGAAGGTTCTCTAACCGTCCGGCTCATAAGCCTCCAACTGATCACCCGGACCCAATCCAGCCAATTGCATTCTCTCACTGTGGAAGCATGCCCCTTGATGAATCATCAGTCAGCTGCAGTCAATTGACTGATGATCCAACAAACCGGCCCGTTGGTTTATTAACCAGCCTCAGATATCCTCACAGCAATCGTCAGGCCAGTGCCCGCTTGACCAGACAGCTGGGTCACCTAGCCAAGTTGACACATGAACCCAACCATCACAGGGGCCTTGTTCTGCAGCAGCCCTGGGAGGGAGGGCACAGTTCCATTTCCTATTAATTTTATTATCCCATTAAGGCACCTAGGAAAACATTTGAAGAAAGTTTTCCTTCTGTGGGTTAATAGTGCCGTAGGTGGCTTGCCAGTTTGTCGGCCCGTTGTGCCTCTGTGCAGAAATTGTGCCAACAGTTGTTACCACAGGGGTTAATCGAGAGCCCGTGGCGACTCTGCCTTTTGAACTTTTCGAATGTGGAAATTGATTTACAGGGATACTTGTTCTGAAGTTTTCACATCTCATTTTTATGTTTGCCAAACCTCCCCAGAAGTTCCCTTTCCTGGCAGTGTAAATATTTGGACTCAGGGTGCAAGTTCCTCAGTAACCTGAGCTAACGTTTCCCCCGCATTGTAGCTTTGCAGCTCTGTGGACGGAACATAGCCGCACAGTCCATCGATTCCGTTCTAATTGGTTCTAAAATATTAGTAGGAAGGCAAAGTTATTTTACACCAAAGTGACTTTTTTTGGGAAGTGGTAAATTAAATTTTATGGTAGCAGCTGTTCTGAGCAGAATTTGTTGGAAAGTTGAGGAGTGAAAACCTCCAATATTCTGCTGTGAATCCCTTAGTTTAAAAAAGATGCAAGCTGCATAAGCTGGGGTATTTAAATATAGAAAAAGATTTCTGTAAATTGATGTTTTAAAACCTAGGCTCTGTTATTTTACTTTTCATTGTGAATCTTTCAAAACAATCATTGTTCTGATTTTGCAATGGGAGTCTTAGTTTAGAACTCAATTAGAACTCAGTCCTAAAAAAGCAACCTGGGTTATTCAGGAGGTTCCCTAATGGTGAGCACACTGGGCACAGACTTTGAGGGGACAGGACTTTGCATGTGCTCTCCTTTTGGGGTGTCCCCCCGCCCTGTCACAGGACCTTGCCTGGTTGATGCCTTGTCATCCTGTAGCCCCCACTCAGTCTTTCTCAGGAATGCCTCCCTGACTTGGAAGGTTTAAACTCTGACAGCCTATATAGTTCTTCTTAGCACTTAGCTTGGTTATAATTTTATGTCTATTTGAGTAATTCTTTCGGCCAAGAGCTGCCTGAAGGCAGGGGGAATATTTTATTATTATGGTCTATTATTGCATCGTTACTGCCTGGAAGCAGTGCCTGGCATGTTGGTCAGTAGCTGTCCGGGGAAGGAGTCCAGGAAAGAATCGTGTGCGGTGGCCAGCGGAAGGCCAGTGCAGAGCTGTAGGCCTGCAGCTGCAAATCCAGACACCTTCAGGGCCAGGCATCCCATGCAAAGGAGCGAAGCAACCTGAGATGTGCTGGGCAACCAGGTAGGGTGTCCCAGGTGACCAAGGTAGGGTGTCCCAGGTGACCAGGTAGGGTGTCCTAGGTGAATGGGTAGGATGTGCTGGGTGCCAGGAGCTCTGGGCAGGAGCCTGCTTAGCAGATGCTTTCACTCCTTCGAGGAGGCTCATTCTCCTCACTTCAGGGGTGCAGGCTTGGACGGGGTGAACCTGGAGGCCCTGGGCTGATGGGGTGGAGTGGGAGATGGGGGTCTTGAGCAGTAGAGGAGCTGGGAGGTTGGCTGCTGAGGACAGGGCACCAGGGGGGCTTTGAGCAGAGGAGAGATCAGGAAGGACATTGTGGCTACTGTGGTCTGGAAGTCTCCAGAAGGACAGAGACCTCCAGGCCAAGCGGCTGAAGTCCCAGCCCCTCCGTCCCTGAGCTCTGCGGAACCGGGTGCTGGGAGGGCACAGAGGGACCCACGAGCTTCAGGTCCAGCACTGTTCTTGCAAACAAAGTTGGATAGGTGTCAGCAAAATAGACATGTTTCTGCAAATCTAAGTCTTTCTAGAATCGACAGAAACGGTGAGTGGAAGCAGAAGCCACGAGGGAAAGGCAGACTGCAGGGAGCACGGGGTGGCGTGGGACGTGAGAAAGCAAGCCAGGGACTGCACAGAGGCTCCTCTTTGTGGGAATTTTTCAAAAAGAGAAGAGAAGCAGGACAGAGGAAAGCCCTGAAAGGGACTGCCACTGCCACGAGGATGCCTGTGCCGCCACGGGACCCGGGCAGGGAGCCAGCTGGAGGGCAGGGGACGGGCCGCGGGGCTGGGAGAGGGCGAGGCGGGGTGCAGTCTTCTCCAAGGCGGTTCCACTTCCACTGTCACCCCAGATTTTGTTAGCAGGTGCTGAAAAAAGATTCTTGGAAAGATTGAGGCTTCCTTGCCTTTTCTTTCCGACCTGAAGACCCGGTAGGAGCCTTAGGTGCTTTTTCCGGAAACCTTGCATGCAAGAGGTGTGCAGATTGCCCCGGGAAGGACCCTGGGGGCCGTGAACACACAGGAGCTGGGGGGCTTCTCTGGGCGCACCCTGCTCTGAGCCCATGGGGTGCTGCCTCACAGCCTTGGGGCTTTCAATCAAACAGCTGACACGGCTCTGCAAATAGTGGATAAGTCATAAAATGGCTTAGAATATCATGTGACTGCTGTCGAAATTCAGTGATACCTCTGGAATCTGGGAATAGCCTAAATTTGTGAGTCCTCTTCTATTAAAAAAAATGTTTCAACTTTGCCAGGCTGCTGCTGTTTTCCTCTGTGTGAATTCCACTCGGGTCTTTGCAGAGTGTCTCATAGTAAGTCAACACATCTATTTCAGATGTTTGTTCCTAAGCAACGGTTGCCAGGCGCCCGTGCTGCTAAGATGAGGGTGCCAAGGTAACGGCCCAGATGCAGCCCCACTTCGCCCACTCTGGATGCTGCTGGCGCAGGGTGGGTGCGTGAGCCAGGACCCTCCCCTTGGCCTCGCCCCGAGCCTGGCCGTACTGGTGGACCCGGCCCACCCCGATGGCACCGGGCAGGACGGATGCTGAGCGTCCCTGCCCCCAGTCCACGCCCGGTGGCCCTGGCTGACCCATGGAGCATGATGCACCCACGTCCGTGCTTGGCCAGCAGCACCCTGCCACTCTGCTTTGGGTGATCTGATTGAGAAGGCTCCGAGGCGTTTCCCCGGTTCTTGGTGCCTGGCTAAGAGCAAGACCCCTGGCATTTGTGCCCCTTTCCCTTCCTGCTCCGGCCGGTGGGCACGTGGGCCTCGCTGTGGACAGCCCCCAGGTGGGCAAGTTACACCCACTGTCGGCTTCTGTTTCCTCATCCTCAACGAGGGGAAGGGACAGCAGCACCCGCCTGCCTCATTTCACAGGGTGGTCGTGAGAATTAAGTGATGAACATGTAAAAGCCTTTTGAAGACGTGTCTGTGCATTCATGTGTGCAACGAATATTTACTGAGCAGCTCCTCTGTGCCAGGCCCCGTCTTGTTCCGGAATGGCAGAGCCGGTGCCTCCAGCCGCTCCGCACTGCGCTGCCGCAGGACAGCTGTGATTATTTAATCAGCCTCCCAGGGATGGACATGGAAGCTGTTCACAAGTGTTTTAGCTTTCCTGGGCTGCTCAGGCGAATCCCATGCAATGGGTTGGCTTAAACAATGGGAATTTATTGTAGGAATTGGCTCACGTGTCTGGGCAAGTCCAAACGGTGTAGTGCAGGCTGCAAGTTGGGAACTGTGATGAAGGTTTTCGGTGAACTCCCCAGGAGGAGCTGGCTGGCTGAGGGAAATTCTCCCTTCTCGTCCAGGTTCCCTTGACATGCCGCGTCTTGCTTCCTGTGGCTTTCTCTCTCTGTCTGAATTTCATTTTCTTATTAAGGACACTAATAATAGGGTTAAGACCCATCCTGGTTGAGCTGGGCCACGCCTTAACTGAAGTAGCCTCATCAAAAGGTCCTGCTTACAATGGGTTCACACCCACAGGGATGGGGGAAGTTTAAGAACATGCTTTTCTGGGTGGTCATAGCTCCACACCACGATAACAAGTAAACGAGGCAGTTGGAACGTCTGTCTCCAGATGTCTTACATAAGGGAGAGGGCCTCCCTGAGAGTAGTGGAAGAGATGTGGACAAAAGGCTTGTGTATTTAATATTTTGTTGGCTGTTGCAAACTCTTCCCTAAAATAGCAGCCTGCCTTTCCACGGACAGTGTGTGGAAATTTAAATTTAAAATTTTACCAATCTGTTGGATGAAAAGTAGTACGTAATGGGTGTGTGATTTTCAATTCCTTCATCTATTAATGAGCATCTTTTAATGTTTGTTGGCCATTTTTGCTTCTTCTCTGATGAGTCTTTCTATCTACCCATTTATTTACTGGGAAATATATCTTTTTCTTATTGATTTGAAGGTGCTTTTTATATATCTAAGACATGCTTACATAGTTTTCCATTTTATTCCACATATTTTTTCACTTGGCTTTGCTTTCTTTTCCATTTTACTTCACATGCTTTCACACTTGATTCTATGTCCCTTTTCTCTTGATTTCACATACAGTTTCATTGAGACGCAGGTCTGGGGGTAGCTTCTGTTTTACGGAGGCAGTGGGAGGCCTGTGATGTTGGAGAGCTGATTACAGGCCGTACGGCTGGTTAGTGCGAGGGCTTGGGCTGGAACGAGACTCCTAGTCCAATCTGCTTTTATCTGAGTGGAGAGGGCTATTTGGGGGGCCCGGCAGGCCGGGGAGGCCAGGGTACCCCAGGGAGGTGGTTTGGAGGGCGGAAGCAGAGGGGCACCGGGACACAGAGGGGATGGGGCTGGTGCAGGGTCCTCGGAGGGCCAGCCCCACACGAGCATGGCGCCGGGGGCAGTGATGGAGGGCGGGGATGTTGCTGGGTGCTTCTGTGCTTTAGTGTCACACACCCTCGCTCGGAGTCGCCGCTGCGAGGACACGGTGGTGGATGCTGCTTTCAGACCTGGGGGTATTTGCAGCATGCATAGTCAGTAAAATTCTCTCAGGAGTCTAAGGAATGTAGAGAAGGGCTTGCCGCGGTTTCCCTTAGAGGTTCACTTTGGTTTTAGTCCTCAGTCCTTCTGTAGCAGGTGTCTGTCCACCCCAGGCTCCATTTCACAGGCCACTGCTGGGTCCTGCACACCATGCTTCTCTGGAAGGCTCCACTGTGCCCCGTACCCAGATTGTCCCACCGCGGCTGACAGGGGGCAGCAGCACGGCCCCGGGTGGGTTGGGCTGGGTTCCCTCAGCAGCAGGAGCAGCACCCCCGGGTGAGTCTTGCTGGGTCTCCTCGGCTGCAGGGGCAGCACCCCCGGGTGGGTTGGGCTGGGTCCCCTCGGCTGCAGGGGCGGCACCCCCAGGTGGGTTGGGCTGGGTCCCCTCGGCTGCAGGAGCGGCACCCCCGGGTGGGTCGGGCTGGGTCCCCTCGGCTGCAGGAGCGGCACCTCTGGGTGGGTCGGGCTGGGTCCCCTCGGCTGCAGGAGGCCGGCACCCCCAGGTGGGTCGGGCTGGGTCCCCTTGGCTGCAGGAGCGGCACCCCCGGGTGAGTCGTGCCAGGTCTCCTCGGCTGCAGGAGCAGCACTCCCGGGTGAGTCTTGCTGGGTCTCCTCGGCTGCAGGAGTGGCACCCCCGGGTGGGTCGGGCTGGGTCCCCTCGGCTGCAGGAGCGGCACCTCTGGGTGGGTTGGGCTGGGTCCCCTCGGCTGCAGGAGGCCGGCACCCCCAGGTGGGTCGGGCTGGGTCCCCTCGGCTGCAGGAGCGGCACCCCCGGGTGAGTCGTGCCAGGTCTCCTCGGCTGCAGGAGCAGCACTCCCGGGTGAGTCTTGCTGGGTCTCCTTGGCTGCAGGGGCGGCACCCCCAGGTGGGTCTTGCTGGGTCCCCTCGGCTGCAGGAGCGGCGGCCCAGGTGGGCTAACCGACAGGCTGCACAACCCCGAGGGACTCCGTGCACATCTTGGGCCGTTTGGTTGCTCTGTGGGGTCTGGAGAAGGACGAGGGCCCCGGCATCAGTTCTGAGCACCGGGAGCAGGGAGTCTGGGGAAGGAGGGCTCCTACCACCCAGGAGAACACTGAGGGATTGTTGTTCCTGCAGTGTCCCCACCAGATAAGGCCTCTGTCCAGTTCCACGAGTGACCCGAACCCTCGAGGCCTGCTGCCTGCGTGGATGTGGGGGGCTGGGGCTGCCTCGCACTTGGGGTCAGAGGAGGTTCTCCAGAAAGGGGTTCTGCTCGGGGAGTTGGGGGTAGGGGATGATCCCGAACGGGGTCCTCCTGGCTAAACTCGGGGCGTGTGTGTGTGGGGTCTACAGAGGGGGCTTCAGAGTCCCAAAGGGCTGGAGGCTTTGAGGTCAAGGCGGAGGAGAGCCGTACCTGCCTTAACCCTTTCTCTCACTTTCACACCGGGGTTAAGAATGTGATTCCCCTTTTTTTCCATTTTATTGAATCCTATTCTACGTCCTCATGTTTAGTTCTTCAGCTTCATTCATCTCTTTGGGATTTTCTGGTCTGTAATGGGTGATTTTTGACGTTCAAGGATGGCTTTTATTTTAATTGTTACTCTACACATCAGGTGTTTTTCCTTTTAACGTTTATTATGACATAATACTAGACACCCAGAAAAGTTGCAAGAATATTATAAGGAATTCCCATATACATTTAACCCCAGTTTCCCAAATGATGACATTTGGATACATTTGTTTTATCCGGTTCTCTTTCTCTGTTAATATACAGATTTTTTCAGAGCCATTAAGATAAGTTGTCCCTTTACCCCTAAGAATTTCACTGTGCATTTCCTGAAAACAGAGGAATTCACTGATACAAATACCGTAGAGTTTTCAAAATTGAGATATTAACATTGACACTGTGATATTCTCCAGTTCACAGACCTCGTTCAGATTTCAC